>NW_023270718.1:9843314-9877365 GCF_011800145.1 Mirounga leonina | reverse complement strand
GTGAGTGAGGTGAGGTGATTGAGTGAGGTGAGTGAGTGAGGTGAGTGAGGTGAATGAGTGAGGTGGGTGAGTGAGGTGAGGTGAGTGAGTGAGTGAGGAGTGAGTGAGTGAAACATGTCTTAGTTCATCCCCAGTCCTCTCTCTGATGGAATCTACGCCGCCAGCCCATTTTTTCTCACCTTGCGAGAATGAGAGCCCCATGAAGACACACAGCGTGTAGGTCCTGTTGAGGGCTGAGTTCCCAGGGATGGAAAGACTAGCACATAGTAGGTGCTCAGTAAAGAAATAAAATTAGAGTGTGCTGAGACTGGTCCACCACACGTTAACCCCAAGCAGCATAGCCCCATGTGGAGCTGGATTTCCAGGACCCAGTCTCCCTGACCTGGTGAACCCCAACACGAAGTGAATTCTAGCTCTGAGGATGTCATCTCTAAGAAATTGCCTATGGAATCTTAGTGTTTGTGATACTTTGTGGTTAGAATCGGATAAAAGCTATATCGATACCTTCCGTTTTATTTTATTTTATTTTAAAGATTTTATTTATTTATTTGACAGAGACACAGTGAGAGAGGGAACACAAGCAGGGGAGTGGGAGAGGGAGAAGCAGGCTTCCCGCTGAGCAGAGAGCCCGATGCGGGGCTCGATCCCACGACCCTAAGATCCTGACCTGAGCCGAAGGCAGATGTTTAACGACTAAGCCACCCAGGCGCCCCGATACCTTCCATTTTAGAAGTAATGTAGAAAGAGCTTGGAAACCTTTACTCACATCTTCCCAAAAAAAAAAAAACACTCAACAAACTGAAAATCAACTTTTTTTTTAAGATCCATCAGAGAATTGAAGTCACAAAGGAAACCACACCCCAAAATTTGGAGAGACAGGCTAATACAGAAAGTCATAGCAAGTATAAGCTTCTCTGAAGCAGAAGGTGCTTCTGATACAAACTTAACTGGTAATTTTGATGAACTGGAGGCTTAGCATGGACTAACTTGTGCATTAAAAATTCCTGGGGGCCTAGTCTTAGAGGGCCACATTTTCATGGATCTTACCTCCAGGAACTCCACCATGTTCTAACATTAAAGATAGGGGTGGGAGGAACTCCTTCAGTTTGGGGCAGGGAGAGGGAAAAAGTAAACATTTTAGAGGACACTCAGAACATTCTCCATAACAAAGTCCTGCACTCTTAGAAAAACTACACACCAGAGCCTTTTTGAAAGAGGAGGAAGGGCAATTGGGCAGCTCCAGCCCCTCTAGCCTTCCTGTCTCAGTAAGAGCTAAGAAGCACTTCTGAGGATCACAGCCCAAGGACTCAAGCCCATTGAAAAGCTGAGATTTAATCATAAGATCATACAATAGTTCCCCTTTCCAATATTTGACTACCACACCAACAGGGCTTCAGTATAATAACAGCGGATTACAACAAGCTTCAAGACACAAACTCTGTATAAAAAGTCCTTCTTATAGTTAGGAAAACGCAAAGATTTCAGGGAGGAAAAAAAGCAAACTAAAGAAAACCAAAACCTCTGGCACCAACAGCTACAGCAAACATTAGACACAAGCCTAGCCAAATTAACATAAAACCTTACACTAAAAGTCTAATTACCTTAGTTACTAGTATCTAGTACATCATGTCCAGCTTTCAACAAAAAATTACTAGGCATGGGCGCCTGGGTGGCTCAGTCGTTGAGCGTCTGCCTTCAGCTCAGGTCATGATCCCAGGGTCCTGGGATCGAGCCCCACATCAGGCTCCCTATTCGGCAGGAAACCTGCTCCTCCCTCTCCCACTCCCCCTGCTTCTGTTCCCTCTCTCGCTGTGTCTCTCTCTATCAAATAAATAAAATATTTTAAAAATATATATTTTAAAAAATTACTAGGCATGCATAAGAAAAAAACAGTCTGAGGAAACAAAGCAGGCATTAGAGCCAGATTCAGACATGGCAGAGATTTTGGAATTATCGTACCAGGAATTTAAAATAAATATGATTAATATGTTAAGGTGACTAATGGGAAGAGTGCAAAAACTTACAACATGCAAAAACAGAGGGATAATGGAAGCTCTAAGAAAGGGCCAAAAGGAAATGCTAGAAAGTTAAAGCACTGTACCAGAAATGAAGACTGCCTTTGATGGGCTCATTAATAGACCAGACACAGCTGAGGAAAGAATGAGTAAATTTGAGGATATGTCAATAGAAACTTTCCAAACTGAGATACAAAGAGAAACAAAGAATGAAAAAAAAAAAACCCACCCCAGAATATCCAAGAACTATGGGACAATTACAAAAGGTATAACATATGCATAATTTTAATGCCAATAAATTAAAGGAAAAGAAATTTGAAGTACTAATGGCTGAGCAGTTCCAAAGTTAAAATGACAGACACCAAGCCACAGATCCAGGAAGCACAGAGAATACCATGGGGGACACACACACACACACCAGGCATATCCTATTCAAGATGCATAAGATCAAAGATAAAGAAAATCCTGAAGGAAGAGGGAAAACCCTAAGAGAGGAAAGAAAACAGAATAATATAAAAGTCTCAATTAAGGGCACCTGTTCACCACCTGCCTTCAGCTTGGGTCATGATCCCGAGGGTCCTGGGATCGAGTCCCGTATCAGGCTTCCTGCTCAGCGGGGAGTCTGCTTCTAACCTCTCCCTCTGCTGCTGGTCTCTCTCTCTCTCTCTGTCAAATAAATAAAACCTTTCTAAAAAAAATCTCAAGGGGCGCCTGGGTGGCTCAGATGGTTAAGCGTCTGCCTTCGGCTCAGGTCATGATCCCGGGGTCCTGGGATCGAGTCCCGCATCGGGCTCTCTGCTCCTTGGGAGCCTGCTTCTCCCTCTGCCTCTCTCTCTCTCTGTCTCTCATGAATAAATAAATTTAAAAAATCTTTAAAAAAAAAAAAATCTCAAAACCAAAGATGGCATAAAGGGGAAACAAAATATTGATTATGTAAGTTGACTTGTCAATCTGGCACCCTTGCTAATGCTCTTACAGGTTGATTTTTACAGGTAGATCCTCATATCTACCAATAATGACAGTTATATCTACTCTCTTCCTATCAGTACATCTCTTAACTCCTTAGAGGATGGCTGGACCTCCAGTACCATGTTAATCAGTAGCAGCAATACTGGATGTACCTGTCCTATTCTTAATATCGAAGTGAGACGGGCGCCTGGGTGGCTCAGTCGTTAAGCGTCTGCCTTCGGCTCAGGTCGTGATCCCAGGGTCCTGGGATCGAGCCCCACATCGGGCTCCCCGCTCCGTGGGAAGCCTGTTTCTCCCTCTCCCTCTCCCCTTGCTTGTGATCCGGCTCTCACTGTGTCTCTCTCTGTCAAATAAATAAATAAAATCTTAAAAAAAAAAAAAAATTGAAGTGAGAGCATTAGGTACTATTGTGCTTCATGTAATTGCACCGTCATGCATAATGTTTATTTGTGGTCTGTTTGACACTTTTCTACATTAAGGTAATCATATAATTTTTCTCTTATTAATGTGGTAAAAGACTAATTGATAGATTTCCTGATATTGAGCCATCCTTGCATTTTGTGGAAAAAAAACACTATTTGATCATGATATGTTAATGTTAATTGATAATGGTATGTTAAAATTATGTAAAATTTTAACAGTCATGTTCATATGTGGAACAGACCTTTTCATTATCATATGTTGTTCCTGTTTTGGAAATAAGATTATATGAACTTTATAAAATTAGCTGGGCAGCTTTTACTCTTTTTTCCTTTTCTGGAAATAGCTTATAAGATAGGAATGAACCATTTATTGATAGTTTGGTAGAGTTTGCTTTCAAAGCCATCTCAACGGGATTTTTCTAGGATAAGAGGTCTTTGACAACCTTTAGCCTTGATTTATTATTCTCTATATTGGCACGCCTGAGTGGCTCAGTCAGTTAAGCGTCTGACTCGATTTCGGCTCAGGTCATGGTCTCAGGGTCCTGAGATCGAGCCCTGTGTTGGGCTCTTTGCTCATCAGGGAGTCTGCTTGAGATTGTCTTCCTCTCCCTCTGCCCCACTTGCTCTCTCTAAAATAAATAAATCTTAAAAAAGTAATATTCCCTATATTTCCTCATGCAATTATATATTTCTCAGTTTATCCCCTTCATTTAGATTTCAAGTTTAATAACTATATAGTTGGTGTTCAATTCTCTATCATGTCTAAAGTCACTGCCCTTAGTCTATTCTGCATTTTTCTCTTATCTTTTTGTTCTTGTTATTGTTGTTGTTCAGTTGGTTTAAAAAAACCTCCTTCCAGGGTGCCTGGGTGGCTCAGTCGTTAAGCGTCTGCCTTCAGCTCAGGTCATGGCCCCAGGGTCCTGGGATCGAGCCCCGCATGGGGCTCCCTGCTCCGAGGGAAGCCTGCTTCTCCCTCTCCCACTCCCCCTGCTTGTGTTCCCTCTCTCGCTGTGTCTTTCTGTGAAATAAATAAAATCTTTTAAATAAATAAATAAACCTCCTTTCTTTCTTCAGAGGCTTGGATGCATTCTGCATCTTTTCAAAGATAGAGCTTCTGGTTCTGTTAATCTTCTGTCTTCTGCACCTTATTGTTTTTCTCTCTTCTTGTCTCACTGCATTGCTCTTTAATACATTTTGGTAGGTGATTCACTTGGCTGAACTTAATCTCCAAACTGCCTCTCTGGAGATAGGTAGTCGCTGAAGCTGTAATTTATTAAGTTCTTTCAGCCTTAGCTGGATGCCTGGAGTTTGTCCAATGCTTGCATAAATAAAAGATTAGTCAGAAATTTTGAACTTTTAAGTGCTGGTGAAGGCTTTAAAAAAAAGTGAGGAAAAGCCTACAGAGGTCTGTAGATCAAGAGGGACTGTCCTTAAGAATCTGCACCTTGCTAGCCTCATCAGCACCCAAACCTAATTCAGAGGACAAGATTCTTAACTTTGAGCTGGTACTATAAGATGAGACTTTGTGGGTGGGGGGGTTTGGAAGGGGGGTGAGTGTTTTTCAAGTAAAAGGACATGAATCACCAAGGAGTCTGCCAGAACAGGCTGTGGGAGGGAGCCATAAAGATGGCTCCCAATGATCTTGCCTCCTGTGATTCGTACTCTTTTGTAATCCTTTCCCCTTGGAAATGAGCTGGACCTCATGACCACTTCTAATTAACCGAATACAAAAAGAAGGGATGTCACTAGTAATAATAGGTTACAAAAGGACTTTGGCTTCCGTCTTAGGTACCCTCTCTTGCCTGCTCACTTTCAAGGAAGGCAGATGCTATGCTGTGAGCTGCCCATGTGGAAAGAACTGATGTGCCCAGACAGAAGCCAGCAACGACCCCCAACCCAGCCAACATTTTAAATAAGTGCGTTCGGAAGATGATTCTCCTCCAGTAAAGCCTTCAGATGACTGCAGCATTGGGCAACAACTTGCCTGCAGCCTTGTGGGAACTGAGGCACCCAGGTAAGCCGTGCCTGATTCCTTTCCCAAAGAAATTGTAAGATAATAAATATGTTTGTTTTAAGCCACTATGCTTTAGGGTCCTTTGTTACATAATAGCTAACGATCTTACCGCCACAACTCTTACTCTATGATACAGCGAGTTAAAGTAGGGATCCTATCAGTAATCAAAGATACCATATGGATGGATTAGAATGACAATAGCTACTATGATCAAAACCCAAGTGTCATCACCTTAACACATACAAGTTTATTTCTCACTCACATAATAACCCGTTGCTGGTGCTCCTGGGTGGCTGATGGCTTTCCTCCAAATAGTGGTTTAGGGGCCCAGAGTTCTTCCTTCTTGCAGTTTTGCCATTCCATATTATCAAGATCTTCTTCCAGCTGGACAGTATGTCATCTTATTAACAAAGCCCCAACTGACATACTGCTATTCAAACCACACTGAAGAAAATCAGTCTAATAGCCATAACCAGAAGCAACAGTGGCTGAGTAATGTAGGATGTGCCTAGATACTCACATTCCAGAATCAATTCCAGACAATAGAAAAAGAGGCACAAACTTTGGTGGTCATCTAGTCATAACACAGATATTAACAAATACCCATGACCTTGGAAAATAATCATATTATGGGTTTTTGGTAACTGGACCTGCTATAAGCTAAACTAGATAATAATTCCCCTATAAGCCATCACTTGCATAAATGCAAGTCTTTTAGGAATTCCAGTGGAAATGTTCGTAGTGATTTTAATTACAATCATTCAAGAGTGCTCAGTCCCTTTTCTACTGACACAAATCAATGTGTGACTTGGCAGCCATGCCATGAAATGCCCTTAATTAAAACAAAACCCTAATGCAGTCTCGACCCTGGGGACCAGTTATTAAATACAGTGGAAATAGGGCTCTGGGTGGCTCAGTCGTTAAGCGTCTGCCTTCAGCTCAGGTCATGATCCCAGGGTCCTGGGACGGAGACCCGCATCAGGCTCCCTGCTCGGCGGGAAGCCTGCTTCTCCCTCTCCCACTCCCCCTGCCTGTGTTCCCTCTCTCGCTGTCTCTCTGTCAAATAAATAAATAAATAAATCTTTAAAAATAAATAAATACAGTGGAAATATCAGGTATCAGAACATCCTAGGAGTTCTGTGGTTTGTCATAACCATTTCACTTTCTTCCTGTGGTTAACCATTCCCTGTAATTCACTACGACACATGCCATAGTTCAGTAACACTTTTTTTTTTAATCTGTTTGAGAGAGAGCATGCAGGGGGGAGGGGCAGAGGAAGAGGGATAAGCGGGCTGCACACGTGGAGCCTGATGCAGGCCTCAATCTCAAGACCCTGAGATCGGGACCTGAGCCAAAATGGAGTCAGATGCTTAACCAACCGTGCCACGCAGGCACCCCCTTAATAACCCTTTCAAATGCAATCTCTCATGAGAAGTCCCAGTACCTGAAGGAGGAGACTTGAGGAAAATTTAAAGATGCTAGTGCTTCATGTCAAAAGAACATGCAAAGGCTACTGGACCCTGACAGGCGACCTTGCAAAAGACGAGTCAGGGGCATGGACATAAATGATCCAAGCAAGCATTATAAACTCTTGAATTCTTTCACATCCTTACGTATTATGCAAGTATTTTTTTTTTAACATTTTATTTATTTATTTGACAGAGAGACAGCGAGAGAGGGAACACAAGCAGGGGAAGTGGGAGAGGGAGAAGCAGGCTCCCCGCTGAGCAGGGAGCCCGATGCGGGGCTCGATCTCAGGATCCTGGGATCATGACCTGAACCCAAGGCAGACGTTTAATGACTGAGTGACCCATGCACCCCTATGCAAGTAATTTCTAACTCTCAGAATAATTTCTAAAAATATTGCTTAGATTTTTGATGGTATAATTAGTAAAGGATATTAAATATTTCAGGGTGAGATTAATCTCCTCCCTATCTTTATTTCAAACTATAGGTCAATTTTTGCTTAAGGCCAGAATTTCAAGCCATAATGGTGGGACTAAAAGAGCAGACTCCATTTTAAGAGTTTCTTCTCTGGAAGGTATGACAAGAATTAGTAGGGAGGTTTCTTACAGTTTGAGAGAGTAAAGTTTTCTAAGATGATTGAATCCTTCATGATAACCCCATTTCAATAATGTAGATTCAGGTCTTCCTCAGACTTAGATTTCATTTAAAAGAAGTGGCAAGGTTGAGAATTCAGTAAAAATCACAGCTCAGCAACTAACTGGATCTACTGTTGCATTTGGCTTTCGGCATCTGCAGCCCCAGTTAGAGTAAGATGATTCTCAACACAATCATAAAAAGACCTTCATTTCAATTTTTGCTTAAGGCCAGAATTTCAAGTGGCCTTTTACTTATCTAATTTCATTATAAACAAGCATCACACGTTTTTGGAACAAGGATTCCTCGTCGCCTTTAGTTGTTGGTAAGAGCTATCTAGTCTGTAATGTGCTTTGGGTTTATAATCCTATTGTATCACGAACAACCTTTTTCGGGGCGCCTGGGTGGCTCAGTCGGTCGAGCATCTGCCTTCAGCTCAGGTCATGATCCCAGGGTCCTGGGATTGAGCCCCACATTGGGCTCCCTGCTCAATGGGGAGTCTGCTTCTCCCTCTGCCTTCCCCCTGCTTATGCCCCACCCCCCGCAAATAAATAAATATTTTAAAAAGAATAGCCTTGGGGCACCTGGGTGGCTCAGTCTTCAAGCATCTGCCTTCAGCTCAGGGCATGGTCCTAGGGTCCTGGGATCCAGCCCCGCATCAGGCTCACTGCTCCACGAGAAGCCTGCTTCTCCCTCTCCCACTCCCCCTGCTTGTGTTCCCTCTCTTGCTGTGTCTCTGTCAAATAAATAAATAAAATCTTAAAAAAAAAAAAGCCTTTTCTAGGGATATATGCATGCCTATAATTACAGCAGCATTATTTATAATAGCCAAATCATGGAAGCAGCCTAAGTGTCCATCGATAGATGAATGGATAAAGATATGGTATACATATACAATGGAATATTCAGCCACAAAAAGAATGAAATATTGCCATTTGCAATGACACAGAGCTGGAGAATATTATGCTAGGTGAAATAAGTCAGAGAAAGACAAACACTATATGATTTCACTTATGTGTGGAATTTAAGAATCAAAACAAACGAGCAAAGGGGAAAGACAGAGAAGCCAAGAAATACTCTTCATTACTGAGAACAAACTGATGGTTACCAGAGTGAAGGAGGGTGGGGCCTGGGAGAAATAGGTGATGGGGATGAAGGAGTGCACTTGTCCTGATGAGCACTGGGTGATATATGGAAGAAATTTACAGATTTTCTCTATTATACACCTGAAACTAGTATTACACGTATGTTAACTATACTGGAATTAAAATAAGATTCAAAAGAAGAACAGCCTTTCCTAATACAAATAGAATTAAAAGTTTCTATCTTTTGATCTATCTCATTCAATAATCAATCCTGAATACTCCACCTCTCTATCCTTTGCTAATCATTCTCTAGTATCAGTTGCCATGTGGACTAGCTTTCTTTGGTTGAGAACAAAAGCAGACTTAAAATCAGAAATTAAATATTGGAAGAGTATCAAGTACCTCACCGATCTAAAGAACTGAACGAGGATGTGAGAAAGCAGGAAAGGTTTTAGTGGATCAGAGTGGTAGGTAGGGATGCAGAAATCTTCACGCTGCTGCCAAAGGATGACTCAACTCCAACTACAGTACTTCAGCCCAGGAGTGATATTTCACATTCTTAACGGTTACAAAAGGGCCCCAACCAATCACAATGAATACTAAAAGAAAACATCCATTATGCCATACATAAGGCTGAATATTGGCCCCGCTCCTGTCCCTATGTCTCCAATCAAAATACAAAGAATAAAAATCTAACAGGCTTAATTGGATCCATGTGTGACTGTGGAACACGACAGATGAAGAAAGTGAACGTGCCAACAAAGAACTAGAAAAAGTGTGTGTTAAAGACAAAAACAGATTTCAACATATATACTGAAAAAATATGTGTATATACACACATGCACATATATACACGCACACAATATTAATGTTGACGCTAGGACTGTAAGATTTCACGCATTAGGTTTTGCAAGTCACATATCTCATTTAATATACTGTGGACGGACAACTCTCCATAGAAGCATACATAGAATTTAAACTCTTTCTACTAACCAGACAATACAGTATTGAATCATCAGTTTAATGAACCTGCTTGGCAGGACACTGAAATCCTATTTATCATAATTACAACAATTTTACAATAAACATTATTTACATCTATTTATTCCAATGGGACAAAATTCCTAGATCTAGGATTATTGTTTCAAAAGGAACGCATATTTTATAAGGCTGGTAAGTCATACTATGTTGCCGTCCAAAAAGGAGACAAATTTACACAGCTAATGATCAAGTATCTGTTTTCCCACACTGATGTCAGTACTGGGTATTATCCAAATTTTGGATTTTAATCCATCTGAAAGCCAAGAAGGTTTGTTTTATTTTGTAATTTTCTGATTAGCGAGGCTAAGAACTTTACAGATTTTCTCTATTCATTTGAATTCTTCCACCAACATGCCTGTTGGTATGCGCTGCCAATCGTCCCCCCACTACTTTGTATGTATAATGGCACTTTGCTCCCAAATGACATATTTTTTCATATAACTTGTATTATTTTGTCAATTGTCTTTTACATCTTTTTAGTGACTTCCACCATGCTGAAGTTTTAAATCTTTGTCCAGGCCAACTTTCTGCCTTCCTCATGTCTTCTAGGACCCCGTGTCCTACTTAGTAAAGCCGTCCTCCTTTCTCTGTTTGCTTCTTACATACCATTTCATAATTAGAAATGTTAAATACAATTGCATGGTATTTTTCTGTAAGGTGTGTGTGCTTTTTTTTTTTAAGAGGGTGGATAACCAACTGTCAAAACATTTTCCCCAATAACGAAAAACCAGTCTTATTATATACCAAAATCTGAAATGCGAAGAAACCTATTTCAAAGACGTCCCGCTATGCTTGCCAAGTTATCTTTCCTCGGGTAGTTTCAACTAAACTGTCGAGGTAAACGTACCCTACTGGGACTCTGTTGTGAATGACAGTTTACAAACACGTTCACAGGATTGAGTGTTTCATCTAGAAAAACGTATTTCTCCTCTACGGACATATTCTCATATTTCAATAGTTGAATAATTCCCTTTCACCTCTTTCCCTAAGTTGCCTTATAGTTTGTCTTGTTTTGGAAGTGAGAGTTGTATTATACACTTAGAAATCATTAGAACCTTTAGTACATTCTTCTCTGTGCCAAAGCAGGGTTGGCAAACTTCTTCCGTAAAAGGACAGAGTAAATGCTTGAGGCTTTGTGGGCCATATTGGCTCTGCTGCGGCTACTCAACTCTGCCGCTGTGGAGTGAAAGCGGCCACAGGAAAATGTGAACAAGCGAGTGTTTGTTTGGCTCTATGCCAATAAAACTTCATTTACAGATGCCGAAATTCAAATTTAATGTAACCTTCATGTTGTCACAAAATATTCTTTTTGCTTGTTCAACCATTTAAAAAAAATTTTAATTTGGATCATGGAAAACCAGTGAGACTTTGGTCCCTGGGTTAGTCTGCTGACACCTACTTTAGAATGGTTTACCTCAAAGTTGACAGTTCCCTAAAAGTTGAAGCGAGTTCATTCATAAACCCAGGTGATTTTAAATAGATCAGATCTTTCCAAATTTTCTAATTCTTGAGTAACATGTCAGTAGTTTTAACTTCGTACATACAAATCTTGCATTTTTTTTGATTATTGCATTTCTTTTGTTCTAAGAGGCCTACTGATCCATGTTCTCTACACACTTCCTAGGACTGTTGTCAGATGTATAGTAAAGCTGAATTCTCTCACCAATAGTCACATCACCTTACATTTATGCAGATGAGATGGAAAGCCACAGTTCTAACTCAACATTATGGAAACAAGTTTTAAACCACCATTGGCAAAAACCTCGCTGACTACCTTGAAACTCCTGTTCCTGATCTAAACTGGTTTCTCCTGGCCTCCTTCTGTGCATCATTTTTATTCAGAGCTGACTGTGGTAACTCTTCAATGTCCTAAAATAATGTTTTACTCAACACTTGGTCTGGACCAGGCACTGTGCTAAGCACATCTTACGTATTAACCGATTTAAAGGATCTCAACACAAGTTTTTACCTAAGAAGTGAATGAATTGTATTTACACTTAAAAAAAAATCAATCTGACTGCAATGTGAAGAACAAACTCATAAAGGACAACAAAACCAACCAACCAGAGGGACCAGTTTTTAAACTAACGGAGCAGTCCAGCTGAAATAACAATGTTGAGACTATGGTGATGGGAGTGAGGACGGACCCCAGAGAAATCTGGGAAGCAGATCCACAGGATTCGATGTGGAAGGTAAAGAGGGGCGTGCTGATGACTCTCCATTATGAATTCTCTGATGAGCAAGGTGTGCGGTCTGCCTGAAGACTTTTCTGCTTTTCTTATAGTTATAGGATCTCTCTCCGGTGTGGACTCTTTTATGTTGATTAAGATGTCCGATTTGGATGAAGGTTTTCCTACATTCTTTGCATTCATATGGTTTCTTTCCAGAATGAATTCTCTGATGGACACTAAGGGACTGACGATGGCTAAAGGCTTTGCCACATGCGCTACACTCATAAGGTTTCTCTCCAGTATGACTTCTGCGGTGACAAATAAGCGAGGACTTTGTCTTGAATGCCTTCCCACATTCAATACATTCATAAGGTCTTTGGCCAGTGTGAAGCCTCTGATGTTGAGTACAGGATGAGTTATCACCAAAGGCCTTCCCACATTCAATACATTTATAGGGTTTCTCTCCAGTGTGAACCCTCTGGTGTTGAATAAGGTGTGTGGTTTGGCTAAAGGCTTTACCACATTCCTTACACTCATATGGTTTCTCTCCTGTATGAGTTTTCTGATGCTGGGCAAGGTGAGCCTTCTGGGTGAATGCTTTACTACAAACCTTACATTCATAGGGCTTCTCTCCAGTATGAATTCTCTGATGAGTAGCCAGCTGTGAACTGATGCTGAAGGATTTACCACATTCCCCACACTCGAAGGGTTTCTCTCCAGTATGGATCCTCAAATGACTAGCAAGGTGTATATTCTGCCTAAAAGCTTTCCCACATTCTTTACATTTAAAAGGCTTTTCTCCAGAATGCACTCTTTGATGTTGAGTGAGTGATGCATGATGGCTGAAGGCTTTTCTGCAAACATCACATTCATATGGTTTTTCTCCAGTATGAATCCTTTGATGTACAGTAAGGGATGAGCCATATCTAAAGGCTTTGTCACATACATCACATTTGTAGGGTTTCTCTCCAGTATGAATTCTCCTATGTTGATTAAGTCCTATGTGATCACTGAAGGCTTTCCCACAATCGATGCAATCAAAGGGTTTCTCCCCAGTATGATAATACCTCCAGTGACGAATAAGGGATGTGTTCTGTATGAAGGCTTTCCCACATTCGATACATTCGTAAGGCTTCTTGCCAGTGTGACATCTTTGATGTCTAGCAAAGGATGAGCCGTCACTGAAGGCCTTTCCACATTCATTACATTTATAGGGTTTCTCCCCAGTATGAATTCTCTGATGAACAGTAAGGGATGAGCTCTGGGTAAAAGTTTTCTTACATTCATTACATTTGAAAAGTTTTTTTCCTGCATAAATTCCTGGATGTTTTATTGCCACTGAATTTTTGGGAAAGTTTTTCTTAACTGAATCACGATTATGAACTCTCTCTTCTGAAACGTCCAAATGAAACCATCTTCCAGATTTATTAAAAGTACGTTCTCTTTCCTTAGAGAGGGTTTTGTTATGAGTGATTGCCTCTTGCCTGAATTGTGTCTCCTGACCTACCAGCTTCCTTTCAAACATACCCTCGGAACCCCAGTTTTCTCTGAAAGTGGAACACTCCAAATTCGTGTTTGAAGTTCTATCTGTTACTTCAGCGAATGAATCTTGCTTTGGAAATAATTCCTGGGTCTCATTTATAGATTGTTGGCCTGAAAGATATCAAGAAAACAAATATTTCCTTTATTGTGTGCTAGGAAAAGGAATTTGCTAAAAGGAAAATTGTGAATGAATTCACTGATTGGTGGAATAAACCCTAATTAAACCACATGAACTATGTAGTTCCAAAACATGTAAACATGCAGTTGACAATGTACGTAAGTAAGCCCCAGCGTGACTTTATACAGGAGCCTACAAGAGGTGAGCAGAAAAGAATTAAATATATGTGGAATCAGTTACGTATTAGGAGAAGGGAACTGGGAAAGTGTTCTGCAATCACACAGCCTAGGAATGCTGACATTCATCGCCTTTAATTTTTCTCCTGTCCTGTCTTGCTTCAATGCCAGCAGTCATAACATCATGAAAGCACCAAAAAGACAAAGTATTCATTAACATTTATCAGGATTATCTGAAAGCTGGTCATTCCCCTACAACCAGAAAATAAGGTTTCTGCTAACCACATCTTAATTTTTTTTTTTTAAGATTTTATTTATTTATTTGAGAGAGAGAATGAGAGACAGAGAGCATGAGAGGGGGGAGGGTCAGAGGGAGAAGCAGACTCCCCGCCGAGCAGGGAGCCCGATGCAGGACTCGATCCCGGGACTCCAGGATCATGACCTGAGCCGAAGGCAGTCGCCCAACCGAGCCACCCAGGCGCCCAACATCTTATTTAATTTCAACAAAACCTACATGACCAACCAATAGCTGAAGCTCAGTAGACACATACAATCCATTTTTACATATACCTGCGTGCTTTCATAGGCCTGACACTTTTCTGGCCATTTATTAATTCCCCCCTTCTCTGGCCATATATTAATGAATAGGACCTTGCAGTTTAATTTCTTAGTTCGAAACAACTTTTTATAAAAATGGTGAGCGCTGCCATTATATTTAATCACATCATATACAGTACTGAACAAGCATATGTCTTATCTCAGACTCTAATGCTTACAGGGAGGACTGTATATGCCTGAAGTCCTTTTGCTAAATAAATCACTTAGCATGCACCAAAAATTTGTGCACATAAAGTTATATCTCAATAAATACATACAGATAAAAGTGGTATTGGGGAGATGATGCAGAAAATCAAATGTTTGGAAAAAGATGATCTTTAAAAAGGGAAAATAGTCTTTTTTAATGAAATCTAAACACTCGGGACGCCTGGGTGGCTCAGTCGGTTAAGCGGCTGCCTTCGGCTCAGGTCATGATCCTAGGGTCCTGGGATTGAGCCCCACATTGGGCTCCCTGCTCAGCGGAGAGCCTGCTTCTCCCTCTCCCTCTGCCTGTCGCTCTGCCTAACTGTGTTCTCTCTCTATCTCTGTTAAATAAACAAATAAAAATCTTTAAAAAAAAAAAGAAATCTAAACACTTAAAGTTTTCCTTCTTAGATCAGTAATAAGACAAGGATGCCTGCTTTTGCAACTTCTACTCAACACTGTACTAGACGTTCTAGCCAAAGCAATTAGAAATAGAAATAAAAGTCATCCTAGTTAGGAAGAAGTAAAACTGTCATTTGAAGATGACATGATCTCACATATAGAAAACCCTAAAGAATCCACAAGAAAAGTATTAGAGCTAATAAATCAATTCATCAAAATTACAAGACACAAGATCCCAACACATAAAAATCAGTTGTAGTTCTATACACTAGGAATGAACAATCTGAAAAGGAAATCATGAAAACAATTCCATGAAGGATAGCATTAAAAGAATAAATTATTTACAAATAAATTTACCCAAGGAGGTACAAGATTATATGCTGAAAACTGCAAAACATTGCTGAATGAAATTAAGAAGATAGTAAAAAATGGAAAAACATGCTGTGTTCGTTCAAAGATAGGAAGAGAGCAAGAAAGAATTAAATAAGCAACAGAAACAAGACCACATCTGTGATGCGGTACAAAGGGAAATGATACCTCTATTAATAAAAAGAAAAAACTATAAGTGAAACAAAAAGGTCAACAAAGTAAATGCTTCTATAAAGATACCACCCAACTTAAACTACTGTATGGTGAGAAGAAACAGCAAACTTACAGGCTACCCAAAAGTGGGAACAAAATGTATCACATTTTTGAGATAGGATTTATACGGAAACAACAGAAAGGAAAGGAAATATGACCCAAAAGAAATGTGGGTGATGAGTATGAAGACACCATTAACAGAATATGAACTCTAAATGTATTTAAACTGCATATTTCTCAACATTACAAGTACTCCAAGAAATACAAATTAAATAAAACATCCATTTTCATCCAAGAGCTGGACAAAAATTAAAAAAATATAAAATACTACTGGTGAAGATGTCTAGAAACAGGCATTCTCAGATATTGTTCACCAGGGGTATAGCACTATATCCATGAAACTTTTTTAAAAAAAATGTATACTTTGATCACGCAAAGAGAGAAGTACAAACTGGACCACAATTTATTATAGGTAATAACTGGAAAAGACCTAAATGTTCAAATGTCCTTAACAGTAAATCAGTAAAGTAAATTTATATTCATTTATCATAATACTAGACAGCCATTAAAACAATGAAGTAGAGGGGCGCCTGGGTGGCTCAGTTGTTAAGCGTCTGCCTTCGGCTCAGGTCATGATCCCAGGGTCCTGGGATTGCGCCCTGCATTGGGCTCCCTGCTCAGCGGGGTGCTTGCTTCTCCCTCCTCCCTCTGCCTATTGCTCCCCCTGCTTGGGCTCGCTCTCTCTTTCTTTCTGTGTCAAACAAATAAATAAAATCTTTTAAAAAATATCCAACAATAGCATGGATACAAGACACACATCTAAAATATTACAGGGGACACCTCCCTCTGCCCCTCCTCCCCATTTGTTTTCTCTCTCAGATAAATAAAGTCTTTTTTTTTTTTTAAAGATTTTATTTATTTGAGAGAGAGAGAGAATGAGAGAGAGAGAACACCTGAGAGGGGACAGGGTCAGAGGACGAAGCAGACTCCCTGCCGAGCAGGGAGCCCGATGCGGGACTCGATCCCGGGACTCCAGGATCATGACCTGAGCCGAAGGCAGTCGCTCAACCAACTGAGCCACCCAGGCGCCCTCAAATAAATAAAATCTTAAAAAGAATACACAGGGATATCATTATTTAGCAAAAAAAAAAAAAAAAAAAATTCTGAGATGGCTAATATAAAAATGCTTGATATAATGATGAACTGGTATCTTTATCCTTGTTATTCTGAAACAGTTTCTTTATGTAATTTGAGTCAGTATTACAAATTACATACATATTTTATCTTTTTGGTGATGCTTTCTCCCTTGAAATTATTTTTTTCTGATATAAATACAAGATTCACATGTGTTCATGTGTTATTTTTTAATGATTATAAAAGGTGTGCTTTTCAAGACCTGGTTCAAATATTTCTGTAATGTTTTATTTTTTTAAAGATTTTATTTATTTATTTGACAGAGAGAGACACAGCGAGAGAGGGAACACAAGCAGGAGGAGTGGGAGAGGGAGAAGCAGGCTTCCCGCGGAGCAGGGAGCCCGATGTGGGGCTCGAACCCAGGACCCTGGGATCATGACCTGAGCCGAAGGCAGATGCTTAACGACTGAGCCACCTGGGCACCGTTGACATCCCTATATATTTAGAGATGTGTTTAATAAAATTCTATAGGTACATTAATAGTTTAAAACACATATATTATAGGGGCACCTGGGTGGCTCAGTCGTTGAGCGTCTGCCTTCGGCTCAGGTCATGATCCCAGGTGTGTGGGACTTGTATCTGGGTGTCCTTCTATATCTGTGTCTGTCTTGTGGGTGCACGAGTCTTCAGTTGATATACCAGTACCCCCAACTCTTATGTCTATGTCTTGGTGGGTATCTGTGTGTGCATCTGCACAGGACTTTGTGTCCTGTATGTGTGTCTCTGGGTGTGCACGTCTGCCAATACATTTTTGGTAGATCTGGGTATGATGGTGATGTAGGGTCTGCTCCCAAACTGTGTATGTTCGTGGTGTGCCTGAGTGTGCTCTGCCTGCATCTGCCTCTGGGTGCCCCTCACCAACTGCCCAAACTGGACCCAGGTCCCTGGTTCTGCCACAGTCCAGTCACCTCTGACTAAGGGGATCTCTGCAGGCTTCACCAGCAGCGGGGCACTCTAGAACAATGTCCCCTCCGGCATATCTGTGCCCTCAGCTTGTCCCAACTCAGAACTCCTCTCCTCTGGGAGGCCTCTCTGACCAGCCTCTCAGGGGGGCCGGTCACCAAGGCCCTGACCTCAGATCTCCGCAGCCTGCACTTCCACTTTCTCCAATGCACAGGATCCTCACGTGCTCAGAGCTTTGAGTGTGATGTTCCCTCTTCCTAGAACTCTCTGTGTGGGACTAATTTCCATCTGTATTACAGGCGGAAATTTTCCACAGGAAGGGTCGTAATGGAAAGGGAAAGAGGAGCTCAGAGGGATCCTGAGGGCCAGGTCATGGCGTTAGTAGCCGGTCTGGCACTCAGCTCTAAACTCTGGGATTCTCCCGTCCAACATAAACAAGTTCACAGAACACCAACCTCAGTCAAGGCCACTCAGTGACCATGACAGACTGAGACAAAGACGGAACCATCCCATCATCATGTCAGAGCACAGACAAAACCAAGAACTCTGTGCAAACAATGGAAATGACCAGGTATCAGCCCTCTCCTGGGTGACCCAAGTGATAGCTAAGTCATCTCCCAGCTGCTGCTGGAGTGACACTCCCATCCCCTGCCTTGTAGAATAAACATGTGAGAACTTTGTGATGATGAATAATCACAATAACAGCTTGTATG
Source organism: Mirounga leonina (assembly GCF_011800145.1). Taxonomy (NCBI): domain Eukaryota; kingdom Metazoa; phylum Chordata; class Mammalia; order Carnivora; family Phocidae; genus Mirounga; species Mirounga leonina. The sequence goes on along the minus strand of NW_023270718.1, from coordinate 9,859,117 downwards.
TATTTAGCACTAGGCCCTGTGTTAAGTATTTATCATCTCATTTCCCATGACGTAGGTTGTACTATTTTCCCATTTTAGTCATTAAATTTGGGAGGAAGGGGGGCAGTGATGACTTTCCTTTTTTAAGATTTTATTTATTTGACAGAGAGAGAGAAAGAGCACAAGCAGGTGGAGCAGCAGAGGGAGAGGGAGAAGCTGGCTCTCCACCAAGCGCTGAGGGAGCCACCCAGGTGCCCTGGTCGTGATTCAAGAGAGTTCCAGTTCTCAAGCTGAAGCTGGGGCCCCGCCCCCGGGGCTTACACGTCCGAAGGTGTAGGTTGGGTCAGAGAACTTTGATTTTCAGTAAGTTCACAGGTGATGATGATACTGCCTGTCAGGGGCTTAAATTTGGGAATCAACGAATTAGAGGAACATTTAAGGATACTACAGAAAGGCCCCACCAGCGAGGCATATTCACTATTCAATTTAAATGTCAGTCCCCGCGGCGCCCGGGTGGCTCAGTCGTTGGGCGCGTCAGCCTTTGGCTGGGGTCGTGATCCCGGGGTCTTGGTATCGAGCCCCACCCACACCGGGCTCCCTGCTCAGCGGGAAGCCTGCTTCCCCCTCTCCCACTCCCCCTGCTTGTGTTCCCTCTCTCCCTGTGTCTCTCTCTGTCAAATAAATAAAATCTTTAAAAATAAATAAATAAATAATAAAAATAAAACAATGAAGTAGAGCCACATATCTCACCTTTCTAAGGACAAAAATGGAAGGAGAATTCATAAAAGAAGTAATATACGAGACTACATAAAAATGTTAAACTTTTACATACCACAATTTTAAAAAGGTCTAATTAAACAGAAACTCTTATTACCATATGTGAAAAAGTGTGAAACCAAACATCAAAGAATTAGTATGTTGATATGAAAAAAATCACTGGAACTGTTAAGAAAGCTTTTAAGACATGAATAGAGAAATGAATATAAATGAGGTACATTTAACAAAAGAATAAAGAGAATAAACAAATGTAGAAACAGTATTCAATCTCTTCCACAATAAAAAAAATAACTTTCGGGTATAATCTTTCAACAAATAGTAAGCAAATATTTTCATCAAAATACCCAGTGCTGGGAGGATGCTATTAATCCCATGCGTCAAGTTATCTAATCATTGCCAGAGTTGCTGAAAGCAAACAAAACTTTCAGTCCCTAACAGATGTCTGTATCCAGGGATGCCGCAATCCCAAAAAGGTATAGTTTTCACTTACATAAAGATACCTGTTGCAAGTATATTTTTAATACCAAAAATGTGAAGTAACCTAATTGAGCAATAGGATATATGACACAGAATGCATGTGAAAAACATCTTTATGTGTGACGGAATACACACTATAATTCCAACTACGTGAAAAATACGTGTTTTTCACAACTTGAAGAAGTCTATGCTTGCTCCATTAACATACTGTGATTATAGGTCATGGTTTTACATTCTGCTTCCAAACAGGTGATAGGATTACATATTCTATAAACCATTATTTATTTTTTTTAAAGATTTTATTTTTATTTATTTATTTGAGACAGAGAGAATGAGAGAGAGAGAGAGCATGAGAGGGAAGAGGGCAGAGGGAGAAGCAGACCCCCTGCTGAGCAGGGAGCCCGATGCGGGACTCGATCCCGGGACTCCAGGATCATGACCTGAGCCGAAGGCAGTCACTTAACCAACTGAGCCACCCAGGCGCCCTAAACCATTATTTTCTAAAGAAATTTCTTCTTTCCCTTATGTATCAAAAGATGAAGAGAACCCCCCCCAAAAAAGAAGAGACCCTCCACTTATATCTTCTTGCAATCCAACTTCTGCCCACCCTGTCTGACTCAAACAAGGAAGCTGGGAAATCAATCCTCTCCTTTACCTCTGCAATGCCCTACTGGAAATTTTGCAAACTCTACTTCATCCGGTTCATCCATAAACATGTTTCATCCTTTCCACTGGAGTGACCATTTACAATTACAACGTATGTGTAAATTCTCTTTCTCCAAGTACCTGCCAAAGCCAAGCACAAGGGCTCTCTCAAATAACTTTCAATTCGTGGTTCTTACAGGAATAGATGCGTAATGAAATGAGTGGGCCATGTGATCATGAAAAAACAGCTCAACAGTACATCAGGGTCAGGACAGGGCATGTAGGGAACTGAACAGACGTAAGTGGCCAAGAGCAGGAAGAACATCACAGGGAATGAGCAATCACTCAAGAGAAGGGAGCAGAGGAGGAGGAAAGAGAGTAACTTTGACAGCCCAGACCTCCATTTTCTCTCTAGACCCGGAGGGCTTGGGAAAGTCCTGTGCATCTTCTCCCGAACATGAGTGAGGACTCGGCTTCTGGAGAAAGCTCTGCCCTCACCTGCGGCAGCGCTTCCCCCCAGGTTTGTCGCACTCACCTGAGAACAGGCCCCTTGTCAGCTCTCTTTCCACCACCCAGGGCTCCTTCCCTTGCTCCAGCAGAGAGACCAAATCTGGCTTAGAAACACAGGGTCCTGCATATGGGCAGATATGGGGTTCTGTCACACACCTGACATTCTTAAATCGAGAACCAGTTCCTTGGTTTTGATAGAAAAATGTTTTATTACAGGAAGAAGCAGAAAGAAAAGTGAGCAGTATCTGAAAGACACAGAAGACGATGCTTTAAGCATAATGAAGATACCAACTTTCAACTCTACAAATGTCAAATTCTCATCTGAGGAATCACGACAGACATTTAGCCCAACACTTCAGAAGACCCCTCCCTGACCTCCACAATTCAAAACTGACGAATGGGGGCCCCTGGGTGGCTCAGCAGGCTAAGCGTCTGACTTCGGCTCAGGTTATGATCCCAGGGTCCTGGGATCGAGTCCCGCATCGGGCTCCCGCTCGGTGGGGAGTCTGCTTCTCCCTCTACCGCTGCCCCCTCCCCCGCTCATGCTCTCTCGTTCTCTTTCTCTCTCAAATAAATAAATAAACAATCTTAAAACAAAACAAAACCTGAGGAATGAAAGTGGCGGTTCCTGGAGACAGGTTCAGATTTAGGAGAGGGACATCCTTACCTACTGACCCCAGGTCACCACGGCTCTCCCATATCACATTCTTACAGAAACTCTTCTGAGCTGGGTCCAGCTGCTGGGAGAAGTCTACAGCCATATTCGTGATGGTCACCAAGCCCTGAAATGGTACAAACACACTCTTTGATCAAACATGCCCACAAACCTGCAAAGGCTCTGGGGAGGTGTGTGAAAGAGACAACCTGTGCAAGAATTCTCACTTAAGTTCTGAGTGATCCAGGTCACATAATGACTGGGCCTAGTCATATTGTATATGTTTGGGGAAAAAAAAAAAAAGAGAAAAATCGGAGAATCTGCTTCTGCCATGGAGAATCTGTAATTTTGCAGGAGAAAACAAACTTACACACAGTAGGAATTTCCTAATGCTGACTGAAGGTTTCCCCACCTTCAACATGCACGACTCAACAAGTCTGCAGGGTTTCCCTCTCATATGTAATCTTTCATGAGAGGGGCGGGTTGAAATCCTGCTCAAAGTCTTCTCACGTCATCACATGTTGAATGTTTCTGATTAAGAGACTTGTTTGTGATTCATTACAACTGAATTGTTCCCCTCTTCTACTGTGCAAGAAGAATGCGTGCTCTTCCTTCCGGCGGGATACTCCGTCTACAGGAGGCACCGTACTCAAACAGAAACTTCTCCCAAACTCCCTATGGTCAGGGTCTCTCCTCTCAAGAAGGGCTTCTTTTGGAAGGATACCGTGACTTGACTAGAATTTAGCTCACTTACCGGCTGCCTCTCAAACAGAGCACCGTAATCCCAGTTTTCCCCTAATATGGAGCATTCCAGACTGTAGTTTGTGAGTCTCTCCATTATCACTGCCTGGGGTAACTTTTCTTTAGAGATGTCCCTCTTTGCAGGTAACTCAGTCTCCGGCACAGTCTTCAAATCTGAAAGATATTAAAAAAGTTTTCTCCATTATGTATTAATATGAAGAGAACTTCCAAAATGTAACCAGAGGAATTAAAATCCCCCAAAAAACCATAGCATATCGAAAGCTTTTTTATACGACTAGCCAACCCTACATTCCCATATTTGTGTAGCTTTCATCCTAAAGGATACAGTATGAGCTTTCTCACTTAAATCTAAGATGACATGTAGCTAATATAAACAAAGAGGGGGGAGAGGCTAAAGAAGAAAATTGCTATATGTTCCTTATTTCAACATTATTAAGTAAAACTCACTTTGACTCTTTCTCCATTCTTCCAGCTAAAACTTCTTTTCTCTCTCTCTTTTTTTTAAACAATGCTTCTTTTATTACAATGCTAACTAACGAAAGTTCAAATCCCGGCCTTAAAAGTGCAAGTCTTCAGAATCAACTACAATTTTGGCAAGAAATGAAGGACTGACAGAAGGAAAAAGCTATTTCATTTTATAAAACTCATTCAGAGCACGTGATTTAATATTTTAAATGGAAAAGTTTCACAGTTCTCCTGTACCCTATGACAACCCATGAGAGCTGTCAGAAGTTCTGTGAGCGGCCTGTCCTGTTCTGTCAATATAAAGTCTTCCCTTAAAGTATGATTTCAACAGAGGTTTTATGAGATTCTCAATTCTTTAGAAATTGCTGACATTTCCTCTTGCAGTAACCTCCAAGAGAAGTCTATAATTCTGATCCCTTGTCTTGATTGATTTGTTGTTCCAGAAATAATGTTGTACTTGAAATCACTGTATTCCCAAATGATAGAAATATCATCACAATATCTGTAAGATCTGTCTGTCAAATCAGAACCCGCATTCTCTTCTTCTGAGAGCCAGTCACCCCACTGTCCGGTCGTCTGCACTGCGAGGCCCACCTGCACCCAAATCAATGACAGCCCCGCCCAGACCCAGCTCCTGGCCTGCTGGTCTCTTTCTTGTAATTCTCACATGTCTGCTAAAGGCTCTACTCTCATTCTTGTTTCTCTGGCTTGAAACTGGGAGTGATTTTTCTTCTTCCTCTTTGGTCCCTATTTATACTCACCATACATAGGATAACAGTTTCTACTTGACTTAAGTTATGTACAGATATGTCCTATTTCCCCGGTGACACGGTTAATTCTTCAATAGCTTACACTCATCCACCAATCTGTATCTGATGGCCTTACTCAAAACTGACAATAAAAGTCAGTGAAAGAAGTCTATACATGAAACAGTCACTTGATCAAAGAGAAATAAGATAATAAAAGCATCATCAGCATCGGCCAAGGACTTTTTAAAGAAGAGACAGGATTATGTAAGCTTGAATGACAAAGGGTCTGAGAAGGAGCTAGGAAAAAACAGGATCCAGAGAGGAAAGAAGTAATGTTCAGAGGGAGGAAAGAAGTAATGTTCAGAGGGAGGAAAGAAGTAATGTTCAGAGGGAGGAAAGCAAAGGTGGAGAGATTAGGGAGGATGAACACCTGGGGAGCCCATGCTCAAGAGGCCTCAATTCCCCTCCAGGCCTGGAGGCTTGGGAAGAGCCTGCTTATGATCCTACACGGCTGAGGTCCTGAGCTGTGACCCGCAGGGCCTTCCCCCCAGCAAGGCCTCCCATGCTCACCTGGGCACCGGCCTCTTGTCAACTTTCTCTTCACCATCCAGGGCTCTTTCCTCTGTTCCAATGAGGAGATCATATCAGGCTTAGAAACGCAAAGTCCTAAATACACAAGAAGAAACAGGAGGTGGTCACACTGTGGGTCTGTGCAAACTTGACATGCAGGCCCCGTGGCTTGATGATAAGAGTGGCAGTGCAGGGCCTGGTGCTGAAGGAGTAAAGGGCTCTGAGTGACAGCAGCAGGCAGAGGAGAGGTGGGAGAATTGGGGGCGGGGGGGCACCCTTACCCAGCGAAACCAGGTTCCTGTAGTTCTCCAACATCACACTCCTGTACAGATTCCTCTGAGCAGAGTTCAGCCACTCCCACTCCTCTTGGGAGAAATCTACGGCCACATCCCCAAATGTCACCAAGCTCTGAAAGGACAAAACCACATTCTTGCTCAGTCAGTGCTCATGGCCCCCTAGACTGGGGGGTTGTTACGGACTGAACTGTGTCCCCCAAATTCATACACTGAAGTCTAACACCCAGTACCTCAGAATGTGATTAATTTTGGTGACAGGACCTTAAAAGAGGTGATTAAAAGTTAAATGAAGTCCCGTGGTCAGGCTCTAATCCAATCTGACTGGTGTCAGAGACATGAAGGATGCCAGTGCACAGGGGGAAGAACGTGTGGGGACACAGTGACTGGGTGGTCATCTGCAAGCCAGAGAGAAGCCTCCGGGGAAGCCAACCCTGCCAGCACTGTGATCTCCGACTTCCAGCCTCCAGAGCAGACTGGGAGGAGAACGGTCTGTTCTCGAAGCCCCAAGTCTGCGGTATGTTGATACGGCAGCCCGAGCAGACTCATGTAGGGGTCTAAGGATTACCTTCTCCTCATTTTGGGTGAGAGACTATGCATACAAGGAATAATATCCAGAGAAAAGAGAAAAACACAGAGATGGCCCCTGCCCTTGGAGAACTGGCAATTTTGTGCAGCTCTATACACAAGAAAAATATCTGACACCAATTCCGAACATAAATAATGGAGGCTCAACTGTTCCATGCACAAGAGGTACCAGAGCATTTTTCAACACGAGGACACACGAGTGGCCTGGATCAGCGCAAGAATGAGGAAATCAACCCAAAGATGAACCTCAAAAGGCCCAGAAGACTAAACCTCAAAGTCGGTTCTAAGGATTTCTGTTTCACTTTCAGTGTTCATTAGATGTTGAGCATTCATGTTAACAACAACAACAAAAAACAAAATTGTCTTTTCTTTTTCCTGAAATAAAGGTGAGTATTTAATAAGAATGAAAAATACGGGCGCCTGGGTGGCTCAGTCGTTAAGCATCTGTCTGCCGTCGGCTCAGGTCATGATCCCAGGGTCCTGGGATCGAGCCCCGCATCGGGCTCCCTGCTCCACGGGAAGCCTGCTTCTCCCTCTCCCACTCCCCCTGCTTGTGTTCCTGCTCTCGCTGTCTCTGTCTCTGTCAAATAAATAAATAAAATCTTTAAAAAAAAAGAATGAAAAATACTACAAAATGCCCTTCAGAATCAAGGTGCCGTCCCAGAGAAGCTGGGAGTGTTGAGGAGGTACCACGAACACAGGTGGGACAGTGAGCCTACTGCTCGTCTCACCCACTGCTGGCGGATTTTTATGATTTCAGTGTATAATTGATACATTCCAATGTATTTGAAACATTTATTTAATTCACACTCTGACCCCGGGAATCCCACCAGTGGCTGCCCTCTAGATTTAAATGACCAGCAGCCTTGGGATTTTAAAAGTATATACTGAAATCAGTGAGCAGGAAAGTCCGACTACCCACAGAGCCTGAATGCAGACTGCAGCACATGCCAGCCCTGTGATCTCAGCTAGTTACTTAACCTCTCTGTCTCGGCTCCCCAACAGTAAATAGAAAAATCAACAAAACCTCACAGATCGTGGACCAAACAACGCAGAACCTGCACAGGACTCAGAATGCGCAAGGCACCACGAACGTGCTAAATGGATGTCAGCTACCATGCTGCTGACCAGCACCTGAACTCCCCTGTTTATAGCTTCCCTTAGTTCTACCGGAAACAAAAGTCCCTTTGAGGTTCGGTGTCTGTTGAATCATATGCTATCATGTGCTCTCTAACCTGCAACAATTCTGAAGGTATTTTTAACCAAACTGTGTAAAGACAAAAGGGTTTTGTAAATGATATCTTGATTTGTGTGAAGACAGGAAACTGTTGACACATAAATCTCCTAAATGGGAGACTGAAGGACCCCACGCCATGGAAAACACCTGCTAATACTTGCAGGAAACAGCCAAGAACTGTTTAGTGTGAGCCTTGAGCAAAAGACATGCTCATATGCCTACCTGAGCAAGCTAGTCTAAAACAATGCTGGTCAGCTCTCACTGATGTTGTCAAGTCGGAGCATCGGGCCACGAAAGCAGAGGAACTGCTGTGCGGGCTGAGTAAGTAGCAAGAGCGCTCGTTTTGCTGGGAAGGCTCAGCTCTAGTTCCCTAGGTTGCTCATATCCACCTGCACCAACAGTTAAATGCCTTCCAATTCTAAAAACTGTGCAAGACTCTGGAATCTTCAAGTAGACTGAAACTCAAACATTTCAATGCAGATGCTGAGTGAAATAAGCCAGACACAGAAAAACAAATATTGCATGATCTCACTTACATGCGAAAGCTAAAATAGTCACACTTAGAGAAGCAGAGAGTAGAATGGCGGCTGCCAGGGGCTGGGGTAGGAAGAAATGTGGAGGTGATGGTCAAAGGGAACAAAGTTTCAGTTACGCAGGATGAATACATTTGGGAGATGTAGAGCATCATGCCCATAGCTAACAATACGATATTATGTCTTTAAAAGTTGTTAAGAGGGTAGATCTTATGTTAAGTGTTCTTGCTACCAAAAATAATAATAACAACAACAACAACAACAACAACAATAATGGTAGGAGGAAAATTTAGAAGGTGATGAATAAGTTTATGGCTTTGATGGTGGTGATGGTTTCACCAGTATATACTTATCCTCAAAATCATTGAGTGGTACACATTAAAAACGTGCAGGTTCCTACATGTCCATCATACCTCAATGAAGTGGCTTAAAAACAAACAAAAAAACCACAACCATTTCTTTTGTTTTAAACATTTATTTATTTAAGTAATCTCTATACCCAATGTGGGGCCTGAACTCAAGACCCCGAGATCAAGAGTCGTATGTTCTTCTGATTGAGCCAGTCAGATGCCCCCCCAAAAACCCATTTCAGTGCAAATATTTTCAACTAGTTCAAAGGTATTGGTGTTCAGACACATGCTACTTCTATGCTTTTACTCTGACCTGATCTAAAAGCCGGTTTTTCACAGATGCCAGCCTTACAGTTCTATCTATATGCTCCTTGCCTGGCAAGTCTTGCACTTATTTTTTTCAGATATTCAAAATCTTTTCAGATAGTCTTTTTTTTTTTTTTTTTTTTTACCGAGAGAGAGGGGGAGAGAGGGAGCAAAAGGAGGGGGAGTGGGAGAGAGAGAAGCAGGCTCCCCGCAGAGCAGGGAGCCCGATGCGGGACTCGATCCCAGGACTCCGGGATCATGACCTGAGCCGAAGGCAGGCGCTTAACCGACTGGGCCACTCAGGCGCCCCTCAGATAGTCTTTACTAAATGAAACATTATATAAAATATAGTACATATACTGTATACAAAATACCTTTTTAAAATCTATAATATCTTTTTTTTTTAAGATTTTGTTTATTTATTTGACAGAGAGGGAGAGAGAGAGAGAGAAGAGCAGGGGGGGAGGGAGAAGCACGCTTCCCGCAGAGCAGGGAGCACGATGCGGGACTCGATCCCAGGACCCTGGGACCATGACCTGAGCCGAAGGCAGACGCCCAACCGACTGAGCCACCCAGGTGCCCCAAAATCTATAATATCTTTATAGCATCTTTACAATAACTTTATAAGTGTTGGTGCAAGAGAAAATGATGTCCAATTTTCTTGTATTTGTAAGAAAAACTGGAATTTGGCGCCCCTACTGCACAGAAGAGTAGAAGTTCTAATATTTTCTTATACTTGGCAACTGGGATCTTTTGGGGTCTGATTTATTTTTCTTAATAAGAAATGTCCCCTTCTCTACCTCTCTACTTCTACGTACCAGAGGGACCTAGCATTAACAGTGTATGTGTAACCTTCCAAATAAGACATTTTCTCAGTTTACACAGACTGCCCTTTATATAGAGAGAATCAATGACTTCTGGGGGCGCCCGGGTGGCTCAGTCAGTTAAGTGTCTGCCTTCGGCTCAGGTCATGACTCCAGGGTCCTGGAACCAAACCCCACATCGGGGTCCCTGCTGAGTGGGGAGCCTGCTTCTCCCTCTGCTCCTCCCGGGGGGCCCCCTGCACCCCCCCACTCATGTGCACTCTCTCTCAAATAAACAAATGAAATCTTTAAAAAAAAGAAATACAACTGCTTAAAAAAAAAAGAACCAATGACTTCTGTTAGTGCTATGGTCTGAATGTTTGTGTCCCCCCAAAATCCATACACTGGAATCCTAACGCCTGTGTGATGGCATTTGGAGGTGGGGCCTTTTGGGAGGCCCTTTGGTCATGAGGGTGAATCCTCTTTAACAGTCTTAGTGTCCTTATAAAAGAGACCCCCTCCCCCCCAGAGCTCCTTAGTTCCTTCCTCCATATGAGGACACGGAGAGAGGGCGCCAGCTACGGAAGAGGAAGCGGTCCGCATCAGCCACCACACACAATCTGCCAACACCATCATCTTGGTTCTTCCCAGCCTCCAGAACTGTGAGAAATAAATGTCTGTTGTGCATGAGCCGCGCAGTCCGTGGTGGTCTATGATAGGAGCCCAGACAGACTGAGAGAGCTGGCAAACTTCTTCCGCTGTAAACAGTAGCAATTATTGCTCACAGCACTTACGATATTCCAGACACAATTCTATATACTTACATATAAGCTGATTCAAGCCCCACAACCCAGAGAGCTGGTACCAGCACTCTTCCCATTTTATAGATGAGGAAACGGAGAGCTGTGACTTGCCTAAGATCACACAGTCAACTGCAGAGCCAGGATTCTGAACCCAGTGGTCTGGCTCCACAGTCCACACCCTTAACCTCTACATCAGGGCCCAGCAAAGTCTTTCTGTAAAGGGCCAGAGGGCAAGTATTTTAGGCTTTGGAGGCCAGACAGCCTCTGTCACAACGACTCAACCCTGCTCTTGCAGCATGAAAGCTGCCACAGTCCACAGCTACACCACGTGTGTGCCAGGCTCCAGGGAGATTTCATCTATGGGCAACAAAATGTAAACTTATGTAATTTTCACAGGTTGTAACATTTTCATTTTTTTTCAATCACCGAGAAATGTAAATACCATTTCTAGCTCATGAGCTATACAAAAAGAGGTGGCAGGGGTGCCTGGGTGGCTCAGTTGGTTAAGCGACTGCCTTCGGCTCGGGTCATGATCCTGGAGTCCCGGGATCGAGTCCCGCGTCGGGCTCCCTGCTCGGCGGGGAGTCTGCTTCTCCCTCTGACCCTCTTCCCTCTCGTGCTCTCTGTCTCTCATTCTCTCTCTCACAAGTAGATAAAATCTTAAAAAAAAAAAAAATAAAAAAAAAAAACAAAAAGAGGTGGCAGGCCAGATTAGGCCACTTTGCCAACTCCTGTCCAACACCATGTATTGTTGAGTTACTGTGCATCACCTAAGGGGCTGGTCCGCAAATTTCTAAATGACAATGGCACGAGGATGCTGACAGCTAACACTTACTGAGATCTCACTATGTGCCAGGCACCTTTACGTTTTTCTAGGCGCTTTACGTGCATTCACTTAATTAATCCTTAAAAGAACCACATTAAGCCAGTACCATCATCATCCGCATTTTTACAAATGAAGAAAATGTGGTCATTTACGTTGCCTTGAGGTCACACAGCAATTAAATGCTAACGCTGGCATCGGAACCCAGGCAGCCTGGCTTCTTTGTCCACACCTGTGACCATGGCGCTAGCATGCCCCTATTAAAAGCTTCCACTCTGGGGGCGCCTGGGTGGCTCAGTTGTTAAGCGTCTGCCTTCGTCTCAGGTCATGATTCCAGGTCCTGGGATCGAGCCCCGTATCGGGCTCCCTGCTCCGCGGGAAGCCTGCTTCTCCCTCTCCCACTCCCCCTGCTTGTGTTCCCTCTCTCGCTGTGTCTCTCTCTGTCAAATAAATAAATAAAATCTTTAAAAAAAAAAAAAAAAAGCTTCCACTCTGAAAACAGCCATGATGCTTGCTATCCACTCACCCTGATGATGCAACAAGATCCACTAGGCAACCTGGCTTTCAGAGAGAAAAAATGATCAACCTGCTTCATTCAAGGGTACTCAAAACACTCTCAACTGTGCACGTCCTATTCTTATTCCCATTGTTAGTGTGGACATGTGCAGGTTTCCAAAAGGGTTTCAAAATGTCACCCTACACCAGAGAGAAAACATAATGGTACACCCAACGTAAGAATGTGATCCGATGGTCTCACTCTTAGTCTTAGTAAAGATAGAAAGAGATTGAAAACAAACGGAAAACAAAAGCAATTCTATCCTCACACAAAAATACTTTGTATTAATACTCCACAGGAAAAAATGAATGAAAGCCTTTTATAAGGAAAAAAAATGCATTAAAGAGGGGGTTTTTTTGGTTCAATTCAATTCAGCTAATTTTTTTTTTTTAAAGATTTTATTTATTTATTTGACAGAGAGAGACACAGCGAGAGAGGGAACACAAGCAGGGGGAGAGGGAGAAGCAGGCTCCCCGCAGGGCAGAGAGCCCAATGCGGGACTCGATCCCAGGACCCTGGGATCATGACCTGAGGCGAAGGCAGTCGCTTAACCAACTGAGCCACCCAGGCGCCCCAATTCAGCTAATTTTTAAGGCACGTGAATGAAAAATTGGTAATTTTTTCTTTTTGGTGAAGTCTACTTTTTACACCATAAATTCTAGCTTTTGAGACTCTATTGCTGTTCCATCTAAATACAACTTTTATTATTTATTTATTTATTTATTTATTTATTTATTTATTTATTTATTTATTTATTTATTTGTTAGAGAGAGAGAGAGAGAGGCAGGTAGAGGAAGAAGCAGGCTCCCCGCTGAGCAAGGAACCTGATGTGGGGCTCGATCCCAGGGACCCAGGGATCATGACCTGAACCGAAGGCAGACGCTTAACTGACTGAGCCACCCAGGCGTCCCTAAATACAACTTTTAAAGTATTCTGATTTCACGTCAGTTTAACTTTAAGCCACAAAGTAAGAGAAACTTCTAGGAATGTATTCATAGGAAATAATCAGGGATAAAGCACATTTCCAGGTAGAAAAGTGATTATCATAATATTATATGAAATAGCAAAACACTGGCCACAAGAGAAGCTTACACATTCCTCTACCAAGTATTTTCTGAATGAGGCTTTGGGGGTGAAAGTGTCCAAAATCCCTGCCTGTGTCAAGTGTACTTGGAGCAGAAAACCAGGTATATTAAGTAAATACACAGTATGTTGAAATGTGCTAAGAGTTTAAAAAAGGAATAAAGCAGAGAAGAAGATGTGAGGAATTTGGGTGGGAGTCTTCGAAATTATAGATAGAAGGATCGGGAAAATGAGAAGGCAATTCTTGAGGAAGCAAACTGAGTGATGGAGGAGGATGGAAAATGTCAGAGGTCCAAAGGACCAGTTCAGGAAGGGCCCTGTCAGCACACGAAGGACGTGGCCTTCATTCCCGGAAGCCATTGGAGGGTTCTGAGCAGAGAGGAACACGGCAGTTAGGACAGACCCCGCCTGGCTGCAGCCCTGGGATGCGACTGCAGGGAGCATATGTAGCAGCAGGAAGTCACAGAAACAGAGTTGAGGGGCCAACAGGAAGATAATAAGCACCAAGGCAGCGACGGAGGCAGTGGGCATAATGATAACCGTCAGGTTGCAAGTACAATATGAAAACAGCACTGACAGGATTTGCAATGAGGCAAACACGGGCGGAAGGGAAAGAGAGGAGACAAGAATGACGCAGAGGTTTCTGGCCTGACATCTGACAGCACGAAACTGCCACGGTCTGAGACAGAGACAACTGTGGGAGCTGCCAGTTTCGGGGGGGGAACCTCAGATTTCAGATGTGAATGTATTAGGTCTGAATTACCTATTCGACATTCAAGAGGAGGAATCAAGTCGGATGCACAGGCCTGGAGCTCAGAGGAGAGGTCTGAGCTGGAAAGGCGAATTTGGGAGAAGCCTGCCCGTGGCTAGTTCCTACAGGTGAGAACAGGCATTGTTCCTCAGGAGAACGTGTCCAGACAGACAACAAAAGAGAGCCAAGAACACCATCCTGAGGCACGCTGACAGTTGTAGGTCCGGGAGAGGAGGAGGAACCAGCAGTGAAAACTGAGAAGTCAGGAAGGTGGTAGGAAAGCTAGATGAGTGCTACAAGCCAAGGGGGAAAAAAGGGTCCCACGGGAGAGCAAGGGATGAGCTACTTCAAGGGTCGGCAGCCCCCTTTTTGTAAACAGTTTTATTGGAACACGACCCTGCCATTCATTTACATACTGTCCGAGGCTGCTTTAGTTCTAGAAGGCAGAGGGGCGCAGCTGCAGCGGAGCCCTTAGGGCCCGCAAAGTCTAAAACATTTACCACCTAGCCCTTTACGGTGAAAGTCTGCCAACCCCTGAGCTACTTCAAATGCCAATGATAGTCAAAAAAGACTGAGGACTGGACAGTGCGTCTGGTAATGTGGCGATCGCTGGTAACTTGCTTACAAGTAGCGTGGGTGGGACAACTGGCACCCGGTTCGTATATTTATGAGCTGGCTGTCATATTTATGAGACGCAGAGGTCAGAAACAAAACTGTTTGTCAGCATTTTAAGAAGCCATCCAATCAAGTGAGAAAAAGACAGCCTCTCACATGGCACCAGGGCTGCCAAACATCCCCTCTCTCTTCAAAACATGGCTCCATAATCACCTCCTTGGGAAAGACGCCCTGCCCTTCCCGCACAGGCAGCTAGAAGCTCAGGCTACGAGCTCCCTGAGAGCAGGGACTGGGGCTTAGCCATCTGCTTCTCCAGGGACTGGCACCAAGTGGATACCAAACCAACCAGGTACAGCACCAGCAACTGCCGTGCTTGCCCCAAGGAGGACCTTTGGGCCCCATCAGCGTCCCTCTGAGAAAAGTGACACAGCGAGGGGCTGCATCACTTCGCCAGTGAAGAACGAACACTGAATGAGATGAAGAGGAAGCAGGCAGGGAGGCCCGGGGCTACCTGTGTAGCCCATCACTCACCAGAATGTGAGGAAATGGGAACCAGCTCCCAGGACAGGTCTCTTAAACTGAAAACTTTTAAAAGAAAATACACATTACTAAGTCCTGGAAAGCAAGACTGCATCTCAGAGAGGCGAGTGGAAATGCCAACTCACCTGAGACATGGCTTTCAGTTCGGTTCTTGTCCCTGCGGCCTCCGGCTTACGCCGCCTCTCCTGGAGAAGGGCAATGCCCCTGGAAGGAAGAGCTGCGGGGAAGAGAAAGGAGTCGCTGGAGACCAAATCTACACGATGCTCCCAATCACCAGGCTGGAAACGGCCCCTTCCTGCTGACTCTTAAACTACAGCCATTAAATCAGAAAGGGCGTCAACAGGCGGCACGAACGGATGGATGGGACCAATTTTGAAGGCGCTGATCTGTACACGACGGTCACTCTACCTAGGGAGGGGTTTCCCCTCTCTGGGAGCATGAATTAGGATGGTGTGGGGTCAGGCTGACCCTGGCAAGTCGCGGTCCCTCCCTGCACGGCTGCTCGATGCTCGGGCTCAGAGGGAACTTCCAAACCTCCGGATTCCTGCGATCTACCAGCCTCGGAGCCTAGGGACAACCAGTCACCAGCACAGGAGCCCGAGAGGCCCTCCGCCCCCGGATCTCTGAAGGGGCGAATTCGGCCCCGTCCACCAGGCCCGACCACCTGTCACCCTCACCTCGGTTCTCCGGCCCCGTGGTCACCGCTCCTCGCTGACCCCTGGATGGAGGGCCATTCCTCGCGCGCGGCCTTCCCCGGGCAGGGCGGGCGAAGGCGGCCGGGGTCCCCGCAGTCCGGCCCCGGCCCGCCCCGGGCTTTGTGCGGGGAGCGCCTCGCCGCGGCGGGGACCCCCGCCCGCGGGCCCCCGCGCCCCTGCCCGCGCCCGCCGCCCCCTGCATGTCCGCGCGGCGCGCGCGCTCGCGGCCCCCACCCAC
>NW_023270718.1:9816047-9842914 GCF_011800145.1 Mirounga leonina | reverse complement strand
GCCCCGCCCCGCCCCGCCCCGCCCCGCGCCCACCGCGGCCGCCGAGCCCCCGACCCGGCCGGCCGCACGAACCCCGGCCGCGGGCCGCCGCCGGAAGTGGGCGTGTGCGGCCACCGCAACGCCCACTGGGAAGCGTAGTCCCGGCCAGGACGGCGGCGGGACTGAGCGGAGCGCAGGCCGCAAGGCGCGGGCCCTCCCTGGGCCTACACAGCGCCCATCGTCTCCCTTCCCGGTCGGCCGCCTCCAGCTCTTCGGGACCTCGGCCCCCGGGCGGCCATCGACACCCGGCCCGAGCCTGACCGGAAGTACAGGCCTCCGACGGCCAGCGCCCCGCAGGCTTCTGGGAGTCGGCGCCGGGTTCGGATTCGCGCAGGCGCGGTTCCATGGCGGGGCGGGGCCGACGGCGAGGGGCGGGGCCGACGGCGAGGGCGGGGCCGACGGGGGTGGCGCTGGGGTGCGGCAGGTGGCGCGCCCCCCGGCTGGGCGTCCCGCGGCTGTCCGCGCCGACCGAGTGCGGGGACGCGCGCGGCGACGGGCAGCGCTGGACCTTGCCGGTGTCCAGACTGTGAGTCTGCTGGGGGTGTGTGAGCACAGCGTGCCTTCGCGTCCGACTCGCTGCGCACCTGCGACCCCAGGTGGGTCCCCGTGTCCCTGGACGCTCGGGCCTCCCCGCTCCCCGACACCCGTCCCCCAGATGCCACTCCCCCTGCGCTTGCGGGTCCTTCCCCCAAACTCTCGTCGGGGCTAGTTCCCACCTGCCACTCCCACAGCTCGCTGCCCAGACTCGCAGTCACAGATGCCACTCACCTCGTGACCTTTTACAGTCTGCCGCGTAACCTTCACCCTTATCTGAGTTAACTGAGGTTTTTATTCATTTACGTGTTTAGGGCCCGTCTTACCAGAGCCGTCCAGAGCTTCCTGGATCCCTGGAGCTGAAAGCCTCGTTCCGCTCAATGAATAACCTCACTTAACAGCCGGGGCGCGATGCTGTTGTTACACTCACCGTCACAGACCCAAGAGGCGACGCGCCCTTACATTATCTGACATTCTGTAATATCGTTTAAGACAGAAGAGAGATGAGTGGTAGCCAGGGCCTGGGGGCAGGAGGAGGAGATGCACTACAAAGGTCTTTTCTATCTTCTCTTGGTCCTAGTAGTTACGGGACTGTATGAATTTGTCAAAATTAGAATTCTGCACCCGGGGGGCCTGGGTGGCTCAGATGGTTGAGCGTCTGCCTTTCGCTCAGGTCATGATCCCAGGGTCCTGGGATCGAGCCCTGCATCGAGCCCTGCATCGAGCCCTGCATCGGGCTCCCTGCTCAGCGGGAAGCCTGCTTCCCCCTCTGCCTCTGCCTCTCTCGCTCGCTCTCTGACTCTCATGAATAAATAAAACATTTAAAAAGAATTAGAATTCTACACCTAAAGTGAGTACGTTTTACTGTACTAGCTTTTAAAAACTCATGAAATTTTACACTTAACATCTGTGTGTAAACATTTCTCATTAAAAATAAAGTTGTAAAGCCCTCACCGACATAGAACTGAATCTAAACCACTTTAATTAAAAGACTTTCTTTGATTTAATAAAATGGCACTAGCTGGGGAGGGAGCTTAATTATGAACTAGCAAAAAGAAAACCCTGGGTAGAGAATATAACCTGTCCTTTTTCATTTTTTTTTTTTAAAGATTTTATTTATTTATTTGACAGAGAGATAGAGAGAGAGCACAAGTAGGCAGAGAGGCAGGCAGAGGGAGAGGGAGAAGCAGACTCTCCATCAAGCAGGGAGCCCAACATGGGGCTCGATCCCAGGACCCTGGGATCATGACCTGAGCCGAAGGCAGCCGCTTAACCGACTGAGCCACCCAGGTGCCCCTAACCTGTCCTTTTTCTTTCTGAAACTAGCCTCAGGGTTGTAATTGGTGTGTAGGACTTCTCTTCTACTTTATATAATGCCATACTTCTCCTAGGCTTGACCAACATCTCAGTGACTCAGGTATAACCTGACCCAAACAAACCATCAGTGGCCTGGGTGGTATTGCAGGTGTCTTCCATTTCCACTTCCGTTTACCAGTTCAAGGAAGTGGACCGTCCATAATCCTCCCAAGCCCCAATATTCTATTTATTCTAGCTTGTCAGGATCAATCACTGTGGCTTTTTTTATCCCTCTAGTGGCATGAGACATATGGAACAGACAGAGGTCACTTGGCCTTCACTGCACCTGTTGTTGTTCTTGACTGGAAGACTTCCTCCCAGGACTAAAACATTTACATAAACATAACTCAGAATTGGGAGAGGGAAACTAAAAATTTTGAACATGGGACATTATACATGGCAATTAGTACAAGGAAATGCCCCAAACATAATGTCTTTCCAGTAACTATTATAGAGCAACCCCCACCCCACCCCCACCTTTTTAACTTTATAAAACCAACCACTATATTTTTTCCTTTCTTTTTAAAAAAATCTGCTCTTCTGGAGCGCCTGGGTGGCTCAGTCGTTAAGTGTCTGCCTTCGGCTCAGGTTATGATCTCAGGGTCCTGGGATCGAGCCCCGCATCGGGCTCCCTGCTTGGCGGGAAGCCTGCTTCTCCCTCTCCCACTCCCCCTGCTTGTGTTCCCTCTCTCGCTGTGTATCTCTCTGTCAAATAAATAAGTAAAATCTTTAAAAAAAAAAATTTCCACTACATTTAATATAAAAATGATGCTTTTACGTCCCAACCCTAAGTACTCAGTTTTGCAGATAGAAAAATAGATCAACTAACAATGAACACAAGTTTACAAGAGTAAAAAATATTGAGAGCAAAAAATACAGTTAACGCATAAAATGTAACATAATGAAGATTCATTTTACTTGCTAAAGTGGAAACAGATGACAGTGGGTGGTGGTGCAAAGGAGTCATTTTTTTTTTTTTTTCAGGAAGAACATTCCTCTTTCTTCCCCGTTTTCAAACTTTTAGGGGGCTTGAGGTTATCTTGCACATTTCTGCCTAAGAGTAGTCATGTTACAGAAAAAAGCAAAATATTTAGGCAAAAATAGGCTAAATAAAGTGATACAGAGCATACCTCATGCTTGTTTTATGCATTAAAAAGCACAATATTCGAATTCATCTACACATGGTATGCAATTCAAATTTGTTCCACATAATAGCCTCTAACTAAAAACTGTTATGCTGAGTAAACTGGTGAGTGTGCTTTGTCTGAAACCCTGTGTTGAAATACTACTCTTTGTACTTAGTGTATCTACTTCTTAGTGCTGGGGGGGCAAGGAGTAGCAACTTACTCTTCAATATGCCCCCAACCACTGGGCACACAGGGTATTCACTAAGGTGGCAGTTCCCAGTGTTGTCTTGGGATTTGATTTAGGCTAGGGTGAATTTTACCAAACCAAGTAGGAATAACTAGTGAGTTTGTCTACCAGGTTTGTCAGGAAACACACACCATGGGGTTCAGTAGAGGGAATTTAACACAGGGAACTAATACAATAAAAAGGTGTTGGGAGGGGGTGCCTGGGTGGCTGTTGGTTGAGCGACTGCCTTCGGCTCAGGTCATGATCCTGGAGTCCCTGGATCGAGTCCCGCATCGGGCTCCCTGCTCGGCGGGGAGTCTGCTTCTCCCTCTGACCCTCCCCCCTCTCATGTGCTCTCTCTCTCTCTCTCTGTCTCTCATTCTCTCTCTCAAATAAATAAAATCTTTAAAAAAAAAAAAAGGTGTTGGGAGAGGTGAGAGGAAGAACAGGGAGGCAACTCAGATCAGTTACAAGAGAGCAGGTACCTTGGGGCACTTGGGTGGCTCAGTTGGTTGGGCGACTGCCTTCGGCTCAGGTCATGATCCTGGAGTCCCGGGATCGAGTCCCACATCGGGCTTCCTGCTTGGCAGGGAGTCTGCTTCTCCCTCTGACCCTCCCCCCTCTCATGTGCTCTCTCTCATTCTCTCTCAAATAAATAAATAAAATCTTAAAAAAAAAAAAAAAAAAGAGAGAGAGAGAGAGCAGGTACCAACCCTGGAGCTTGAAGGCCTAAGGGTGGAGGGGATATTATCACAGCCGCGAACCAGGGCCACTAGAGGACCTAGACAGATCCCTAGGGACGTCCCTAGCAGGAGGTGGGATCCTAATAAGGGGTGAGTGGAGGGAGGTAGAACAGAGGCAATACAGCTATTACCATAGTCACCACCCAAAGCAGAGCAAGTGAGAGAGAAACACCCTGGCTTCTCCCAACTCTCACCTTCTGGGGTATCACTGGTGCCTCCTTAGTAAACCAGACAGAAAACCAGTTGTCAGACTCTGGGAAACACCACCTGCAGAGCTTAAACTCATACAGTAGATTGTAGAGCAGGGGATAAGGCGGAAAATGGATCTTAGAGCGAAAAGGCCAATGACTGGCACAGGATCTCGCAGGGCCTACTCTGAGCTGGACCAGGGCAACAACTGCCCCATAATCCTCCAGAATGACTGCAGCACACGTCCTTGTAACCTAGAATTCTTCCCCAAATGCTGGCTATTTCCTTCTCCTTAGCGTGCACTTACCTTGGCAAATGGCTGCAATTCTTTTGGGAATCCTAGGAGTAAAGGTCATAGTGGTGTTATAGGAAGGTTTTCCTCAGGAGCACCCAGCCTCCCGTCCATACACCCAGACCTGGAAACAGGCAGTATCTAGCATGGGTGATAACTGGACTGGGGCCTCCGGGACCACACATGAAGTGTTTATTTAGACAAATAACAAAGTAAACTTTCAGTGGTCGACTACTGATCTCATTTGTAGGCTTGCTAGTAATCACGGTCAGCTATCTGTCAGACCGTCAGTGGTATGCTGGTGAAGTTGGACATGAAGCTTCCCAAGGGAAAGGAGTGTGTGTATACTATGTGAAATAAGTTTTTGTAATTATACAGATGTGTAGCACACGTCTACAAATGATACCAAAATACAATACCCTTGGATTGTCAATTCTGTATAGCAATTGATTCTCTTAGAATGCCTTTGTTGACTTTTACCAGTGTATGCTTAAAACTGACAAATGGGTATAATTCTGACAACGTTGGTTGATACTTTCATTTACGTTAAAGAGTAAGATCAAAGCAAAACAAGATGAGGACACAGGACAGAACTTCGCTTGTTATGTCAATGACAGGACTGAGCTCTTTGCTAATAGCGTTTGAATACCGGAAGAATATTTCCTCTACTTTTTGTGCAGTTCAAAATGTACAGCCATGACACATTTTTAAGTTTAACCTGAATTACTAGCATTTTCTCTGTCAACTTTTAAAGTCAACCAGCCTTGGTTTGTAGTGTATGCTCTTAAATACTCCCATCATACTTGAGTTAAAATTACCAACATGTCGTCACTGAATGCAGAGTTGTGGTATGTCCCCCCTACAAATGTTAATCATAAATAAAATATAGTAAATAAATGCTCAAAACTCAGGTTCTAAACTATTGTCTTTAATATAACTTACTGGTTATAGTAAAAATTTAGACTATAACCTATGAACATATGTATACAATACATACGTTATATATTACCCAGTATAAACATGTATTTACGTGTGTATTTCTACACACACATACATAAACACACATACGTATACACCTTTTAACAACCAGTTCACAAAATTTCTAAAAATATAAAAATTAGCTCTTGTAAGCCAGAATGAGGCTGCCCAAGTGCACCACTAAATCAACGGCTTTGCTTCTGGTGAGTTGCTGCTAGGGCTCAGCATTCCCTGGGCTGCTGCACTTCCTAGAGATCAGAAATCCCTTTGTAAGAGCAGGCCCCCTTCCCAGCATGCCAGACATCTTAAGGTATTCTCAAAAGATAGTGATGCTTTCCTCATGACACAGGTTCAAGGAAAGGCATTTTGGCCCTGTCTCAGGGAGCCTAATGACAAGGTAAGTGAGAAACTCAAGACATGAGAAAGCAAGTTCAGCATCCCAAATTTTCCAGTTCCTTCCTGTGTATCAGGCAAGGTCATTTCTGTACTTCAAATATCGTTTAGTTTCAGTCAGGACTCAGGAGATTTGCAATCACCTACCCAGAAAATTATGAGAAAAGCAATAAACTGCACAAATTAGCACATCAAATATGTAATACCCTGTGTGTGTACCATAAATTCAGTCCAGTTCAAAATTTTGTTCTAATATCTGAGGTCAAGCACTATGAAAACCCATTTTTGCAGCCATTTTCTAGGTTCTGATATAAATGTTGATACTTTGGGGAGTCTCTCAACCTCCCCTAACCTCTTTTCTTGTATCAACCTCTAGGCCACTTTAGAATCAGATTTTCATTCTTTCTCTTTTAAATCAATGAAGCCACAGTGTTGGTGAGCTAAAAGGGAAATAGGCTAACCTTTAACCTTCATCCACAGCTATCTCAGGCAAAGGATAATTAGTTGGTATGGTTTCTTAAGATTTCTTATGGGCTTCAGAGTTTTGAAAATCCCCAAATTCTCCCACAAATCATCATTCCAATAACCAGGATAGCAAATGTCCCTGAACGTCAAACAATTTACTTAAGAAATCTGCCAAAACTGTGAATTCACTTGGCATTGTAGCTCATTCTTTGATATTTAGCAATCATAGAGCTACAAGGAAGTCTTCTAACTATGTTACAGAAATGGCTGGTATTCTAGTCCATGCTTTAAAGCAAAAATTTTTAAAAAGTCATTATTGCTTTTGCTTTATATTCTCCAATTCCATTATGAACAAGCATCGGACAAACCCCTTGCACTGGCATTTCTTGTCCTTTTGATTGGTCTAAAAATGATCTCAACCACAGCGGATCAGCTGTTTTACTGTTGCTATCAAAGCATGCTACTTGCACAAAGTATGAATAGGAGCCTTATAATCCTTTGCTCCATTTCATCCAATAACCAATCTTTATAATAACCCGCTTTTCTCAGGATGTTTTGCCTGAAATCCATCCAAGGATACCAACTTCAGTATTGGTTAGGTTTCTTTGGTTGACGGCAAAAGAATTTAATCTGATTTTGAAACGAAAACAAGATACTAGTAGGATACAACTTGGAAAGAATATTCAACAGGTCAGCTCTAGTGAGCAAAGCAGCAGGATCACAGGCAGTATCCTCAAGTTGTGGCCAAAGGACGACTCATTTACAACTTCCTCCTGCGTCCCGAGGAGAGTTTCTGATTGGATTAAAGTGAACCAGGTACAACTGGCAACACAAACAAAACCTCACTGAATGACACCAGAGCAGCCCCGGGGAAAGTCTATGTGCGTTTCTGTGTGCATGGTTCCGATCTGTGCTGTAGACAAAAACAAATATCTATCTGATATGTATTATTTTCATAATTTTAACTTTATAAATTTTTGGTATTTATAGCCATATGAAAATTATACCCTGTTAGTAAATTATATCTTTCTGTATGGAATTCAACCTTATTCTTTTCAGTGACTGTGTAATCTACTGGGTTTTCTGTAATTTCACTGATTAACTAGTTTACTAGTGCCAGACATTTAAGCTACTCCAAATTTCTTGCAATTCTAATAAATGTGCTTATGCATCTATATTTCTGCACTTGTGCTTTTCAAGAAGATAAATTCCTAGATTTAGAATCGCAGCAAAGTGGTTAGTTACATTTAAAATGTTGACAGGTAACATTAGCTTCTAAAATGGCTTTTAACCAATTTATCCTCCCAATGTATAAAAATATATTTCTCACATCTGTAAGAGTACTAGCTATTATCCATAAAATTTGTGACTTATGTTGGTGGAAAGGGCTTTTTAAAATTTCAATTTATCCGATCATTACTGCAGTTAGGAACTTCCTCTATTTTATTTGACAATTTCATGTTCTGCATCTGTGAATTGCTTGTTGGTGTGCTTTTCAGACTGTATCTTATCCTTGCTGCTTTTCTTTTCTTTCTTTTTTTTTTTTAAGATTTTATTTATTTATTTGACAGAGACACAGTGAGAGAGGGAACACAAGCAGGGGGAGTGGGAGAGGGAGAAGCAGGCTTCCCACGGAGCAGGGAGCCGGCTGCGGGGCTCGATCCCAAGACCCTGGGATCATGACCTGAGCTGAAGGCAGACGCTTAACGCCTGAGCCATCCAGGCGCCCCTCCTTGCTGCTTTTCAACAGCACTTTTTAGAAGGGCTATATCCTTCATAATATGTATATGTTTAAAATATCTCCCAGCCTGTCATGTGCCTTTTAACTTTGCATAGTGCCTTATACCATGCACAGGGTCTAAAACTTTTACGTGCTCCTTCCTGTCACTCTCTCTTCATGGCTTCTAGACTCTGCGTCCAGTTTACCAAGTCTTCCTGAACTCAAAGGGATAGAAATATTCTATATTCTCTTCTAGAATTTTGTGTTTCCTATTACAACTTTAATCCATATTCAGGGAACTTCTCTGTAAGGAGTAAAATGTGGCTCTGACTTTACTTCCAGTTGGGTAACTGTCAAACACCATTTAAATAATCCATCTCCCCCCATAATATATCAAAAATACCATTTCAGTGGGGCTCCTGCCAGGCGCAGTCAGAGGAGCATGAGACTTGATCTTGGGGTTGAGTTCAAGCCCCACACTGGCTCTAGAGATTACTTAAAAATAAATAGACACTTAAAATACTACTTTTGCAATCCACTGAATTCATGGGTATAAGATCTTTTCCAAAAATTTCCTATGATGCTTGCCTACTTACCACTCTATGTGATTTTCAGAAGAAAACTGTCAATGTAAAAATATCCTACAGTTATCATGACTGAACTGAGTAAATGTAGACATCTTTACAGTATCGAAGCTTCCATCTACAAACATGTATGAATCTCCATTTATTCAGAACCTCTGTTCTCTTTCAAGAGATTAATAATTTCCTTTCCATATAGAACCATAAGTAAATTAATCTATCATTTCATTTTGAGGGGGTTGATATCAGAACTGAATTAGCCTCATGAAAGAAGTATTCCAAATACTTTACAGTATTATGTTTTATTTTTTTTCTATACTCTAATAAAACAGTTTAAAATATGGCTAGACTCTTAAAGTTCTCTATTGCTTCAGTTTTAAATATTAAGGAATTTTTCTTTTTTTGCCTTGATTAGCTATAGTCTTACATTCCTGGGTAAATTCTAATTCTTTTGTTTCAGTCTTATCCAGAGCTCTAGGCACTTCCTAAAACATATTCTGTGTACCAGGTTTACACTAAATTTCTGCACCTACAAAGGCATACAGCCCTGGAGTCATGAGAAAGCCACTATGTTACTCTGATGCCAAACTTAAAAATACTACACATGCTAATCCTCATTATCCACCTTAAGATGTAGTTTCAGTTCCAAAATTATTATAATCTCCTAGTACTGATATACTGCTTTCCAGAGTTCACTCTTTAAACATAATTTTTAAACAGACTCTGAATGATACTGACTTAACATTTACCAAGCACTTAGTCTGGGTCAGGCACTATTGCTAAGCACTTTATATGCATCAAATAGTTTAAATTTTCATAACCAGGGTTTTGAGAGAGTAGTTTAGTTACATTTACATGTTTAAAAGACCACCACGGCAGTAGTGTGAAGAAAGAACTTGAAGGAAATAAAACAGGATGTAAGACCAGTTTTTATATTGGAACAGTCCAGGTGAAATGACTGTGTTTTGGAGTAGGACAATGAGAACTGAAAGAAGTGGACGAATTCCAAAAATATCTAGCAGATATATCCACGGGGCTTGATGACATATGGGGTGAGGAAGAGCTAAATGCCTGAGATGACTCTGCAGCATGAACTTTCTGATGATGAGTAAGGTGTGCACTTTGTCTGAAGACTTTTCCACATTCTTTACATTCATAAGATCTCTCTCCAGTATGAATTCTTCTATGTAGATTAAGGTGTCCAATCTGGCTAAAGGTTTTCCCACATTCCTGACATTCATAAGGCTTTTCTCCAGAATGAATTCTCTGATGAACTGTAAGGGATTGACGATGGCTAAAGGCTTTACCACACACACTACATTCATAAGGTTTCTCCCCAGTATGACATCTTTGATGACAAATAAGAGATGATTTTGTTCTAAATGCCTTCTCACATTCAACACATTCATAGGGCCTTTGGCCGGTATGGAGTCTCCGATGCTGAGAACGGGATGAGCTATCGCTAAAAGCCTTTCCACATTCGCTACATTTATAGGGTTTCTCTCCAGTATGAACTCTCTGATGTTGAATAAGGCGGGTAGTCTGGCTGAAGGCTTTACCACATTCATTACACTCATAAGGTTTCTCTCCTGTATGAATTTTATGATGTTGGGCAAGGTGTGCCCTCTGGTTGAAAGCTTTACCACATTCCTTACATTCATAAGGTTTCTCTCCAGTATGAATTCTCTGATGAGTAGCCAGCTGTGAACTTATGCTAAAAGCTTTTCCGCATTCTTTACATTTGTAGGGTTTTTCACCAGTATGAATTCTCAAATGAATGGCAAGGTGTATACTCTGTCTAAAGGCTTTCCCACATTCCTTGCATTCATAAGGTTTCTCTCCAGAATGCACTCTTTGATGTTGTGTGAGTGAAGCATGATGGCTGAAGGCCTTCCCACAGACAACACATTCATAAGGTTTCTCTCCTGTGTGAATTCTCTGATGGACAGTAAGGGATGAGCCATAACTGAAGGTTTTCCCACACACTTTACATTTATATGGTTTCTCTCCAGTATGAATTCTCCTATGCTGAATAAGGCCTATGTGATCACTGAAAGCTTTCCCACAATCGATGCAATCAAAAGGTTTCTCTCCAGTATGGTAATACCTCCAGTGACGAATAAGGGATGTGTTCTGCCTGAAGGCTTTCTCACATTCGATACATTCATAGGGTCTTTTGTCAGTGTGACATCTCTGATGTCGGGCAAAGGATGAGCCGTCACTGAAGGCTTTCCCACATTCCTTACATTGATAGGGCTTCTCCCCAGTATGAATTCTCTGGTGCTGAGCAAGGTGGGCAGGTTGGCTGAAGGCTTTTCTACATTCCATACACTTATACGGTTTTTCTCCAGTATGAATTCTTTGATGTTGAATAAGGTGCACATTTTGGCTGAAGGCTTTCCTACATTCTTTACATTCAAAGAGCTTCTCTCCAGTATGTATTCTGTGATGTTGAACAAGGTGCTGACTCTGGTTAAAGGCCTTCCCACATTCTTTACATGTATACGGTTTTTCACCAGTATGAATTCTCTGATGAACAGTAAGGGAGGAGCTGTGGGTAAACATTTTCTCACATTCATGACATTTAAAAAGTTTCTTTCCTGCATAGACTTTGTGTTTTACTACCGTGGAATTTTGGGAAAAGCTTTTTTTACCTGACCTGTGATTATAAACATTTTCTTCTATATTGTCTAGATGGACAAATTTCCCAGATTTGTTATAGTTGTGATCTATTTCCTTAGTAAGGGTTTTCTTATGAGTGGTTACTTCTTGCCTGATAAATGCCTCTTGACTTACCAACTCCCTCTCAAATAGATCTTCACATTTCCAATTTTCTCTGTAAGTGGAAAACTCAAGTCCATAGCCTGCAATTCTCTCCATTAACACATCATCATACATGAAGTGCTTCAGAGATAATTCTTGTGTCTCATATATAGATCCCAAATCTGAAAGATAACAAAAATCAAGTGCTTCCTTTATCATCGGATATAACAAAGGAAATATTTAATGTGGACAAGGTGATTGAAAAATAGGGAATCCCACAAAATCTATTATGCACCACCACATCAACTGAAAAATATGCAAGCGGATTTCAGAGCTCAGGGAAACATGGAGAAGGTGATTAAGAGAATTAAATGTAGGATAATGAGGTCCTAGAGAAGTAGGCTACAATAATATATTTTTTTAAAGATTTTATTTATTTATTCATAAGAGACAGAGAGAGAGGCAGAGGGAGAAGCAGGCTTCCCGCTGAGCAGGGAGCCCGATGTGGGGCCTGATCCCAGGACCCTGGGATCATGACCTGAGCCGAAGGCAGATGCTTAACCATCTGAGCCACCCAGGCGCCCAATAATAATATTTTTTAATTTTATCCTGTATTAACATAACAGACTATAAATTAAACACCATTCCTCTATTCTTTCCCACTTCCAGTTGACTTGCATATACAGGTAGGTGAATGTTGTTTAAATATGAATATCATCACATAATTACTGCTGATCAAAAATCTCTACAGATTCTCAGCAACCACAAATACCTTATGCTTCATGACTTCCCTTGGGGTTTAGGTAAACTCCTAGACTAATCTTTTCATAACCAGAAAATAGTGTTTGTATGTACCATTGCTACATATTTCAATACAGCAAACTCTTCATTTCTCAGAGATCCCTGAACTTCGGGTTGCATAGTAAGGCATTTTTCCATTCATCTTCTCATTCTCACCAGCCTAAGAAGAGTGTCACTTCCCAGTCCACATCTTAATGGGGTTTTGCCATAACTCTTTTTGAATAAACTAGTTTCATAATGATATGTAGGTGTGTATTACTATTATCAAGTTTTTTTACTGCCACTTAAAATACCTTTCTTGCCTTGTGAGCTAGAATATAAGCTTCAGGGAAGGAATAATATGCTTTAAACACTACTACTAAATCACTTAACATATATTACAGAAACTCAGGCATATATAAGTTCTCAATAAATACATAAAGAAATTTGTATTGAAGAGATGATACTAAGAGAAAATTTCAGGGAAAAGGTTGGTATCAAGAAAGGGCAAAAGAGAAAGTGCTTTCCTTTCCTCTCTTAGTAATAGTAAATTAGTAATAGTAAATTACTGACTAATCCAATACTCCCTAAAACAGTTTTCTACTATGTGTCAAACATTATGGACACTAATGTAATAAAAGACCAGTTGTTCTTGAGGAGTATACAAAGTGATTAGAAAGGTAAGACCAACAAAGAAAGTAATTGAGAAGAAAATATGGAATATCAAGTACCAAATACCACAGAGCCCATGTGGTAAAAGGTAAAACTAGTATAGAAGTTCAGAGATGAAAGAGATCAAATCTACTAAAGCAGTTAGGAAGGACTCAAGGGCGCCTGGGTGGCTCAGTTGGTTAAGCGACTGCCTTCGGCTCAGGTCGTGATCCTGGAGTCCCGGGATCGAGTCCCATATCGGGCTCCTTGCTCAGCAGGGGGTCTGCTTCTCCCTCTGACCCTCCCCCCTCTCATGTGCTCTCTCTCTCTCATTCTCTCTCTCAAATAAATAAATAAAATCTTTAAAAAAAAAAAAAAAAGGAAGGACTCAAAAGTGTTAACAAGCTTCCTACCCCTTCCTGCTGCTTCTTTCCTTCCGAACACTCAGGCTTCAGTAATTCTAGAATTGAGGCCATGAGAGTTCAATGAACCAATCACCTATAGTTTTTCTTACACAGACGACTGAGGGGAGAAATACTGGACAGAAAAACAGAAAGCTGGGTACATCATGGATTCCTCCCATGAAGATAGTCTTCAACACTACAACCTCCCATGGGAAACCATGGTTGTCCCTTATCTTTTTGGCCTTTCTCAACACAGATGCTAAGATATCTTACTCACTTAATAATAGTTGAATCTATACTGTGACTCAATATCCCACCAAATGTATAGGCTTCATCACCCTTCCTTCTACCTTCCTATTCTTCACAAGGCCAATTATTACTTCTTATCAGGAAAGTTCCTCTATTTCCCTATTTAAGGCAGGTGGTAGATTCCTACACAACAAAGTATAAAGCATGTCTAAGCAGGACTAATTTCTCTTCCAATATTTGGCTAATTGGAGGATCCTGGAAATCTAGGATCCAAATCATCTCAAAATGTAAAGATCCAATACTGTTATGGAAGTGAAAGAATTTCATAAAGGCACAATTATCATGTATGATTTCAACATTCCCTTGTCTTTGTGAACATTCAGTTCAGTGGGGGAGGCAGAAAATAAGCATGTAAACCATAAGCAGGTTAATTACAGGCTTTCCTGAATGTTACAAAGAAAATAAGTGGCTTGATAGAAAGTAATTGGGTTGGAATAAGGGAATGTTCATTACAGAAGGTGGTTAGGGAAGGCCTCTGATGAGATGATTTTTGAGCTCCGGCCTGAGAGTCTGTGGGAATTCACAGTGCCTAGCTAGATAAGATTTTTTTTTTTTTTTAAGATTTTTATTTTATTTATTCATGAGAGACAGAGAGAGAGAGAGGCAGAGGGAGAAGCAGGCTCCAAGGAGCAGAGAGCCCAATGCAGGACTCGATCCCAGGACCCTGGGATCATGACCTGAGCTGAAGGCAGATGCTTAACCATCTGAGCCACCCAGGCACCCCAAGATTTAATAAATCTTATCTGGATGAAACTAGTTGAAAAGCAAAGAAGGAGTGTCCAGAAAACTGGGCCCCCTTTAAGGTTTCTGGACTGAAAACAGCCAGATCCTCATTGCGGCTCAATGCACTCATCCGGGGAGTAAATGCTTGACTTAGGAGAAACATTTATCTTTGGAGGTCACATACCCCATGCACTCCCTGTCTACACGCCGGTCATGAGCACAGCTTGTTCTATTCACAAGATACTCCCTATACCACTGTCCTGATTATTACAGCTTCACATTCCTTCTTGTTTTTCTTATTCCCTTGTTGTATTGATAACATTCACAATAAAGGTGGAGGCAGAGTCTGGCTCGGGACCTTCCGCCACTAGAGCATCCAATCCCCAGGCCCTCCCCTTTCTCCTACTAAGGTGTCTTTTCATTCTCTGTCTCAGGGTTTGCTGGCCAAAGCCGACAGGAGTCAAGCATGGACAGACAGCCAAGAGAAGGGCATTCTGGGCAGAGAAAACAGGAAGTGCACAAGCCTGAATCAGTAAAGAGCTTGGTGAGTTCAGAAAAGGTGACCAATGGGTAAAAGCAGTGCTTCTCAACTGTACTGTCAGGCACTCGTCAACATCTGTAAGGCAAACAGAGGCAAAAGAATGATACTGCTTGTGATCCAGAAGCAACCAAACTTGGAACTCAGACTGCCTCTGGCCGCACCTGGTCTCTCAAGGCTTAGAGATTCTGTATGTTCGCATACCTTTAACACACTTGAATACCTGGATACCTCACATAGTTTAGAAAACTCTGTACTAAAGTAGAGTGAAAAAGCTAAAAAATCATAGAGGATAAGGTAAGAGAAGTAGGATAGAGCTGGTTACATAGGGGCTGGTAAGGTCTGGGTCTTTCCTATTTGCAACAGGAAAGCAAAGAAAAATATAAAGCAGGACAGATTATGATTTTTTTTTTTAAAGATTTATTTATTTATTTGAGAGAGTGAGAATGAGAGAGAGAGAGTACATGAGAAGGGGGAGGGTCAGAGGGAGAAGCAGACTCCCTGCTGAGCAGGGAGCCTGATGCGGGACTCGATCCAGGGACTCCAGGATCATGAGCTGAGCTGAAGCAGTCGCTTAACCAACTGAGCCACCCAGGCACCCCCAGATTATGATTTTCAAGCAGCACCCAATTTAGGAGTTAAGATTTAAGAAACAGAGAAGCTTATATAAGTCTATATGGCAAAAGGAAAGAAGGGATGGGAAAGAGCTGGATAGAGATTTTTGCAAACTGAGTTAGCTATTAGAGAGAAGAGATATCTAGACATTTCGGGAGCCGATGCTACATACTAAAGTTTCAATTTTCTCCTCAGGCTTGGAAGGCTTGAGAAGAGCTTCTAATAGCATAAGAAAGGAGAAAGTATCACCTTTGAAAATAGCTGAGCCATTATCTAGAAAGGATTCCCCTATCTGGTTCTCCCACACTCACCTGGGAATGGGCTTCTTGTCATCTCTGTCTTCATCTCCCAAGGCTCTTTCCCTTGCTCCAATAAAGAGATCATATATGGCTTAGAGATGCAAAGACCTGCATACAAAAAAAAAAAAAAAGACATGAAAATTGGCCGTGTTTTGGGTATTTCAGAGCTATAAATCAGTTCCTTAATACTGATGGAATGACATAACATGAATGATTAGATCAAAGGGTAAAACACATTTTAGAGACAGATTACATAAAGCTTCTGGCATAGTCTAGTGGAACTGCCAACAGTCAACTTTATGAAAGTTAAGCAATTTTCTAAAGGACTCGGGGCAGAAATTCTGCCCAGCATTTTCACAGGATCATCAGACAGCCAGTAAGTGATGTATTGTAAAGAGCCCCTAGAGACAGAGTTTGGAGTTTGAATCAAGTTAACTGCCTGCTTAAAAAAACAAAACAATGTGGTATATATACACAATGGAATATTATGCAGCCATCAAAAGGAATGAAAGCTTGCCATTTTCAACGACGTGGATAGAACTGGAGGGTGTTATGCTGAGCAAAATAAGTCAATCAGAGAAAGACATGTATCATATGACCTCACTGATATGAGGAATCCTTAATCTCAGGAAACAAACTGAGGGTTGCTGGAGTAGTGGGGGGTGGGAGGGATGGGGTGGCTGGGTGATAGACATTGGGGAGGGTATGTGCTATGGTGAGTGCTGTGAATTGTGTAAGACTGATGAATCACAGATCTGTACCTCTGAAACAAATAATACATTATATGTTAAAAAAAAAAAAGAAGATAGCAGGAGGGGAAGAATGAAGGGAGGGAAATCAGAGGGGTAGATGAACCATGAGAGACGATGGACTCTGAAAAACAAACTGAGGGATCTAGAGGGGAGGGGAGTGGGAGGATGGGTTAGCCTGGTGATAAGTATTAAAGAGGGCACGTTCTGCATAGAGTACTGGGTGATATACGCAAACAATGAATCATGGAACACTACATCAAAAACTAATGATGTAATGTATGGTGATTAACATAATAATAAAAATTAAAAAAATTTAAAAAACTCTTCAGAGAAATATAACAGAATCTACAGCCTCTACAATGTTATTATTTATAGTGTCTGAGATAAAAATCCAAAATTATTACACCTAAGTAGAAAGAGGGAAAAGTTAATCACACTCAGAAAAATAAGCAATTAATGAGGAGCTAACCAGTGATAACACAGATGTTGGAATTAGTAGACCAGGATTTAAAAACTGCTATAATAGGGACGCCTGGGTGGCTCAGTCGTTAAGCGTCTGCCTTTGGCTCAGGTCATGATCCCAGGGTCCTGGGATTGAGCCCCGCACTGGGCTCCCTGCTCAGCAGGAAGCCTGCTTCTCCCTCTCCCACTCCCCCTGCTCGTGTTCCCTCTCTTGCTGTGTCTCTCTCTGTCAAATAAATAAAATCGGTAAAAACAAAACAAAACAAAACAACTGCTGTTATATCCATACCCAAAAATGTAAAGGAAAATATGCTTAGAATTTCTCAGCAGAGAAATAGAAATTATAAAAAAAGAACCAAGTGGAAAGTTTAGAATTGAAAAATATAGTATCTGAAATTTAAAAATTCACTACATTGGGGTGTCTCGGTGGTGCAATCAGGTTAAGCACCCAACTCTTGGTTTTGGCTCAGGTCCTATCTCAGTGTCATGGATCAAGCCCTGCGTCAGGCTCCGTGCTCAGTGCAGAGTCTACTTGAGATTCTCTCTCCCTTTCCCATCCCACTCAGGCTTGCTCTCTCAAATAAATGAATAAAACTTTTTATTTTTTTATTTTTTATTTTTTAAGATTTTATTCATTTATTTGACAGAGAGAGAGATAGGAGAGAGGGAACACAAGTAGGGGGAGTGGGAGAGGGAGAAGCAGGCTTCCCGCTGAGCATAGAGCCCGATGCGGGGCTTGATCCCAGGACCCTGGGATCATGACCTGAGCCGAAGGCAGCCGCTTAACTGACTGAGCCACCCAGGCGCCCCAATCAATAAATCTTTTTAAAAAATTCACTACATTGGCTTAACAAGACAGTGAAGAAAACACAAAAAGAGTAAGTAAATTTGAAGTTAGTCCAATAGAAACAGAAATTATCTAATCTGACATACAAAGAAAAAAGATTTTAAATAATGAACAGATCTTCAGCTACCTAGGGCATAATATCAAAGGTTCTAATACACTTGTAATTGAAATACCAAGAGAGACAGCAGAAAAAATTATTTGAAGAAATAAAGCCAAAAATTATTCAAATTTGATGAAAGACATACATTTTGTTTCAAGAAGCTCAGTGAACCACAAGCAGGATAAAAGGGGCTTCTCAGAGAAGCATGGTGCATGCATTGTTCATTCATGCATGAAACACATCTTTTTGGGGCACCTGGGTGGCTCAGATGGTGGGGCATCTGCCTTCGGCTCAGGTCATGATCTCCAGGTCCCGGGATCGAGCCCCTGAGTCGGGCTCCCAGCTCAGCAGGGAGTCTGCTTCTCCCTCTCCCTCTGCTCCTCCACCCCACTTGTGCTCTATCACTCTTTCTCTCTCAAATAAATAAAATCTTTTAAAAAAAGTTTTAATAATAAATAAAAATGTAAAGAGTCACTAATGTAATTCTAAATTATGCAGAGGAGAAAATATTCTTACCCAGTGATACCAGGTTCTGATAGTTCTCCAACATCATATTCTTGTACAAATTCCTCTGAGCAGGGTTCAGCCATTCCCATTCCTCCTGGGAAAAGTCTATTGCCACATCCTTGAATGTCACCAAGTCCTGAAATGACACAAATACACTCTTGATCAACCAATGCTCATTTTCATGCATAATTCCACGTTGAAGCTTTAAGTTGTTTCTACTTTATGTGAAAAATAGCCCTTGGAGGAGAAAAAATATTAAACCATTATAATATGAAGCTCCAACCTAAAATGGTAGTTATTGAAGTGTTAAATTGCACTGTATGCAAGGATGCTAACCTATTTCTTGGCATGTGGAAATACGGACAGTGGCCACAGGGCAGTAAATAAGAGCCTCAAGGAATGACTTACACCTCTGGTTGAACCTTTAAAAACAAAAAAGATTATCTAAATTGATTGTTTGCAAATGGTACTCTATGAGATCCTAGCGTTTCAGAAGGGAAGGGGCACTGAACTGATGCGGCTGATTTTATTTTTTCTTACACAATAAAAATAATGAATATAACTAGAATGCAATTTTCTCATGCTATGCCATTAAGAACTAGCATGCCATGCCATACCAGAGTAAACTGGGTAATATGAGAAATCACCCAGCATTAAGACTACAACACATTCAGTCTGTATATTGAGTCTGCATACAACAAACCTATATACTTATGATAATATCAAAATGAAACCGAATAAAATTTTTAGCTTATTTTTAAAGTATCTTTTTAGGGATGACTGGATGGCTCAGTCGGTTGAGCATCTGCCTTCGGCTTGGGTCGTGATCCCAGGGTCCTGGAATCGAGTTCCGCGTCAGGCTCCTTGCTCAGTAGGAGTCTACTTCTCCCTCTCCCTGCCGCTCCCCCTGCTTGCACACTCTCTCTCTCTCAAATAAATAAATAAAATCTTTTAAAAAAATAAATAAATAAAGATTTATTTATTTTAGAGAGTGAGCAAGTGAGCAAGCATGGGGAGGGGGAAAAGAAAGAGGGAGGGAGAGAGAGAGTCTTAGAGTCTTAAGCAGATTCCACAGTGAGTGCAGAGCCCAGTGCAGGGCTCAGACTCACTACCCTGAGATCATGACCTCAGCCAAAAGCAAGAGTTGGATGCTTAACCAACTGCGCCACCCAGTGCCCCTAATTTTTAGTTTCTTAAAGAATTAAATGTGTTAAGAAAAAAATAAACGTCCAGTTATAATCACCAGCAGGTTGTAAGAAATTTTTAAAAATATGGGGCGCCTGGGTGGCTCAGATGGTTAAGCGTCTGCCTTCAGCTCAGGTCATGATCCCAGCGTCCTGGGATTGAGCCCCGCATCGGGCTCCCTGCTCAGCGGGGAGTCTGCTTCTCCCTCTCCCTGCTCATGCTCTCTCTCTCTCTCTCTCTCTCTGTGTCTCAAATGAATAAATAAAATCTTTAAAAAAAATATTATGGGCATTTTTCATATTCAGATTTGTTTATTTCCTTCGAAAAGAAAAATCTTCATGCTCAGTGCCTTGTATACCAATGACATTGGTAACTGACTATATAAAGACAAAGCTATACACAGAACGTCTTAATTTGCTTTTTGACAGTAAACGCTTAAGTTTAGAACAAAGTCATGATACAAAAATATTTAACGTATGGGACTTCAGAAGATATATACACATTTGAGCAAATGTTTAGTCTATTTTCCACATAAAAGTATTAAAAATTTGTTGTTGTTGTTTATTTTTAATCTCTACACCCAACGAGGGGCTTGAATTCATGACCCCAAGATAAAAAATTACATGATCTTCTGACTGAGCCAGCCAGGCGCCTGGTATTAAATTTTTTTTTTTCAGATTCACTGTGAGCTACTGGTTTTCCTGAATTCTGGATTGCCCCTTCTAGTTAGCTGAGGCTGTCATTTTGGCTGATACCCATCATTTCCCATGTTCTTATAAAACCAAATTCATTCACATGAATTTATCAAAGCAAGCAGTAGTCACATTCTTTCCAATATTTAGTATAATTTGGTCACTAGTAAGGAAATAGGTGTTTTGGCTATTCCCACAGAAAAATAAATTTGATTGCTTGTGATCCTGGTATTCATGGCTAATTATTTGGTATGTATACCATCAGATTTTTCCCAATGTTTATGTAGGTATCTTTTTTTTTTTTTAAGATTTTATTTATTTATTTGACACAGAGAGAGAGACAACTAGATAGGAAACACAAGCAGGGGGAGCAGGAGAGGGAGAAGCAGGCTCCTGGCTGAGCAGGGAGCCCAATGCGGGGCTCGATCCCAGGACCCTCGGATCATGACCTGAGCCGAAGGCAGACGCCTAACGACTGAGCCACCCAGGAGCCCCTGTAGGTATCTTTATATGCACGTATGTCTAGTTCTTATTTTTTACCGATAATCTTATATTCAATTAAATAAATTCTAATTTATAGCATTTGAAGAGATTATAATTATTTTTTAAGAAGAAAAACATTTATTGCAAGGTGCAAGGTATCAGATAATATATGGGATTTCCAGAAGGACTAAAGAACAAAGTTTGCATGCTACACAACCAAAAGCTACACATCAGGAGAAAAGCCCAATTAGACCAAGATGGTATTTTTCAAAAATCTCATTCTCCAGTGTCACCCACAGATAAGCACCTAACATGCTATGATTCGACCAGTAGGAACTTCAGCCAGAGCTGCCCCAGAACAACCAAATCCCTCTGCCACTATGTTGGCTTTAAAATCCTATATCCCTGAACTTAGCTGCTGCTTCCTGTTGCTGACTTCTACCTTCCACACATTGCATTGGAAGTCTCTACTTGGCATATATAAGTCATATATAGAACCCTATTTGCAAAGGAGTCTGGGTTAACGCAGTTTTTAGCTTTCTGGTTTGCCCCAATACACAGTAAACAAAAACTGATCTTATACTAGGCCAACAAAAGCCTTAACAAATGTTAAACCCCAAAATTTTCAGGCTATAGTCTCTGTTCAGGATTCAGAACAACTAAAAACTATGAAAAGATGAACTTAAAACCTTATGTACTTGAAAACCTATACATGGGGCACTGGGTGGCTGTCGGTTAAGCGTCTGCCTTTGGCTCAGATCATGACCCCAGGGTCCTGGGATTGAGTCCTGCATCGGGCTCCCTGCTCAGTCTCCATCTGTGTGCACTTTCTCTCAAATAAATAAATAAAATCTTTTTTTAAAAAAAGAAAATCTATACATAACTAATAGAGAGTAATAAAATTACTTTTTTTAAGATTTCATTTATTTGACAGAAAGAGAGAGAGCACAAGCAGGGGGAGCAGTAGGGGGAGCGGGAGAAGCAGACTCCCCACCGAGCAGGGAGCCGGACGTGGGGCTCAATCCCAGGACGCTGAGATCATGACCTGAGCCAAAGGCAGATGCTTAACTGACTGAGCCACCCAGGTGCCCTATAAAATTAAACTAGTAAAACAGACAACAAATTTAGGATATGGAAAAATGGGAACCCTCATACACTGCTGCTGAGGAGGTAAAGTGGCACAGCTGCTTTGAAAAAACAGCTTAGCAATTTCTTAGGAAGTTAAATATGAATTGACCATATGACCCAGAAATTCCACTCCCAGGTTAATCTACCCAAGAAAAATGAAAACGTATCTCCAAATAAAGATTGCACATTTCACTATTTAATGTATACTAATTCATTTATTTGTGTCTATTTTCCCCCTCTGCCCCACAAGGGCACAGTCTTTGTCGTTTCTTGCTGCTCCGCCAAAATCTAAAAGACCACCTGGCATGTACAAGGTCAAAAAATATCTGTTAAATAAATAACTTTAAAATAACCAGCAAAGGGGCGCCTGAGTGGCTCAGTTGGTTAGGCGTCTGCCTTCGGCTCGGGTCATGATCCCAGGGTCCTGGGATCGAGCCCCACGTCGTGCTCCCTGCTCTGCAGGAGGCCTGCTTCTCCCTCTCCCACTCCCCCTGCTTGTGTTCCCTCTTTCACTATGTCTCTCTCTGTCAAATAAATAAATAAAATCTTTAAAAAACAAAACAAAACAAATACAAGGGGGCGCCTGGGTGGCTCAGTCAGTTCAGTGCCCAACTCTTGATTTTGGCTCAGGTCATGATCTCAGCATCCTGAGATCAAGCCCTGCATCCAGCTCCCCGCTCCATATGTAGTCTACTTAAGATTCTCTCTCTCCCTCTGCACCTCCCCACCTGCTCATGCACTCTCTATCTCAAATAAATAAATAAATAAATATTATTTTTTTAAAAAACACAGAAATACAAGTAAAACTGAATGTAGTCTAGGGCACCTGGGTGTCTCAGTCGGTTGAGCCTCCAACACTTGATTTCAGCTTAGGTCTTGATCTTGGGGTCGTGGGATCAAGCCCTTAGTCGGGCTCCACGCCCAGCGAGGAGTCTCTTTATCCCTCTCCCTCTGTTCCTTTCCTTGCTTGCTCTCGAGTGCTCTCTCTCTCTCAAATAAATAAATAAATATCTTTAAAAAAACCAAAAAAAAACAAAACTGAATGTAGTCCAGCAAAAGAATCAAGTGTAAGATGCAGGGAGCATTCTAAATCAGTTAAGAAAGAGATGAGTTATTCAACAAATGCCACTCGGTCAACTAGAGAGGCAAGTGGGAGAAAAATGAACCCCTGACTCACTTACGATACGTTAAACATTTAAGGTAACAATTTGATGTAAATTAAGTTTAATGTATAAATTTAATGTAACTTTGAACCTTATCTTCACAGAAAAAAATCACCAAAATCTAATATAAACTTATCAGAAAACTATGAGGAGTAAAACAAATCTTTTAGAAGAAAACTGGGTATCTACAGATCCTGGGGTAGACAAGGATTTCTTAAACAGGACCCAAAAAAACACAAGCTGTGAAGGGAAAAACCTATCTGTGTATGAATAGAATACCCTGGATGATATATGTCTCCTAAGAACTGGAAGGCAAAAGGGAGGTTTTATGTCTTAAATTTCATACTATATATATCACCTATTTAAATTTTTTAAATTGCAAAAATTAACTAGAATAAGGTTTTTAAGGTAAACAAAGAAAAACATTTAAGAACTTAAGGATAAAATTAGAGATTTGAACAAAATTCAGCCAGAAGGATGATTCCTAATGCATTCTAAAAATAAGAGAGGAACAGCAAATGCGCATTTTACTTGGAACCCAACTCACTTGTTCCAAGACACCTCTATTCCACATAACAGAAACCAAATCTTTTCCCAGGCGTCAATACTGAATTAAATATGAAGTGGTTGGGGCGCCTGGGTGGCTCAGTCGTTAGGCATCTGCCTTCGGCTCAGGTCATGATCCCAGGGTCCTGGGATCGAGCCCCGCATCGGGCTCCCTGCTCGGCAGGAAGCCTGCTTCTCCCTCTCCCACTCCCCCTGCTTGTGTTCCCTCTCTAGCTGTCTCTCTCTCTGTCAAATAAATAAATAAAATCTTAAAAAAAATAAAAATAAAAATAAAAAATAAATATGAAGTGGCAAGAGGGGACTCAGAGGAGGCTCTCTATGCCTCATCATACTCAGTTTTACTTACCCATCAGGCAGTTTGCGTTAGCGTGCTCTGGGAAAAGTGGGCACCAGGCCCGTCAAGACTGTTGTTAATCAGGGAATTTTCAAAAGAAAAGAAGCATTACTAAGTCCTAAAGAGTAAGACTGCCTTTCACGGATGAGAATGGAAGTAACTAACCTGGGATATGGCTTTCACTAGTTCAACAGTCATTTCCACCTTTCCTTCCTGGCTTCTCTTGGAGAACAGCAGTATCCTAGAGGACAGGCATGGAGGGAGA
This sequence comes from Mirounga leonina, assembly GCF_011800145.1. Classification (NCBI taxonomy): domain Eukaryota; kingdom Metazoa; phylum Chordata; class Mammalia; order Carnivora; family Phocidae; genus Mirounga; species Mirounga leonina. Next base: position 9,818,704 of record NW_023270718.1, on the reverse strand, counting down.
GAAAGGGGAGTGAGAAGATGAGGCCTGCTCTCCGCTCCCAGAATCATCAGCCTAAAAAGTCTGTCTTCCCCTTCTTCCTCCCAGCTTTCCTTAATTCCACTGCCCAAATAACTGGAAGATTCTAGGCAACCTATGGCCACTGAGGACTGTAACTTATAATTCTGTTTCTCTTATGCTTGAGTTCCTAAATTTAATCTTTTTCCTAAAAGTTGCCTTCCCATTCTTGGTCTTATTTTTATAGGTAAAGGTGGCTCTTTCCCTCCCTGCATCTCTGCTTCATGCTTTGACACAGTCTACAATGTGAAAAGCTGACTCCTCAATGCATCAGAAGCCAGGGTTATCATTCTCCACCCAAATCCCCACAGGCCTCGCCTGCCTCTCACGCTGACAATGGGCACTGGCATAATTTAGCATCCGATTCTGCCACCTTCAGTCTCACCTCTGTCTTCAGTCCCTTGGCTTCCCTTCCTTTTTGTCACCCAGAACTGAAGGTATCTCCTGCTCCAGTCGGGGGCTCTAGTCAGTCGCCCCACCTACTGCTTTTTCCTGGAATTCTTGAACTGGGAGCAGGGAATTCTACTCTAGGATTCTTACCTCAGCAGCAGACAATACCCAAAACCAACACACATCAAGAAGCTAGTGTTCTTCCAAGTCGTCTCCCCATACACCTCAGTCACTCCGGGCCAGCTACAAGCACACAGTGTGACACGCAAACACTGACCCAAGATCTCACCGACTTCCTGACCACAGAGGACATAATCCCAAGCACCCAAAGGAAGCCACATCATATGCAGTCACATACACCATGGTCTCGGAGGCCCATGTACAAACACACATGGTGACACACAAATATCACACACACCCCCCCAATCTTATTCTCTCACCCACAACATGGCTCACTGCGCCCTCATCTCTGCCTTGCTCATGCAAGCACACTCCACCACCTAAAAGAGGCTCTATCTGCAAGCCTTCAGGGGACAATCTGCAGTTCACGTGGTCTCCGTCCTGCTTACTCTGGTCTCACACACAACCCCGTCACTAGCTTTCCTCTCTCTCCCACACACACAAACGTGACGGTCTCTCACACTCCACATTCACACACAAAAACACACACATTCTCAATGGACACTTTTTTTTTTTTTTTTAAGATTTTATTTATTTATTTGAGACAGAGAGCGTGAGAGGGAGGAGGGTCAGAGGGAGAAGCAGACTCCCTGCCGAGCAGGGAGCCCGATGCGGGACTCAATCCCGGGACTCCAGGATCATGACCCGAGCCGAAGGCAGTCGCTTAACCAACTGAGCCACCCAGGCGCCCTCAATGGACACTTTCAAAGACACTTGGATTTCTGTTACACGTAGATACTCTTCAAGAACAAAATTCAGCCGAGGAAAATGTAAAGGTCTAATTGGTTCTGTTCAGCAATTCGAGAACAGGGCTACATCCCATCCTGCAAGCAGAGGGGAACTCCAAGGAGTTGCATGAATCAGACAGTTTTAGGAGGGTGGGGCAAGAGGTTATTAGCAAAAGGAAGGAAAGGACTGTTGCAGGCCAGGTAACTTTCCCTGAGTGGGACTGTGAGGGGTCTTACGCAGATTACCTCAGCTTCCTTTGGGGGAATGGAGAAGGCCCATGTGACATGTTACCTCATTGGTGCCATCTAGAAAATTCTTGACTGGTCAGCTAAAACTCCATTTCTGGGGTAGGTGGAAACTGCAATTAGGACGGCTACTGGAGCACCTGGGCGGCTCAGTCGTTAAGCATCTGCCTTCGGCTCAGGTCATGATCCCGGGGTCCTGGGATTGAGTCCCGCGTCGGGCTCCCTGCCCCACGGGAAGCCCGCTTCTCCCTCTCCCATTCCCCCTGCTTGTGTTCCTGCTCTCACTATCTCTCTCTCTGTCAAATAAATAAATAAAATCTTCAAAAAAAAAAAAGGATGGGTATTAACTGCCTGTCTGAGGACTTGACCTAAATGGTGCCAAATTGGGCCTGTGGTTTTCTTTTTACCACTACACAAACACATCCTGGTCTCTCACATTGTAGTTGTGCCCCCTTCCCCCACGTCTCACACACACCAAATACACAGTGCCCTCTCTCACACTCAGATACCTCATAGGACAGACACACACACTGCAGTCACACACTCACACCAACATGCTCCTGACATCTCACACTTTCTCTTACACACACCTGCCACCATTTCTGACATCTCACACACACACACCTCCCACCATCCCTGGCAGCTCACACTTTCTCTCACACACACCCCTCCACCATCTCTGGCAGCTCACACTTTCTCTCACACACACCCCTCCACCATCTCTGGCAGCTCACACTCTCACACACACACACCTCCAACATGTGGCAGCTCACACTTTCTCTCACACACACCCCACCACCATCTCTGGCAGCTCACACTTTCTCTCACACACACACACCTCCATGTGGCAGCTCACACTTTCTCTCACACACACCCCTCCACCATCTCTGGCAGCTCACACTTTCACACACGCCCCTCCACCATCTCTGGCAGCTCACACTTTCTCTCACACACACACACCTCCAACATGTGGCAGCTCACACTTTCTCTCACACACCCCCTCCACCATCTCTGGCAGCTCACACTTTCTCTCACACACCCCCTCCACCATCTCCGGCA
>NW_023270718.1:9699563-9816037 GCF_011800145.1 Mirounga leonina | reverse complement strand
TAACTGTCCCTCCTGCCCAACGGGGGCGTCGTCACTATCCTTACTGTTGAGAGGCAGTGATGAGGCGATGTCTCTGCCGCCAGACTGCTGGGCTTGAACCCCGTCCCGCCCCCACCCCGACAGTGGAGACGGTCCCCGCTGTGGGGGCCTAAGAAAAAGAATTAGGCCTAGAAGGCTTGCTTTGGGGAAACGAATGAAAGAATGGAAATGGAGAAAAGATGGGCGCCTGGGTGGCTCAGTCGGTTAAGCGTCTGCCTTCGGCTCAGGTCATGATCCAGGGTCCCGGGATCGAGCCCCGCATCGGGCTCCCTGCTCTGCGGGGAGCCTGCTTCTCCCTTGGCCTCTGCCCCTCCCCCTGCTCGTGTTCTCTCTCTCAAATAAACAAAATCTTTAAAAACATTTTTTTCCTGTCACACCCTCGTTGAGATTTCTATCCCTAAATAAACGATTTCGAAAAATGGGAGTATATGGTACATAATCTCCGTAACATCTTTCTCCATTACATGGTGAACATCTTCCTGTATCAGAAAGCATTCTTTAGTCCACTTCTAAGTAATTACAATGTCAAAATTATTGATGGCCACAAGTAATTTGAACAAAATGCTGCTGTTGGGCTCAAAATCCTGAACACTGAGCAAATTGTTAGTATACTTCTATCTCGGGTCTTGGCCAGCTGACCCTCCTGTTGGTGCGGTGTGGATGCCTGGTAAGTGTCATTCATGTCTGGGGTCAGAGATGCTCAGATTTGTGAGGATATATGAACCAGAGAGGATTGTGTACTGTTATTTGTTATTGGAAAACTACAGGAAGCATTTGGGTTGGAATTCATTACATTCTCCTACTCCAACATCTTGGTCTACCCTCCAGAGCTTCTGGCATCTTTCACTAGAACTCTCTGGGCCAATTCTACAGATAAAAATATAAACTCTGCACAAAATATGAAAAACAGTTACCTGAAAGCACCAGAGAGTTACCAAAGGAGGAAGAAATTGAAGAAATAATCACCAAAATTTTCTCAATTTGATGAAAGTATAAAATTGCAGATTCAAAAAGTCGAGTGTCCTGGGGAATCTTAGGCAGAGGACGGACCCAAACTTTCACAGTTGGGTTGGATTAAGAAGCCCTCCTATGTGGCCCCATGGCAGGAGGCAGTGCTGGGGGTTAGAAATGGAGAAAAAAAAAAAGCCTCCTCCTTTCTTCCACCATCCAGACTACCCTCTCTTACCCTTACTCCTTGCCCTTTTTCAAGCTACCATCAAAGAACAACTAATCTCCTGGCAGCTACTGCAAACCCCAGCATGCATGGGTTAAACTCCTTGGGTCTGCATTTCTGTAGAAAAATAAAGTGCCCAAATTCAGCTGATAGGATGTAAGCAACGTTTGCAATGGGGACTGAAAACTAAAGTGATCTTGCTTTAATATATAATGAGAAAACAGCACTATCTAGTGTAATGTCCTATCATCATGCTTTGTGGTTGCCATTATACTTGTTAGGTTATATATTTACTCATTTATCTGCTTATTGTCTAACTCTCTTGCTAAAGTGTATGCTCCATGTTTGTTTTACTTCTGTTGAGAACACTTCCTGGGACAAAGTGGGTACTCAATAAATAGATGTTGAATGGATGAATTTTAAAAACTGATGTGTTCTAACACAGGAAACAACAGATGTTGGCGAAGATGCGGAGAAAGGGGAACACTCTTACACTATTGGTGGGAATGCAAACTGGTGCAGCCACTCTGGAAAACAGTAAGGAGGGTACTCACAAAGTTAAAAATAGAACTACCGGACAGCCCAGCAATTGCGCTACTAGGTATTTCCCCAAAGGATACCAAAAAAAAAAAAAAAAAAACCTAATTCGAAGGGGGACATGCACCCTGATGTTTATAGCAGCACTATCAACAATAGCCAGGTTATGGAAAGAGCCCAAATGTCCATTGACTGAAGAATGGATAAAGAAGATGTGGTGTATATGATGTGGTTTTGGAATATAAGTGAGGTTCGGTGGGGTGAAGTCCGGAGCCGACGACCAAGAAAATTCTTGAGACGTCTTTGGTGCAAAATGGTGGTTTATTAAAGCACGGGGACAGGACCCGTGGGCAAAAAGAGCAGTTGCACCAGGGTTGCGAGGGGTGGCTGATTATATACTACGGGGTTGGGGGTTAGTGAGGAAAAGGGAGGTTTTCAAAAGGATTTTCATTGTTAAGACTCACAGGCCTCACCACTGTCAAGTTAAGGTTGTTTTTCCCTCTAGCAAGGCATTACAATGAAGATAGTTGGGAACTTCCTGGGGGAACATCACACTCTGCCTGCTTCAAGTATCTGTCAATGGGCTGTAGGTTATAAGGACATTTAATTATTGTATCTACATTTCCTTCTGGAAGCTAGGTTATTGATAGAAATACTTTGTTCTTGTAGATTGCTAAGACATTTGTAAACTGAGGGAGACTCAGGTCTTGCAGGATTGTGATCTCTATAAGTTGACTGTTTGTTTTTCCTTTAGGGCAGCCAGGAGTGCCTGAGGAATGTTACATATATCCAATGCGGGGGTGGGGGTGAGTGTCAGCGTCTGCTTTGTCCTCAGCTTGCCTTCTGTTCCCTCATCCTATATATACACATATATAGGATATATGTGTATATATACATATACACACACACACACACACAATGGAATATTAACTCAGCCATCAAAAAGAAAGAAATCTTGGGGCACCTGGGTGGCTCAGTCATTAAGCGTCTGCCTTCGGCTAGGGTCATGATCCCAGGGTCCTGGGATTGAGCCCCGCATCGGGCTCCCTGCTCAGCGGAGAGCCTGCTTTTCTCCCTCTCCCTCTGCCTGCCTCTCTGCCTACTTGTGCGCTCTCTCTCTATCTCTCTGTCAAATGAATAAATAAAATCTTAAAAAAAAAAAAGAAAAATCTTGCCATTTGCAGTGATGTGGATGGAGCTAGAGTGTATCATGCGAAGTGAAATAAGTCAGAGAAAGATAAATACCATATGATTTCACTCATGTGGAATTTGAGAAACAAAACAGATGAACATTGGGGAAAATAAAAAGAGAGAGAGGCAAACTGTAAAACAGACTCAACTATAGAGAACAAACAGTTGCTGGAGGGGAGGTGGGCGGGGGATGGGCTAAATGGGTGATGGGTATTAAGAAGGGCTGGTTGTGCTGTTGTGATGAGCACTGGGTGTTATATGTAAGTGATGAACCGCTTACTTCTACTTCTGAAACCAATATTACACTATATGTTAACTAACTGGAATTTAAATAAAAATTTGAAACAAAAATAAATAATCAAAATAATAAAAAAATCGATGTGTTCTATGTGTATTTTCTAAATACCCACAAAGGACCCAAAGAACTTGTCCCATGCTGAGATCATCCCATGAAGAGATGGTTTGTGTCCCCTCCAGGGTGATCTAAAGAAAATAAAATGAAACCCCGGGAATGAAAGGGGAAAAAGGAACGCATCAGCTAAGGGGAAGTGCTCAGCGGCTGTTTTGCAGTACAACAGCGCCACCTGTCGGACACACGCAGCACCTACAACAGCTCCATCTAGAAGCTCAGGTTTCCTGCAAGCAGCCTGGGGTCAATTTAGACTGAATGATTAGCAAGCAAGGGGTGCAACAGGCTTTGCTGACCGAATGAAATAGTCTATTTAGGGGTAGCCAACCTCACCCTAGCGTCTTCTCAGTTTTACACGAAGGAGTGGCAGCCACCCTTTCAGGGAAGTTTTATTCTTTTCTCTAAAGAGCCATAGCTCAGTGGGGATTTTGAATTACAGAGGTTCCCCTGAAGTGCCTGCGTGCAATTCCCTGAAGTTTCAGCCGAGTGAAGGCGGATGGTATCTGTCAATGGTGGCAGCTACCCACACGGATGCAGTGAGGTCAGGTGCAGGAACCGCCGGACAGGAAAGCCATCGGTCTTGCCTTAGACAATACTCTACGGACCAGACCTTAGGAAACACTAAGAATCTGGAGGAGCAGCGGCCTACTTACTACCCAGACAGGAGAGAGAAGAAAGGGCAACTGATCTTATTAGTAATTTTACATAATTTAAAAATCACAGGGCGCCTGGGTGGCTCAGTTGGTTAAGCGACTGCCTTCGGCTCAGGTCTTGATCCTGGAGTCCCTGGATCGAGCCCCGAGTTGGGCTCCCTCTGCCCCTCCCCCTGTTCATTCTCTCTCTCTCAAATACATAAATAAAATCCTTTAAAAAAAAAAAAAAGGAAAGGAAAAGGTGACACTATTCCTAAGGGGATGTTCAAAACTAGGCTACCTGGTGTAAGGTGTGCGCTCATTGATTACCTGGCTCTCCCATAACCTGAAGGAACATGTACTCCCTTCCCCCTAACAGCTGCGTCTGCAGATTTTCCCTTGAGGAAGGTGATTCTGTTTGGTTTGCTGAGGTAGCCAAATGCAGCTGTGATTGTTCTTCTTTTTGGGGGGGGAGATGGAGGAGCTGGGGCTTCTTTTAAATTGTGGTAAAATATACGCAAAATTTGCCATTTTAGCTATTTTTAGGTCTACAATTCAGTAACATTAAGTACATACACATACAGCACAACCAAGTAAGGTTTCTCCAAGAAATGCAAGACTGTTTTAATATTTGAAAATCAAGCTATATAATTTACTATCTTAAAAAAAAAAACTCAAAAAATTAAAAACCGTATGATCATTTCAACAGATGCAGAAAAGCTTTTCACAGAATGTAACATCCAATCCAGATAAAGGCTTTGAGCAAACTAAGAAAGAAGGGAAATTACTCAACTTGATAAAAACTATTTTCAAAACCGGCTAATTTGATACATAATGATAAAAAAAAATAACTGGATGCTTTTTCCCTAAAACCAGGAATAAAGCAAGGATGTCTGCCCTCACTTCTACTTACTCTTGTACCAGAGGTTTCAGCCAGTACAATAAGGCTAGGAAAAATAAATAAGACACCAAGATGGGAAAGAAAAAGTAAAATTGCCTTTATTTGAAGAAGACAGGGTCATCTTTGGTTGAACAACCCAGCCAATGTACCAAAAACAAAACAAACTAGACCAACTGAGTTTAGTATAATTGCAAAATACAGCTGGAATATACAAACATCCACGGTATGTTATAATAGCAATGAACGATCAGAAATTGAAATTTAAAAAGGACAAATAGAATTATATTGATCTATGTGTCTGTTTTTGTGTCAGTACCATACTGTCTTGATGACTGCAGATCTGTAATATAGTTTGAGGTCTGGCATTGTGACGCCACCAGCTTTGGTTTTCTTTTTCAACATTCCTCTGGCTAAAAATAGAGCTACCCTATGACCCAGCAATTGTACTACTAGGTATTTACCCCAAAGATACAAATGTAATGATCCGAAGGGGCACCTGCACCCCAATGTTTATAACAGCAATGTCCACAATAGCCAAACTGTGGAAAGAGCCTAGATGTCCATCAACAGATGAATGGATAAAGAAGATGAAATATATATACGTATATACACACACACACACAATGTAATATTACTCAGCCATCAAAAATGATGAATACTTACCATTTACATCGATGTGGATAGAACTGGAGGGTAATTATGCTGAGCGAAATAAGTCAATCAGGGAAAGATAATTATCATATGGTTTCACTCATATGTGGAATGTAAGAAACAGTGCAGAGGGTGCCTGGGTGGCTCAGTTGGTTAAGCAACTGCCTTCGGCTCAGGTCATGATCCCAGAGTTCTGGGATCGAGTCCCGCATCGGGCTCCCGGCTCGGCAGGGAGCCTGCTTCTCCCTCTGACCCTATCCCCTCTCATGCTGTTTCTCTCTCTCTCTCTCTCTCTCTCTCAAATAAATAAATAAATAAAATCTTTAAAAAAAAAAAAAGAAAAAAAAGAAACAGTGCAGAGGATCATAGAGGAAGGGAGGGAAATCTGAATGGGAACTCATCAGAGAGGGAGACAAACCATGAGAGACCCTTAGCAATAGGAAACAAACTGAGGGTTGCTGGAGGGGAGGTGGGTGGGCAGATGGGGTAACTGAGTTGATGGGCATTAAGGCGGTCACGTGATGCGATGAGCACTGGGTGTTATAGGCAACTGATGAATTACTGAACTCTACATCTGAAACAATGATGTATTACTTGTTGGCTAATTGAATTTAAATTTTAAAAAATGAGCCTCGTGGGGCGCCTGGGTGGCTCAGTCAGTTAAGCGGCTGCCTTTGGCTTGGGTCATGATTCCAGGGTCCTGGGATCGAGCCCCATGTCGGGCTCCCTGCTCGGCGGGGAGTCTGCTTCTCCCTCTGCCTCTGCCTCTCCCCCTCCTTGTGCTCTCTCTCTGTCAAATAAAGAAATAAAATCTTTAAAATAAATAAATAAATAAATAATGAGCCTCGTGTGTAGTAGAAATACATATAAAGGTTGTTGCCCTGTTTTCTGAGTGAAAAAAAAAGACAAATAGAATTTAAAAATATGAAATATGTAGGGAATAATGTGATAAAGGTTATGCAAGATCTATTAAGTGGAAACTACAAAATACTGTTTAGAGAAATTAAAGGCCTGGCAAGTTCTGTTTTGCACTCTTGGGAGCTCTGATCTACCCTGTAAGGAATCCAGCTATTCTGTCCAGACCACATGAGGCCAGTGAGGGGCAGAGGCTCTGGGACTTCATGGAGAGGATCGAAGCAGCAGTGAATTGTGGAAATAGAGGCCCCATAATTATGATCTCAGCCACTCCGGCTTGGTGTCAGATATGGGAATAAAGAAACCATCTTGGATGTTCGGTCCTGGCAGGAACCACGTAGACCAAAGGTGAGATACCCATCCATCCAAGTACAATATGAACGCTTCACACACAGAATCATGAGAAAGTTATTAAAAAAAAAAAAAAAAGGTTCCTGCTCTGGCTCCTATGGTTGGGGTAGTCTGGTAAGTAGCAATAAATAATCGAGACAACGTGATTCTGAAGACCACAAAATTTTTTCACCTCATCTGCCTCCATCGTGAAAGCTCACCGAACTCCAACACACAGAACACTTTCCTCAGCTGTGTCAACTCAAGGTACGTCAAAGTGCTCCACGGTTGCAGAAATATATATTTTCACGTTTTTCAAAATGTTATTTTTAAAATCACCTTTTATTACTATTTTTAAAAATCTGGTTTAGGGCGCCTGGGTGGCTCAGTTGGTTGGGCGACTGCCTTCGGCTCAGGTCATGATCCCAGGGTCCTGGGATCGAGCCCCGCATCGGGCTCCCTGCTCTGTGGGAAGCCTGCTTCTCCCTCTCCCACTCCCCCTGCTTGTGTTCCCTCTCTCGCTGTGTCTCTCTCTGTCAAATAAATAAATAAAAAATCTTTAAAAAAAAAAAAAAAAGAGAGACATATGAAGGACTTCTTACACTTACTACATTCGTAGGGTTTTTCTCTGGAGTGAATTTTCTGATGTCTAATGAGCTGTGCACTTTGAGTGAAGGCCCTGCCACACTCCTTATATTTGTAGGGTTATTCCCCACTATGAATTCTCTGGTGATCAATCAGAGCTGAGGAATGGCTAAAGGCCTTTCCACATTCGCTGCACTCATGGGACTTTTCTCGAGTATGTGTACTGTGATGCTGAGTGAGATGAGTCATCTGGCTGAAGGTTTTCCTACATCCCTTACATTCATACGGTCTCTCACCTGTGTGAATTCTCTCCTGCTGGTTAAGATGTGCCCTCTGATTGAAAGCTTTACAACATTCATTACACTTATAGGGTCTGTCTCCTGTGTGGATTCTGATGTTGAACAAGAGTTGATCGACGACTAAAGCATTTCCCACACTCACGGCACCGACAGCACTCCTCCTTAAGAATTTTCTGATGGATGAAAAGGTGCGTTATTGCTGCAGGAAGTTTTTGCATATTCTCTACATATGCTGCTCGCTCTTTTCATCACTATTTCATGTTGGAATGTTTCCTCTTTTATACTCTTCCTTAGAGATAATTCCTTGCTCTCCCATATTGACTCACTCTCTGAAAATGAATATATAAATGTATTAATATGAAGAAGCATACATACTACTACTGTTGACATTCTCCGCTTAAAGACTCTAGTACTTAGAGATATATATGTACAAGGACATTGTCATACTATTTGGCAAAAAAGCTGGAAACAACCATTAAAAGTGTCTATTTGAGTTGATGACATTATGTCCAACAGTCTGGCTCATTTACAAAACTATTAAAAATAACTGAGTTTCAGCTATATGGACTGGAAGAGATAAAGCTGACTGAAAAGACCAAGTTGCAGAGTAACAACTATAGAAAGATATCTATTCTGTAAGAGCAAGAAATAATAAGATGCTCCCTGTATGTGTGTGTTGTGTATTAACATGGATGAAAGTGTGAATATACACCTACTATATTATTACCATTGGTCCTCTAGAGTGGTGAGAATGAAAACACATGCAAGGAGATAATGAATTTTTTCTCTTCAGAGCATGTCACTGAATACCTAATAAAATAAACCCATCTTATTTTTATAAGTTTAAGAGATTTTTATTATCGCATGTTTTAACTAGCCATCACTCACCCAATCCAATCATTTCAACAATGAAACACTGATGACACAAGAAAGTACACATCCAATTGGTATGGATAATGAGTGATACAAAATCTCAGAGACGGGCAGATATTTGGAGATAGAACTTTTTTTTTTAAGATTTTTTATTTATTTAATTCAGAGAGTGAGAGAGAGAGCAGGAGCAGGGGGAGGGACAGAGGGAGAGGGAGAAGCAGATCCCCCCCTGAGCAGGGAGCTCGATGCGGGACTCGATCCAGGGACCCTGGGATCATGACCCGAGCCGAAGGCAGATGCTTAACCAACTGAGCCATCCAGGCACCTGAGATAGGACCTTTAAAAGAGATAAAATCAAGTCAATAGGATGGGCCCTAATCCAGTATGACTGGTATTCTTTTAAGAAGAGATTACAGGGACGCCTGGGTGGCTCAGTCGGTTAAGCGTCTGCCTTCAGCTCAGGTCATGATCCCAGGGTCCTGGGATCGAGTCCCACATCGGGCTCCCTGCTCCGCGGGGAGCCTGCTTCTCCCTCTGCCTCTGCCTCTCTCTCTCTATCTCTCATGAATAAATAAATAAAATCTTTAAAAAAAAAAAAAAAGAAGAGATTACAACACTGACACACATAGAGGGAAGACCATGGGAAGACACAAGAAGGCGATGGCCATCTACAAACCAAAAGAGGCCTCAGGAGAATCCAACCCTGCTGACACCTTGATCTCAGTATTTATACCATGTAGTCTAGGGAGCTTTATTATGGCAGCCCAAGAAGACTAATCCGAGGGTCTTGGCCCAGCAATGAAGTCAATTCTCCTGCTCTCCATCACAGCATAATCTGAAGACTCTGGACTATCTGATCATTCTGTAGAACACTGCATTGGTCCACTATGTTGATGACATCATGTTCATGAGAATTGAACAACACAAAGTGGCAAGTAGCCCAGATGACCTGCTAAGACACATGTGCTCCAGAAGGTGGTAGACAAACACTATGAAGACTCAGGGATCTGGCACACAGGGAAGATTTTAGGGGTCCTCTGCAGATGGACAGGGAAAAGCAGACTCCCCGCTGAGCAGGGAGCCTGACTCAGGCATAGATCCCAGGACCCTGGGATCATGACCTGAGGCAAAGGCAGACACTTAACTGACTAAGCCACCCAGGCGCCCCTCCCTCACAAATTCTTAAATTGAAATCCTCTCAATGGGACAGTATTAGGAGGTGGGCCTTTTGGAGGTGATCAGGTCATCAGGGCGGATCCCTCATAAATGAGATTAGTGCCCTTGTAAGAGACCCCAGAGAATCCCCTCTCCTTTTCCTTCACATGAGGACACAGTCAGAAGATGGATGTCTGTGAACTAGGAGGTGGATCCTCACCAGACAATGAATCTACCAGTGCCTTGATCCTGCACTTCCCAGCCTCCAGAACCATGAGAAGTAAATGCCTGTTGAGGCGCCTGGGTGGCTCAGTCAGTTAAGCATCAGACTCTTGGTTTTGGCTCAGGTTGTGATCTCAGGTCATGAAATCGAGCCCCGCATTGGGCTCTGGCTTAGTTGAGAGTCTACTTAAGATTCTGTCTCTCCCGGGGCGCCTGGGTGGCTCAGTCATCAAATGTCTGCCTTCGGCTCAGGTCATGATCCCAGGGTTCTGGGATCGAGCCCAGCATCGGGCTCCCTGCTCGGCGGGAAACCTGCTTCTCCCTCTCCCTCTGCCGCTCCCCCTGCTTGTGCACTCTCACTCTGTCAAATAAATAAACAAAATCTTTTTTAAAAAATCCTTGATTTAGGGGGACCTGGGTAGCTCAGTTGGTTAAGCGTCTGCCTTCGGCTCAGGTCATGATCCCAGGGTCCTGGGATGGAGCCCCACATCGGGCTCCCTGCTCAGCGGGAAGCCTGCTTCTCCCTCTCCCACTCCCCCTGCTTGTGTTCCCTCTCTCGCTGTGTCTCTGTCAAATAAATAAATAAAATCTTAAAAAAAAAAGGGGGGTCGCTTGGGTGGCTCAGTCGTTAGGCGTCTGCCTTCGGCTCAGGTCATGATCCCAGGGTCCTGGGATCGAGCCCCGCATCGGGCTCCCTGCTCAGCGGGAGGCCTGCTTCTCCCTCTCCCTCTCCCCCTGCTTGTGTTCTCTCTCATGTTGTGTCTCTCTCTGTCAAATAAATACATAAATAAATAAATCAATCTCAATTACTCAGAGGACAGCATGAGTATTTTTTGGATAAAGAAAACAGAAGCATTGAGGAATGTTTTCGAAAGAACAGCTGTATGAATGAATGAAAGAAAGAAGGAAGGTGAGCTGATGAAAAATCACCTGGAAAGTCAAGGTAGGAAGCTGATCATAAATTGAGGGAGGGAGGGGAAACACACTTCCATCTGGAGGCTGGAAGGAATTATTTCAAAAGATAGAGGAGCACAGGGGGATTGATGAGGATGAAAGCCAGACCCACTATGGAGCTGAACTCAAGGGCCCTCTGAAGGGAGGTGTCCAAACACCTCCAAGCTGCTGTCAGAGCAGCTGGTCTTGTGTACCTGTTGCCTCCCCTCTGCTTGGTTCCTGACTCATCTGCTCATGGAGATCTTGCCTCCCCGCTCCTCATCCCCCAGAGCGGTTTCCCTTGCTCCAGCAGGAAAGCTACATCAGGCTTAGAGACAGAAATGCCTGAGCAAAGAAAAGGAGACAGCAAGTGGCCACGCCATTATTACCCAAGAATTGAGCTCCGCTACCACAGCAATCAGGAAGAAAAGCCCCTATGAATATGGCCAAGCAACGTTTAAAGGTTTTCTGAAGGATGGGAATGAGACAGTTGCGCACTTCTAACTGCTCTTTATGGGACATGGAACAAAAACATAAAGCAAAGGCTACAGCAGTTGCCCAGAGAATTCCACCAGAAGGAGGAAGACACACCGGAGAACAGATGCTGAACTCAGGGCTCGATGCACTTACCTAGCCAGGCCAGGTTCTGATAATTTTCTGACATCACAGCCATGGACAGTTTTCTCTGAGCAGGGTTCAGGAATCCCCATTCTTCTTGGGAGAAGTCGATGGCCACATCTTGGAATGTTACTGATCGCTGAAATGGCAAACACTTTCTTACTCACAAGGCCTTGGGGAGATGGGCGAAGTCGCTCCCTTTCTCGCTATCTCTCTCTCTGTCGAATAAATAAATAAAATCTTTAAAAAAAAATACTATATTTTCCACCAAGATGTTAAAACTGGTGACAGGAGTATGGATTTCTCCTTCTGTAGCGTATTTCACAATTTTCTAGAATACTGGGAAACAGACTTCCCTAAATCTGTATGTGTGAAATGGAAGCTGTTCTCCAACTAATAAGGAGAAAGAGAAAAATCTCACTTCTTTTTAAATTTGCCCTTGGACATGGAATTAAAGTTTGGGGCACTTAAAAATCTGCACTATTCATGAGGCTCTCCATTTCACTAATGACTTTGTTCTTCTCATTTCCTAGCATCTTTGATAACTCTACCATGGTGCGTAGCTGTGTTTTAGTCCTACCTACAAAGCCTGAGGTCAAGTCAGTTGGACTGTAGTTCACATATAGCGGTCTCATTGCAGGAAAGAAAAAATGAAATCCTAACTCACCAGTGATGTGCCTTCTAGAAGTCCAGTGGTTATCCTCCCCTTCGCAGAGCCCCTCTCTTGAAGAGCAGAGTCCTGTGGATGCAGAGCTGAGGACAAGAAGGGAACAAAACAAACAAACCAACAGCAACAAAAAAGCCTAAACTCTGCTGCCTAAACTCTTATCCATTCCCTTTGTAAAACATCAAAACAGAGCAGCGTGTCCAGCCATACCTTTATATGAGCATTACTGGTTCTTAAAGGTGTGGGAGATTCTGTTGCAATGTCTCCAACATCCACTCCTCCAAATGGTCCCTGGTAATGATGATCGAAACAACACTTTCTGTTCTGGGTGCTTTACATGTATTACCTTGATGCTCTGTCAGGGCTGAAGCAGCCATTCCTCTTTGTCTAAATGTCTCTCCCTGAAAAGGGCAGAATCCTGAGATGCCAGCTGGGGGAAGAGAAAGGAGGGATAAGAGACCCAGGTCTACTTTGCAGCTTCTCACATCACTGGTTTATAAGGTCCTCGTTCCACAAAAACTTTGTGTTCAAAAGACTTCTCAGCATAATTAATAAGCACAGGAAGGGCTGCCTGACATCGTGTCTCACCAGTGAAATGGAACTGAATAGGACAGTGAGAACTAATGAAAACAAAACAAAACAAAAAAAGATGCCAGTGAAGTAGCAACATGAACAATTAATATAGAAAAATAAATATCCAAGATAAACTCAAACAATAAAGAGAGGACATAATGGTAGGGAAAACCCCTAGTTCTAGGGTCAACAAAGATAAAATACTTAGAAGTTTAACAGAAACTGTATGACAAAACCTATATGACAATCTTTCAAATATGCCTGAAATACACAAAGTAGATTTAAACAAAGATTTCCCTTTTTCTTGGGCAGGAAGACCAATCCATCACAATGATAGTCAGCTACCTGAGATGATGTGAACTCTGTATTTGGCCTGTATATCCTCAGCTAAACACAAAAAGAAGGCTCCCATACTCCCCAGATAAGCTGTGTGTTAGCAAACCTGATACTCCATGCAAATAAGCAATGCTGTGGCTAAGCAAATAAGTAATATATTGTGGTTACTGGGAGTCAGGTTTTTCTCCTACCACAGAACAGAGTTTTAAATATAGAAAAGTAGAAATATGGAAGGAACTCTGTGGTGATGTACTGCAATTGGAGTTATCTGTGAATGCACTGGTCTTAATCAATGTAGTCAAGATATAAAAACAGATGTATGGGTGGTTGGCTGCTTCAGGATGAAGCTGAACATCTTTCCCAGCTACTGGCTGTCAGAATCTCATTGAAGTAGATGATGAACGCAAACTTCATACCTTTTATGAAAAGTGTGTAGTCACAGAAGTTGCTGCTAAGGCTCTGGGTGAAGAATAGAAGGGTCATGTGGTCCAAATCTGTGTTGGGAATGACAAACAAGTCTTCTTCGTGAAGCAGGATGTCTTGACCCATGGCCGTATCCATGGGCTATTTGAGTAAGGGGCATTCCTGTTATAGACCAAGGAGGACTGGAGAAAGAAGGTACAAATCTGTTCAGTGTTGCATTGTGGATGTCAATCTGGGTGTTCTCAATTTAGTCACTAGAAAAAAGAGATACTCCTGGACTCACTGACATTACCATGCCTCACTGCCTGAGGCCTCAAAGAGCTGGCAGAATCTGCAAACTTTTCAATCTCTCGAAAGAGGATGTTTGCCAGTATGTTGAGAAAGCCCCTAAACAAAGAAGGTAAGAAACCTAGAATCAAAGCACCCAAGATTCATTGTCTTGTTACTCCATGTGTCCTGCAACACAAACGTTGATGTGTGGCTCTGAAGAAACAGCATACTGAGAAAAAAAGAAAGAGGCTGCAGAATATGCTAAACTTTTGGCCAAGAGAATGAAAGAGGCCAAAGAAAAACACCAGGAACAGATTGCCAAGAGACAGAGGCTTTCCTCTTGAGAGCTTCTACCTCTAAGTCCTATCAAAAATGAGATTTTCTAAGAGTAACAAATAAGATTAGACATCAAGGGGCACCTGGGTGGATCAGATGGTTAAGCATCTGCCTTCGGCTCAGGTCATGATCCCAGGGTCCTGGGATCAAGTCCCACATCAGGCTCCCTGCTCAGCAGGGAGTCTGCTTCTCCCTCTCCTTCTGCCTGCCGCTCTCTCTCTCTCTCTGACAAATAAATAAATAAAATCTTTTTAAAAAAAAATCAGACATCAAATCTCAAAAAAAGAGATGTGCATATGAATGTATACATTAGGATATAATTTAGGATAGGATATCCCATCTGTCCCCTAATAGGGCCTAGAAACAAAAACATCCAAGCAGTAATCAGCACCTTGGTGTCTAAGTACCAGTCTCGAGGAATGAAGGAACAAAGGAATGAAGGAATGGAATGGAAGGGAAGGGAAGGGAGGGAAAGAAAGGAAAGAAGGGAAGGAAGGAAGAAAGGGAGGAGGGACAGAGGGAGGGAAGGGGGGAAACAAAACAAACCCCAGGATGCCATGGAGAAATAGAGACTCCAGGGCTAGCTCAGGGAAAGTACAAAATGTGCCTGTATCATCTCATGGTGCTAGAAAGTAAGGAAGTACTCATAAAATAATGGGGTATGTCTAAAACACAGAGAAACCAAATAGAGGGTGCTCCCAGTAGCAAAACCAGGGACAGTGTGAGCAAAACAAGCAATTAAGAGTAGCTCATCTCAAGATACTTGTTAATTACAGGGACTGAAACAATAACTTCACAATGGAGAAACCTGTCAGACACCCCTTCAACCACGGTATCGAAGTGATCATTCCCAGTTGACATCACGTACTACCTGACAGATATGATGTACTTGGGAGGGCACATGACTTCTGTGGTATTCATTCCCAAAATGAATAACTTCAATCTAATCATGAGAAAACATCAGACCTACTGAAGTTGAAGGTCCTCCTATAAAATAACTGGCCTAGACTCCAAAAAGTGTCAAGGTCATGAAAGACAAAGATCTAAGGCACTGTCATCAATTGGAATAGACTTGGGAGACATGCCAACTAAATGCAATGTGGATTGGATCCCGGAACAAAAATATAAAACAGGAGTGGGGAAACTGGCCAAATTAGAATAAGGTCAATAGATAAATTAACAGTATTTTATCAATGTTAATTTCATGGTTTTGTGATGATTATGTAAGATGTTAACTTCAGGTGCAGCTGAAAGAAGGGAATGTGGGAGTTTCGTACCATTTTTGCAACCTTTCTCTAAGTTCAAAATTATTTCAAAATAACATTTTATTTATTTACTTGACAGAGAGAGAGAATATGAGCAAGAAGGAGGAGGAGCAGAGGGAAAGGAAGAGGCAGACTCCACGCTGAGTGCAGAGTCCTATGCGGGGCTTGATTCCACAACCCCAAGATCATGACTTGAGCCAAAATTAAGAGTTGGACGCCCAACCGACTGAGCCACCCAGGTGCCCCATCATAATAACATTTTTAAAAGAGGGATGTCGTGAAATACAAAACCTGAGGTAATGTCAGATTAAGGAGACTAAAGAGACATGACACTTCAATGCAATGTATGACACTCAATTTTCTTTTCTGATAAAAGACATCACAAGGATAACCAACCCAGGATTAGATGACAGAATTACATCAGGGTGAATTTTTTTTTAAGACCTTATTTATTTGAGTGAGAGAGAGAGAGAGCACGAGCAGGGGACAGGGAGAGGGAGAAGGAGGCTCCCTGATGAGCAGGGAGCCTGATGCAGGGCTTGATCCCAGGATCCTGGGATCATGACCTGAGCTGAAGGCAGACGCTTAACCAACTAAGCCACCCAGGTGCCCCTACATCAATTTGAATTAACTTATTTTGATAACTTCACTGTAGTTATGTAAGAAATTCACACTGAAATACTTAGGTTAGGTAAAGGAGCATCAAGTCAGCAACTTACTTTCAAATGGTTAAAAAAAATAACATATATAGAGACATATATATGAATAAAGTGAAGGTAGTAAGAGGCTAGCATTTGAGGAAATGGAATAAAAGGATAGGGGAATTCTTTCTACTTTCCTTTTACCATTTTTTAAAATTTGAAGATATGTCAAAAAGCAAAGTAATCATCATAATAAACCATGTAATAACCTCATTGGGAAGCTTACTCAATTTTGTGATTGCCATTTGTTAAAAGTACTTTAGTCAGCTATGAAAAGTACAGCATAGGGAATATAGTTAATAATAGTGTAATAACTTTGCATGATGAACAGATGGTAACTATACTTACTGTAGTGAACGTTACAGAGATGCGGAATTGTTTAATCACTATGTTGTACACCTAAAACTAATATAACATTGTATGTCAACTATACTTTGATTTAAAAATTTTAATTACTTTTGCAGAGATAGAAAAGATGGTGGAGGAATAGGGGACCCTATTCCAACCGGTCCCCGGAATTGAGCCGGATATCTACCAGACCACCCTGAACACCCACGAAATCAGCCTGAGATGTAGGAAGATAGATCCAGATCTCTACAAACAGAATATGGCAGGCGGTTGGTTTCAAGGTACGAAGCGGGGAGCCGTGATTCCACAGGCAGATATTGGAGGATAAATGGCAGTGGGAGGGAGCCTGGCTGTGGAGATTCCACACCGCCGGTGAGCGACAGCCTTGTGCGCTGGGGATGGGGCACAGACTCGCAGACCGGTAGCGGTGGGAAAGGACTTTACGGCAGCCCCCCGGACGGAAACCGGAGGGGCGGGGCCACACGTGCGAACTGGGGGCAGCTGGTGGTTTTAGAAGCACAAAGGGCAGAGACGTCCTCCGACCTGGAGGTGAGGACTGGGAGTGCTGCAGAGGGGCACACAAACCAGGACGCTGCAGTTTATAGCAGTACGGACAAAAACAGAGATAGTGCGGCCTGGAGAGCTCACTGAACAACAGACTGCGATCTCTCTGCTCTGAGGCAGAGGGTTGGAAATGGTCTCTTTTGCTCTCTCAGAAGAGACACAGAAAGCTGCCAGGGAAAGCCGCCAGAGAACAAAAGCCCCCCAAAAACTAGTTCCCACTGAGCCCATCCCCCACCACAGGGAGCAGGGCAACTCTGCCCAAACAGGGTTGCCTGAGTAACAGCGCAGCAGGCCTCTCCCGCAGAAGATAGGCTGGGAGAACAAGAGACCAGCAACCCTAAGGTCCCAAGAAAACAGGTGCATCTTGCTTGGGTTCTGGTCAATAATTTGGACTCTATACATTCCCTCAACCACCCATCAACAGAATGACTAGGAGGAGGAACCCCCAAAATAGGAAAGACTCAGAGATTATAACTTATGCCACAGATTTACAAATGGATGCAGATATAACCAAGATGTCAGAGATGGAATTCAGGCTAGCAATTGTGAAGACAATAGCTAGAATGGAGAAATCAATTAATGGCAACATAGAGTCTCTAAGGGCAGAAATGAAAGCTGAATTGGCAGAATTTAAAAATGCTATCAATGAGATCCAATCTCATCTAGATAATCTAACAGCTAGGGTAAATGAGGCAGAACAACGAATCAGTGACCTGGAAGACCATTTAATAGATAAAAAGGGAAAAGAGGAGGCCAGGGAAAAACAACTCAGAATCCATGAAAATAGAATCAGAGAAATAAGTAACACCGTGAAGCATTCCAAGGTCAGAATTATTGGAATCCCGGAGGGGGTGGAGAGAGAGAGAAGACTAGAAGATATATATGAGCAAATCGTAGCTAAGAACTTCCCTAATCTGGGGAATGAAACAAACATTTGTGTCCTAGAGGCAGAGAAGACCCCTTCCAAGATCAAAGAAAACAGGCCAACACCCCTGCATGTAATAGTAAAACTCGCAAATCTTAGAACCAAGGAACCCATCTTAAGGGCAGTTAGGGGGAAGAGATTCCTTATGTACAGAGGGAGGAACATCAGA
Source organism: Mirounga leonina (assembly GCF_011800145.1). Classification (NCBI taxonomy): domain Eukaryota; kingdom Metazoa; phylum Chordata; class Mammalia; order Carnivora; family Phocidae; genus Mirounga; species Mirounga leonina. The sequence continues at coordinate 9,797,996 of NW_023270718.1, read as the reverse complement.
ATAACATCAGACCAATCCACAGAGACCTGGCAAGCCAGAAAGGCCTGGCAAGACATATTTAGGGTACTAAACAAGAAGAACATGGAGCCAAGAATACTTTATCCAGCAAGGCTGTCATTTAGAATGGATGGAGAGATGCAGAGCTTCCAAGACTGGCAGAAACTGAAAGAATATGTGACCACTAAGCCGGCCCTGCAAGAAATATTAAGGGGGGTTCTATAAAAGGAGAAAGACCCCAAGAATGATATACAACAGAAATTTATAGGGACAATCTATAAAAACAACGTCTTCACAGGTAACATGATGACAATAAATTCATATCTTTCAATAATCACTCTCAATGTGAAGGGCATACATGCTCCCATAAAATGGCACAGGGCTGTAGATTGGATAAAAAGACAGGACCCATCCATATGCTGTCTACAAGAGACTCATTTGGAACCTAAAAATACATCCAGACTGAAAGTGAAGGGATGGAGATCCAACTTCCATGCCAGCGGACCTCAAAGGAAAGCTGAGGTAGCAATTCTTATATCAGACAAATTAGATTTTAAACTAAAGTCTGTAATAAGAGACACAGAAGGACATTATATCATTCTTAAAGGGTCTATCCAACAAGAAGATGTAACAAGTGTAAATATCTATGCCCCCAACATGGAAGCAGCCATCTACATAAGCCAACTGTTAACCAAAATAAAGAGTCATATTGGTAACAATATGTTAACTGTACGAGACCTCAATATCCACTCTTCAGCAATAGACAGATCATCTAAGCAGAAAATCAACAAGGAAACAAGATCTTTGAATGATACACTGGACCAGATGGACCTCACAGGTATTTACAGAACATTCCACCCTAAAACAACAGAATACTCATTCTTCTCGAGCGCACACAGAACTTTCTCCAGAATAGACCACATACTGGGTCACAAATCAGGTCTCAACCGATACCAAAAGATTGAGATTATTCACTGCATATTCTCAGACCATAATGCTTTAAAACTGTAACTCAATCACAAGAAAAAATCTGGCAGAAATTCAAACACTTGGAAGCTAAAGACCACTCTGCTCAGGAATGTTCGGGTCAACCAGGAAATCAAAGAAGAACTTAAACAATTCATGGAAACCAATGAGAATGAAAACACATCGGTCCACAACCTATGGGATACTGCAAAGGAGGTCCTAAGGGGGAAATACATAGCCATCCAAGCCTCACTCAAAAAATTAGAAAAATCCTGAATTCACCAACTAACTCTACACCTTAAAGAACTAGAGAAAAAGCAACAAATGACGCCTAGCCACACATTAGAAGAGAAATAATTAAGATTAGAGTAGAGATCAATGAATTAGAAACCAGAAACACAGTAGATCAGATCAACAAAACTAGAAGCTGGTTCTTTGAAAGAATTAGTAAGATCAATAAACCATTGGCCAGACTTATCCAAAAGAAAAGAGAAAGGACCCAAATTAATAAAATTATGAATGAAAGGGGAGAGATCACAACTAACACCAAGGAAATAGAGACAATTATTAGAAATTATTATCAACAACTATATGCCAATAAACTGAGCAATCTGGATGAAATGGAGGCCTTCCTGGAAACCTATAAGCTGCCAAGACTGAAACAGAAGAAATTGACAACCTGAATAGGCCAATAACCAGTAACGAGATTGAAGCAGTGATCAAAAACCTCCCAAAAAACAAGAGTCCAGGGCCTGATGGATTCCCTGGGGAATTCTACCAAACATTCAAAGAAGGAATAATACCTATTGTACTGAAGCTGTTTCAAAAAATAGAAACAGAAGGAAAGGTTCCAGACTCATTCTATGAAGCCAGCATTACCTTCATCCCCAAACCAGGGAAAGACCCCATCAAAAAGGAGAATTTCAGACCGATATCCCTGATGAATATGGATTCCAAAATCCTCAACAAAATCCTAGCTAATAGGATCCAACAATACATTAAAAGGGTCATCCACCACGACCAAGTGGGATTTATCCCTGGGATGCAAGGGTGGTTCAACATTTGCAAATCAATCAATGTGATAGAAGACATTAATAATAAGAGAGAGAAGAACCATATGGTCCTCTCAATTGGTGCAGAAAAAGCATTTGACAAAACGCAGCATCCTTTCCTGATTAAAAGTCTTCAGAGTATAGGGATAGAGGGAACATTCCTCAAGTTCATAAAGTCAATCTATGAAAATGCCACAGCAAATATCGTCCTCAATGGGGAAAAGCTGAGAGCCTTTCCCTTAAGATCAGGAACACGTCAAGGATGCCCACTCTCACCACTATTGTTTAACATAGTGCTAGAAGTCCTAGCAACAGCAATCAGACAACAAAAAGAAATAAAAGGTATTCAAATTGGCAAAGAAGTCAAACTCTCTTTTCACAGATGGCATGATATTTTATGTGGAAAACCCCCAAAGACTCCACCCCCAAATTACTAGAACTCATACAGCAATTCAGTAATGTGGCAGGATACAAAATCAATGCACAGAAATCAGTTGCTTTCTTATACACTAACAATGCAACTGTAGAAAAAGAAATTAGAGAAACGATTCCATTTACAATAGCACCAAAAACCATAAGATACCTCGGAATAAACCTAACCAAAGAGGTAAAGGATCTATACTGTAGGAACTACAGAACACTCATGAAAGAAATTGAAGAAGACACAAAAAGATGGAAAAACGTTCCATGCTCACGGATTGGAAGAACAAACATTGTTAAAATGTCTATGCTACCCAGAGCAATCTATACCTTCAATGCCATCCCGATCAAAATTCCAATGACATTTTTCAAAGTGCTGGAACAAACAAACCTAAAATTTGTATGGAATCAGAAAAGACCCTGAATTGCCAAGGAAATGCTGAAAAAGAAAAACAAAGCTGGGGCATCACGTTGCCTGATTTCAAGTTATATTACAAAGCAGCGATCAGCAAGACAGCATGGTACTGGCACAAAAACAGACACATAGACCAATGGAACAGAATAGAGAGCCCAGATATGGACCCTCAACTCTATGGTCAAATAATCTTCGACAAAGCAGGAAAATATATGCAATGGAAAAAAGACAGTCTCTTCAATAAATGGTGCTGGAAAAATTGAACAGCCACATGCAGAAGAATGAAACTCGACCATTCTCAAACACCACACACAAAGATAAACTCAAAATGGATGAAACACCTCAATGTGAGACAGGAAGCCATCAAAATCCTAGAGGAGAACATAGGCAGTAACCTCTTTGACATTGGCCACAGCAACTTCTTCAAGATACATCTCCAAAGGCTAGTGAAACAAAAGCGAAAATGAACTTTTGGGACTTCATCAAGATAAAAAGCTTCTGCACAGCAAAGGAAACAGTCCACAAAACAAGGAGGCAACCCACAGAATGGGAGAAGATATTTGCAAATGACACTACAGATAAAGGGCTGGTATCCAAGATCTATAAAGAACTTCTCAAACTCAACACCCAAAAAACAAATAATCAAGTCATAAAATGGGCAGAAGACATAAACAGACACTTCTCTGAAGAAGACATATAAATGGGTAACAGACACATGAAAAAATATTCATCATCTTTAGCCATCAGGGAAATTCAAATGAAAACCACACTGAGATACCAACTTACACCAATTAGAATGGCAAAAATTAACAAGGCAAGAAACAACAAATGTTGGAGAGGTTGTGGAGAAAGGTGAACGCTCTTCCACTGTTGGTTGGAAGGCAAGTTGTTACAGCCACTTTGGAAAACAGTGTGGAGGTTCCTCAAAAACTTAAAAATAGAGCTACCCTATGACCCAGCAATTGCACTCCTGGGTATTTACCCCAAAGACACAGATGTAGTGAAAAGAAGGGCCATATGCACCCCAGTGTTCATAGCAGCAACGTCCAAAATAGCCGAACTGTTGAAAGAGCCAAGATGCCCTTCAACAGATGAATAGATAAAGAAGATGTGGTCCATATATACAATGGAATATTACTCAGTTATCAGAAAGGATGAATACCCAACTTTTACATCAACATGGATGGGACTGGAGGGGATTATGCTATGTGAAATAAGTCAAGCAGAGAAAGTCATATAGTTTCATTTATTTGTGGAACATAAGGAATAGCATGGAGGACATCAGGAGAAGGAAGGGAAAAATGAAGGGGGGGAAATCGGGAGGGAGAGATGAATCACGAGAGACTATGGACTCTAACAAACTGAGGGTTTTAGAGGGGAGGGGGGTGGAGGGATGGGTTAGCCCAGTGATGGGTATTAAGGAGGGCACGTACTGCATGGAGCACTGGGTATTATGTGAAAACAATGAATCCTGGATCATCACATGAAAAACTAATGATGTACTGTAGGGTGACTGACATAACATAATAAAATAAAATTTTAAAAAAATAAATAAAATAAAAAAATAAAAATTTTAATTACTTTTTAAAAGTATTTTATTTTTTTAAGATTTTATTTATTTATTTGAGAGAACAAGCATGCAAGAGCACAAGCATGAGCAGCAGGAGGGGCAGAGGGAGAAGCTAACTTCCCGCTGAGCAGGGAGACTGACTTGGGCCTCGATCCCAGGACCCTGAGATCATGACCTGACGTGAAGGCAGACGATTAACCGACTGAGCCACCCAGGTGCCCCTAAAAAAAGTATTTTAGTCAGAATTTGTTACTCTATCATTTCTACCTGGTTTTAGTTCTAGAGTCCATAGAAGAAAACAACAATTTAAATTCCTTTTTACCAGACACATGCTTCCACATAGCTCTGCAACTATCTCCTCTCCAGAAAAACATACACAGATTTTTCCAACCCTTCTCATGAGACAATGATTTCCAGGCTCTCCATCATCCGAGTCTCCCACCTTAGTATAGGCCCAGTTTATCAAAGTCCTTCATAAAATGCTGCTTCCAGTATCAAATTCAATCCTGCTGTGGTCTAGTCATTACAGGACACTGGAGGACTATGAAATTTCAACTAAACGCCATGAGGTAATGGAAAAGGTAGAATCCCTAGAGTCTGCCAGATGTGGTGGGAACCCCAGCTGTGGTACCACTCCCACCTGGCATCACTGAGCTTACACTGCAAGGAAATGACTTCAAGTTCACTGGGATAAAGTCATTTTCATCTTGTCTTTCTTTTGACCATTTCAATTCTTTCCTACTTCTTGTCTTCACATCTTTTGCCATTTGCTTCTATCCTCTATTTTTAAGGGAAATGGACCCATCAAAGTAAAAAAAGATATGGATGAGAAAGTGATTCAGCCAGGTATAAAAAAATTTCTCACAGCAATTTTCCTTACAGAAATTAGGTACAAAGAGTATTTCCAATTAATAAGTAAGGAATCAACTTGATTTGCTGAACAAACTTTTCTAAAGGTATAATGAATGCTCAAGAAGAAGGGCACTGGACTTTAGGCATGAATGGAAACAGGCCAGCCTACCCAGAGTCTACCAGTAAAGCTAGACAATGGCGTTAAGAGCATGAACTGTTGGAGAGTTTCTGGGCTGGAAAAAAAAATCCCCAGGTAGGGCAAGTAATATATTGAGGAGAAATAGGACCTGCAGGGTAATGGCACTTTTCTGAAGGTCATTATTTGTCTGCAGGATTTTTTTTTTTTAAGATTTTTATTTATTTATTTGACAGAGAGAGACACAGCAAGAGAGGGAACACAAGCAGGGGGAGTTTGAGAGGGAGAAGCAGGCTCCCCGCTGAGCAGCGATCCCAATGCAGGGCTTGATCCCAGGACCCTGGGATCATGACCTGAGCCGAAGGCAGACGCTTAACTGACTGAGCCACCCAGGCACCCCTTCTGCACGATTTTTTGAACCAAGTGTAAGGAAGAGACAACTTACCACATGAACTTGTGATATTGCTAATGAAGGAATTTGAGAGCTAAGTAAAATAGTTTTCAGCTATTTTAGTGTGAAAATGAATAAAAGGAAACCTCACTAACATGGAGGGAAGCCAGCAGGAGGAGCTCTCATGTCCCACCACTCCTGGTCAACTACAGACCTCACAGGTAAAAAGGGACCGTGCACTTGGAGACTACTTTACTATCCCAGCATGTGGAGGGAAGGTTTTCCTCCTCCCCCAGCAATAGCCCAGCCAATGAGAAGCCACTATACTCCTAACTTCAAGTTTATTCCCATGGCCTTTTTGTTAGTCTTCCCAACTCTCCCCTTTCCTGTATACAAGAGTGTTCCTCTCTTTCTTTTCCCTTCCTCACCTTTGTTCTCTGGACTTGCCTGTGGTTTTGCCCTAGCTTGCATATCCCTAATTGCGAGCATCTGGTACTCCTGAAAAACAAAACAAAACAAAACCATTTTTGCCCGTAAAATAACTGATTTTTATTTTTAAGGTTAACATCAGGCAAGTAATAAATCAGAATATTAAAATTAAATTTGCTTCATTAAAAAATGATATATTACAATATACACATGATTTGTACATATTTTAGTAAAGCATTTTTAAAAGATAAAAACATCTATCCTTGGGGACAGAACAGACAGGCAAAGCCGCACATAATTACCCACACACTAATGACTGAGGGACTTTGGTATAGTCGGCCCATGAAAGGAAAAGAACCAGGATCAACCTAATTTGGGTCTAGGCCTGATACGAAATTCGGAAGAGAGCTCTGGGGCAGAATCTGAAGGAGCGGTGAACGCCAGTGGCTGCCAAGTACAACTCCTTGCATGTTCCACAGTTGTTCAGGTGCACGCTTCATTCACTTCTCCAAGCCTAGGTCTATCCCACATTTAGTAACAGTAACAGCCGTACTATCGTAACCGAAGTGAGCCCTCTGCACGTCATCTTTCTTTAACCAGCACAACTGCTATAAAACAGATTTGGTTTTCCTCATCTGGCAGATTTAAGTGCCAGGGTTGATTCTGAAAACCCGGATCTGGCTGAAAAAAAAAAAGAAAGAAAGAAAAGAAAGAAGGAAGGAAGAAGGAAGAAGGAAGAAGGAAGGAAGGAAGGAAAGAAGAAAGAAAGAAAGAAAGAAAGAAAGAAAGAAAGGAAGGAAGGAAGGAAGGAAGAAGGAAGGAAGGAAGGAAGAAGGAAGGAAGGAAGGAAGGAAGAAGGAAGGAAGGAAGGAAGGAAGGAAAGAAGAAAGAAAGAAAGGAAGGAAGGAAGAAGGAAGGAAGGAAGGAAGAAGGAAGGAAGGAAGGAAAGAAGAAAGAAAAGAAAGAAGGAAGGAAGAAGGAAGGAAGGAAGGAAGAAAAAAAGAAAGGAAAGAAAGAAAGAAAGAAAGAAAGAAGGAAGGAAGAAGGAAGAAGGAAGGAAGGAAGGAAGAAAGGAAGAAAAAAAGGAAGAAAGGAAGAAAGAAAAGAAAAGAAAGAAAAGAAAAGAAAGAAGGAAGAAGGAAGAAGGAAGGAAGAAGGAAGAAGGAAGGAAGGAAAAAAGAAAGAAAAAGAAAAGAAAGAAAGAAAGAAAGAAGGAAGGAAGGAAGGAAGGAAGGAAGGAAGGAAGGAAGGAAGGAAGGAAGGAAGGAAGAAAGAGGAAGGAAGGAAGGGAGGGAGGGAGGGAGAGAGAGAGACAGAAAGACAAGAAAGACAAGAAAGACAAGAAAGACAGAAAGACAGACAGACAAGAAAGAAAGAAAGGACAGAAAGAAAGAAAGACAGAAAGACAGACAGACAGAAAGACAGAAAGAAAGAAAGAAAGAAAAAGAAAAGGAAAGGAAAATCATTCCACTCCAACCAGGCCCCTGCTTATTTGGGGCTGGGCTCCATTTCGGGCATTTAATCCTCACGACACTACTAGCTGTTCAGGCGGCGGTGTCCCACTTTACACACGAGCAGCGAAAGTCACACAGCCTCTCCGCAGCTCCAAGAGCGGTCCCTGCAACACCCACACTGGCGCCCCCGGGGCCACGCGGGGAGACACCCACACCCCAACGCACACCGCGGTCCCACACCCGCAGCAACCACCAGAACCCGCCGCCACGGACGCTCCCCCCGCGTCTACGCCACACCGCGCGGAAGCCCCTACCCCTCCAGAGAGCCGCGGCGCGGTAGTCTGCGCCCGCGCAACAACCCCTCCACACCCCCGTCAACCCCCACGACCGCACGCATGCGTGTCCCAACACTCGCGACCGCGTTCCCTCCGAACGCGCACACCGGAGACACAGGGAGCTGAGGCCCCGCCTCCGCTGTCGCCACTACGCATGCGCGTCCTTAACGCGGACCCTTTCCCCCCGACCTACGCCAGTCCCGAGACATGGGGAGAGGAGACCACGCTTTCTTGGATAAGGGCTTCCGGCTCGTTTACCAACCCAGGCATTCCCGGTTCCACATCCGCCCTTCGCTACTGAAGCGCGGCCTCTGGCTGGCCAGGACCGCGGTGTGTTTAGGACTCCGGACCACAGCAGTGGAGGCACGCAGGCGCACACCGCAGCTTAGCGGACTCCCAGAACCCAGCGCGGCACGCGCAAGGAGACGCGCTGTGAAGCGGCACTTCCGGTCGGCCCGGAAGCTGGGAGACCTTGGTCGGGTGCTTGGTCTCCTCTCGATCCCCGGTGGTGTTCTCACCACCGCGCGTGTTGCCAGGACAGGTATGAGGCTTGGGCGGGGCGGCCGGCGCTCAGATCCGCGCATTCCACGTTCAGTACCGTAAAATTTCCTAAGTGTTGGCTTTCTGTGACACTGGTACAAGCAGATGGTGCAGTGGAGGTGTATCTGGAGAGGACCGTGCAGGGCAGTTACAGGTGAATGAAACCATTGTGAATCATCGTGGTGTAAGGATTTAATGAAGCCTCGGGCGATTGGAAAGGAGGACTAGCTGTAAGCAAGGCATCCTCCGTCCTTCCCTGACTCGTTCTCCGTCAGCGGCTGGAGATGGAACCGAACTCCTTGCTCCTGTTGCAGGCTCGGATGGAGGCAGATGAGGTGACACGTTTTTTTTTTTTTTTTAATTAATTTTTTTTTTTTAAAGATTTTATTTATTTGACAGAGAGACACAGCGAGAGAGGGAACACAAGCAGGGGGAGCGGGAGAGGGAGAAGCAGGCTTCCCGCAGAGCAGGGAGCCCGATGCGGGGCTCGATCCCAGGACCCTGGGATCATGACCTGAGCCGAAGGCAATCGCTTAACCAACTGAGCCACCCAGGTGCCCCAAGATTTTATTTATTTATTCATAAGAGACAGAGAGAGAGAGGCAGAGGGAGAAGCAGGCTTCGCACTGAGCAGGGAGCCCGATGCGGGGCTCGATCCCAGGACCCTGGGATCATGACCTGAGCCGAAGGCAGACGCTCAACGACTGAGCCACCCAGGCGCCCCTCGGAGGCACTGTTAAAAAACAAAATTCAACTGAGTAAACTGAAGATCTGATTGACTTTATTTAATGATTCATGAATCTGGCAGCAAACTAGCGAGTACAGGGAGCACTGAGGAGTGGAAGGTTTATATTGGAAGGGGGATGGGTTGAGAAAGTTATTAGCAAAAGAAAAGAAAGGGTTGTTCCAGGCAAGGCCGTCTTCCCTTAAGGGAAGGGCAGGAGGTCTCAGGTAGATTATCTCTTCTTCCTTTGGGGGATAGAGTCCCATGCGACCGATTACTGTCGTGGTGACCAGAAAGTTCCTGCCTGACAGGTTAAGACTGCATTTCTGGGAGAGGATGAAAGTGCATTTAGGTTAGTTATTAAGCACCGATTTGGTGACTTAGCCTAAGTGACACCATTTTGGGCCAGAGGTTTTCTTTTTAAAGATTTTTTTTTCTTTTTTATTTATTTATTTGAGACAGAGAGAATGAGAGACAGAGAGCATGAGAGCGGGGAGGGTCAGAGAGAGAAGCAGACTCCCCGCCGAGCAGGGAGCCCGATGCGGGACTCGATCCCCGGACTCCAGGATCATGACCTGAGCCGAAGGCAGTCGCTTAACCAACTGAGCCACCCAGGTGCCCCCAGAGGTTTTCTTTTTAAATGTCTTTAACGTTTGTTGCTACATAACAAACTCTACCTAAAATGTAGTAGTAGCTAGAGCAAGGATCATTTTATTATTTCCTATGTTTCTGGGGGTGAGGGGTTCAAACTGGGCAGGATAGGAATGATTTACCTGTTATTTAGTAACTGCTGGCTTGGAATACCCAAGATGGCCTCTTCATTCAAAGTGTGATACCTAACTGCAAGTCCTATATGTAGGTCCTGTGTCTAGGCCTCTATTTTTGCTGCCAGTTGGGTTCCTCAGCTTTATTCTTGTAGTCTCAGAACCTGTCCCTCTTCATTTGGCTTCTTAATGGCCTTTCCAGTGGGATGGCTGGACTCCTTCCCTGGCTTCCATGAGGGTAAAACAGCCTTCTTAGTTTCTGACCTGGAACTGGCATGGAGTCACTTCTGTCACATTCTGTTGATTAAAGCAAGTTGTAGGCCCAACCCAGTTTCAAGGAAAGGGGGACTGCGTTTCATTTTGGCAAAAAGAGTGAATTAGCCTGATAGTCTTCCTAGCGATCCACTAAACGTAATCTACTTTAGATTGACTAAAGTAGAATTGATTACAGGTGGCTTTCAGCAGAGTCTGGATGTGTTCCTATTGTGCATATGTAGGATTCTAGAAACAACTGTGATAGGTATTCAGTTCTTTTTAATCACTGTTTATCTTGAACTTTTCCCTTATCATTAAATATTTTTCTGCACCCAAATTTTAGTGAACAAATAGTATGTCACAGTATTGCCCTTTAGTGATTTAGCTAAGCTGCTCTTAAGAGACACAGATTTCTGATCAGCTCCTTTCCATGCCTCCCAACTTCCTATCATTTAATTAGGCTCTTTTAAGAAAGTGTTTTGTCGTTTCAGGGATCAGCGACATTCAAAGATGTGGTCATTGGCTTCTCCAAGGAAGAAGGGGGATTACTGAACCCTGCTCAAAGAGATTTGTACATTACAGTGATGTTGGAGAATTATCAGAATTTGGTTTGGGTGGGTAAGTGCATCTAACCCTTAATTTAGCATCTGATCTTGGATGTGTCTTCTTGTTCTACTGGGAATCTTTGGTGAGGCTCTGATTTTCCATGAAATGTGAGCAGCTTTCTTTATCCCATCTGCCGGATATTCACCAAGACTTTTCTTGTTTTATAATGGCCTCTATCCTTATTACAATATGGCTGTGTCAGAACACTTAAGTAACAACAGCATGGCCAATTCTTTCTCCCTATTTTCACAGGTCTTTCATTTGTAAGTCTGATGTAGTTTCACTATTAGAGCATGGGAAACTGCCCTGAATGAGAGGGAAATAAGAGATGAGAGTCCCAGTGCCAAGTGGGTAAGAGGAACCAGGTAGGGGTAAGCCATGCATATCACAGACCATCCGATTATAGAGGGCAGCACCTTTAGGATATGAAAGATGCTCTCTTCAGATGTTTCAGGCATGTGCAGAAATTGAGGCTTCTTGAATTTGAGTTCCTACAGGAATATTAGTCATCTTCTGCGATCACCCAACATTTACAGTGACCTTTATAAATGCCTACAGCCTCAGAAACTATAGGTGTGTCTTTCTTCATTATCTTTGGTAAGGTTCTTTTTAAATCCTGATCCCATTCCTCACTAGCTCATCCTTATTTCTTCGGTCTTGCATAAGGCTCTATATTTTTATGAAACATATTCTTTGCTACTGCTGTTTATTTTTTTTTTTTAAGATTTTATTTATTTATTTGAGAGAGAGAATGAAAGAGAGAGAGCATGAGGGGGGAGGGTCAGAGGGAGAAGCAGACTCCCTGCCGAGCAGGGAGCCCGACGCGGGACTCGATCCCGGGACTCCAGGATCATGACCTGAGCCGAAGGCAGTCGCTTAACCAACTGAGCCACCCAGGCGCCCTGTTTCTTTATTTTAAAATGACCTGTATAGTTATCTGAATGTCCAAATGGATGTATTAATTGATCACTTATTCACTAACAAACACTTATTCTTTTTTAAAAACTGGCCCAAGTGTTACAGGTCCCCAAGATCACCTCCAGGTTTGATGACTCACTAGGAGTAGTCACAGGACTCACCATAAAGTTGTACTCATGTCTGCAAAGTTAGGGAGTAGTCCCCAAGACCACTCTCATTTCTGATACAAACTGCACATTCAGGGGTCTCCAAGATCACCCTCAGGTTTGATAATTCACTAGAAGGACTCGGAACTTAATAAAAACTTCTACTCATGGTTTATGAAAGGATACATATTAAAATCAGCCAAGCGAAGAGACTGATGGGGCAGAGTCCAGGAGGATTCTAGATGCAAAGCTTCCATTTGTCCTACAACAGTAGGTTACCTGACCTTAGGTGTCCACTCTTTATTGGGGCTCTGTCAAAGATATGGTGGGTTGCTTATGTGGCTCACCTCAGTCTCTAGGCCCTGCGGAGGTCACACTGATACCCCACCATAAATCACATTGTTTGACTGTCTGGTATGGTTCAAGTTTCTTACGTAAACAGAAATATTTTTACTAGGCATGACATTTCAAGGAGTCAGATTACCTCCCAGAAGCCAAGGGCAAAGACTAGATCTCTTTGGGAAAGGTTAAACTCTTTACTACACAATAGCTAAGATTCAGCAAAGAGAAAAGTCTCATGGGGCAAAGTCTGGAGGAAACTAGATACAAGAGTCATATAGGATGTGCTTAATTCTAATAGCTGAAAGTTGTGACATATGTATGAGATGTTGGCTGGACAACAATAGAGATTTGTTACCTAAGGGTTTTATTGGAAGCTGGTCACAAAGGTTCCCTCTGCCTATTTTGCCATATGCTAAAATTCCAGAGTCTTAGAAGATAGGTATTTTGCATAAGCTACATTCCCACAAATCATTTAGGCACAGGGAGCCACTTTTATTCTAGGAATGGCAGGAATTCTCCCCAAAACCAAGTTGCTAGAGAACGTCGAGAGCCAACTTTGTAAGCAAGACTTTCTAAGGAGAGCATTCTCAGGCTTGCTATGTTAATTCTTTCCTGAGTTTGTTTAAAAGTATAGAAACTTTCGGCATGCCTGGGTGGCTCAGTCATTAAGCATCTGCGTTTGGCTCAGGTCATGATCCCAGGGTCCTGGAATCTAGCCCCACATTGGGCTCCCTGCTCATTATGGAGCCTGTGTCTCCCTCTCCCTCTGCCTCTCCCCCTGCTTGTGCTCTCTCGCATGCTCTCTGTCAAATAAATAAAATCTTTTTAAAAAATAAAAGTGTAGAAACTTTTAGTTTTACTTTTGAGTGGAGGAACTAAGACTTGCTTCCTGTGGACCGGTGCAAACCAGAAACTTTCATTAGAAGGACCTAAATTGGTTGTTTTGATGTATAGGAGTGAATATAGTTTTAGTTTTGAATCTTGGTGATACTTAAGTTGATAGAAAGTGAGGAAATGAAGCACATTTGTGATGCATTTATTAAGGAATCATTTAGAGTTGAGCTATAGCTTGAACCATAAGCTGGAAATGTGTAATAGGTTTTAGTAGATGAAACTCAGGACCCGAGATGAATGTGTATTTCATACACATATATACATATATACCACATACTCTGGTGATAGAGCCTTAGGAACAGAAGAAATGGATTGCCTATGGATATCACAGAATCCAGAATTGATTAGTTGATAGCAGGAGAAACAAGAAAGTCCTATGTTACAGTTCCAAGGCCTACTACAAGAAGATGGATTTAGGCAGCAAAAGAGCTGTAGGACCTGGCTCGCCAGACACCACAACAGCCGGCACCTTGATCTTGGACTTACCGGACTCCACAACTGTGAGAAACGTTTGTTGTTTAAGCCACTCAGGCGTTTTGTTATAGTCAGCTCAAGCTGACTAAGACAACCTATAACCAACATCATATTTCTGAATGCTTATCTCCTAAGATTAAGAAAAAGACAAGGAAGTCTGCTCCCACTGCTTGTATTAAAAACATTGTCCTGGAGGTTTTAGCCAGTGATGAGGCAAGAAAAAAATAGAAGGCAGATTGGAAAGGAAGCAGTAAAACTATTTGCAGAAGGCATGATCATGTAGAAAGTCCTATGTATTACACAGAAAGTTACTTTAGAGTTGAATGAGTTTAGCAAGGTTGCACATTATAAGATGAATATATAAAAACCAATCACATTTCTATATACTAGCATTGAAAAATTAGGAATTGAAATTAAAACAATAATTTATAATAATTTTATTATATATCATATATTATAATGATTTATATATCTTTATGGATATGTAACATATCCATAAATTATAATAATTTTCACTTACAGTAGCACCAAAAATATGAAATACTTAAATAATCTGTACACTAAGAATTACAAAACACAGTTGAGAGAAATATTGATGAAATAGATATGCTACCTTCATGCATTGGAAATCTCAATATTATTAAGACATCACTTCTCACCAAAGGTCATTTATATGTTCAGCACCATCTCAGTCAAAATCCCTGTAGGCTTTTAAATAGAATTCAACATGCTGATTCCACAATTCATAGCGAAATGCAAAAGCTACAGTAATCAAGACAAGTATTGGCATAAAGACAAAAAAAGAGGTTAATGAGACAGACTACAGTCCAGAAATAAACCGGTACATACATGGTCAGTTGATTTGGGGAAAAAAAGCAAAGGCAATTCAGTAGAGAATGAAAAGTGTTTTTTCAATTGGTGCTGGAACAACTGGATATTTATATGAAAAGAACAACTGTGATCCATCTCTTGCACCATATACAAAAATTAACTCCAAAATAGAGCTAAATGTAAAACCTAAAACTACAAAACTTTCAGGAGAAAGTATTTGTGACCTTAAGTTAGGCAAAGATTTCTTTGATATTTCACCATAAAATATAAAAATGATAAATATAACCTCATCAAAATTAAGAATTGCTGGGGTGCCTGAATGGTTCAGTTGGTTGAGTGTCTGACCGTTGATCCTAACTCCGGTCTTGATCTAAGGGTCATAGCTTCAGGCCCCATGTTGGGCTCCACACTGGATGTGGAGCATACTTAAAAAAATTACGAATTTCTACCCCTCAAAAAACACAACTAAGATAATGAAAAGACAACAGCCTAGAGAAAATTATTTACATATCACATATGCAAATAGGTACTTGTATCTGGAATATATACAGAACACTCAAAACTCAAAAGAAGGCAAACAAACCAATTTATAAATGGGTAACAGATTTGAGCAGATAGTTCACTAAAGATTAAGTAATGCAAATAGGTGCATAAAAATGCTCAATATCATTAGTCATTAAGGAAATGCAGATTAAAACCACAATGAGATACCATGATACCCATTAGCATCTATAAAATTATAAGGAAGGACTATATACCAACATTATAATATTGAGTAAATGCTGAAAAATACTACATTAGTATACTGTTTGTAAGCATGTCAAAGTGTATATTAATATAAAAATATGACACTGGGAAGGAATAATGTTAATGTATTAGAAATTTCTTTCACACATAATTATTCACAATTAGGGGCACCTGGGTGGCTCAGTTGGTTAAGCGTCTGCCTTTGGCTTGGGTCATGGTGCCAGGATCCTGGGATTGAGCCCTGCATTGGGCTCCCTGCTCGGCAGCAGGGGTCTGCTTTTCCCTCTCCCCCTGGAACTTCCCCTGTTTGTGCTCTCTCTGTCAAATAAATAAAATCTCGGGGCGCCTGGTGGCTCAGTCATTAAGCATCTGCCTTCGGCTCAGGTCATGATCCCGGGGTCCTGGCATTGAGCCCCGCATTGGGCTCCCTGCTCAGCCAGGAGCCTGCTTCTCCCTCTCCCACTCCCCAGCTTGTGTTCCCCCTCTAGCTGTCTCTCTCTCTCTGTCAAATAGATAAATAAAATCTTTTAAAAATAAATAAATAAATAAATAAATAAAATCTCTAAAAATAAAGAGCCTTATGCCTAAAGAAATTCCCACATATATGGCATTTAAAGGGTTACTTTCTCATATGATCCTTTTATGTAAGTTAGGGTTAGCTTAAGGTAAATGGTTTCCATAATTTCTCCACTTACATGGTTGCTTGCCAGCATGAATTTTGCAATGAATAATAATTGATAGGTGGTATTGGGGGACTTTTTTACATTACCATTTTAATATGGCATTTAGTGATGAATGTGATGATGTGAATCCGCTGATAAATGTAACATAAGTTGAACCAAAAAGCATTTCCATATTGGACAAGGTTATACATAATCATGAATTATTTGATGTTCTGTGAGGAACAAAACCAGTGAAGTCTTCCCTTCACTTATTTATAGGAATTTTCTCTAGCATGAATTCCTTAAGGTTAAGGAAGATGACAGTATCTGAAAGCCTTCCCACATTCTACATACATAAAGAATGATGCTGAATAAGTTGTGAACACTGACTAAAGGCTTTCCCACATTCCTTACATAAGAGGGCTTTTCACCAGTATGAATTTTCTGACATTGAATAACTAGTGTTAAGTGACTAAAAGCTTTTCCACATTCAGTACATTGATACGGGTTCTCATCAGTATAGTTGCTAATATATTCATTAAATTGTGAAATCCAGCTGAAAGTTTTCATTACATTTATATGGTTTCTCACTAGTCTGAGTTCTCTGGTGATGATAAAGTTGTGAGCCCTGCATACAGGCCTTCCTACAAACCTTATATTTATAAGGTGTCTCACCAGTATGGATCCTCTGATTTGAGGTAGATATGAATGATGACTAGAGGTCTTTCCACATTCATTACATTTATACGACTTCTCACTGGTATGGATACTTTGATGTTCATTAAGTTGTGTGGTACCACTGAAGGCCTTTCTGTATTCCTTACAGCCAGGGTTTTTCTCCAGTATGAATTCTCTCATGTTGAATAATTAGTGAGAAGTGACTAAAAGCTTTTGCACATTCAGTATATTGATAGAATTTCCCCCAGTATGAGCTCTATGATGTACATTAAGTTTTGAGAGCCAAATACAGTTTTGTTTTGTTTTTTTTTAAACAATCCTTACATTCGTAGGTTTTCTCACCAGTATGAATTCTCTGATGTTGGGTAAAGAGTGAAACAGGACTGAAGGCCCTTCCACATTCTTTACATTCACAGGGTCTTTCCCAGTGTGAATTCTATGATGTTGAGGAAGATCAGAACAGTGGTGGAAAGCCTTCCTGTATTGCTTGCATTTATAAGGTTTGTCAGAATTATTTAACTCCTTAATAAGGAACCAGCATGATGGCAAACCTGCTTCAAAGAAGAAGTCAATAAATGAATACACAGACAAACACAAACAAATGCTGAAAAGAGCTTGCTAATACATCAAAAACTGGTTAATATCATACAGAGTGTGAAAATCATAGCATTTGGGGTTATTTTTTCTGCTGGCCAGCAATGTCCATGTTAACAAG
Organism: Mirounga leonina; assembly: GCF_011800145.1. NCBI lineage: Eukaryota > Metazoa > Chordata > Mammalia > Carnivora > Phocidae > Mirounga > Mirounga leonina. The sequence goes on along the minus strand of NW_023270718.1, from coordinate 9,780,683 downwards.
CTAACTGCATGAGTCTAGGTCCTAATCAATAGTAAACAGTAAGACAAAGGTACAAATCCTCTAGAAAGTGAAACAGCCCTTGGGCATACTTGTTAGGCAATTTCCTAGTATGATATTTAAAAAGCATGAGTCTTGCCTACAAAATCCCACATTTAGGAATCTACCCTGATGATATACTTCCAACAACATGAAAATATATATGCATAAGACTATTCATTACAGCATGATCATAATTTTAAAATACTGAAAACAGTCTAAACACCCACATATAGGAGAGTGGTTCAATAAACTATGGTACGTCTACACAAAGTGTTCTGCAGCCTGCATACAAGAATGAAAAAAATCATGATCAGAATTATGATAATAATCATAAAAAATTTGACTATATAGGATTTTTAAAAATGCTTAAGAAATGTTTGACAGCAGAAATTATAGGCTGGCATAATCCTACATCTGAGGATGCATCAGAAGCAAATTTAGGGCCCAGGTTAATAAAGAGTCTTACTCAAACTGGAAAATGAGAAAATGTTTATTAAGAAAAGAGTGGGGCGGCTGGGTGGCTCAGTTGGTTAAGCGTCCAAATCTAGATTTTGGCTCAGGTCATGATCTCAGGGTTGTGAGATCGAGCCCTGTGTCAGGCTCCACCCTGGGTGTGGAGCCTGCTTAAGATTCTCTCTCCCTCTGCCTCTTCCCCTCCCTCTCTAAAAAGGGAAAGAGTGAAAGAAAGAATGTACAAAATCTGAATCTGGAAAAACATGTCAAAGGAAAAAATCATTGTGCTGTAACCAAAATAAACTATTTTTGGAAACATGCTTTTGGATGGAAATAATGACCCAACTATTAAAAAAAGAATGGGGGAGAAACTGGGAAGAAATAATGTTCTCTGGAAAGGTAAAGCTGTACTTCAAAGAAAGCACCTTCCTCTTTGAATGGAGACAGGCACAGGGAGTGGTGTGTGGGAGTACAAGGGAGGCCCCCCCCAGAGCTCGCACTGATAGGAGTAATGCTCTGTTCTGAACACTAGGCTCTCTGACGGGACCCTTCTAGTCATTGTCTCAAAGGTGCTCCATCCTGCTGACCTGGGCCATCACCTACAGTGCCACTGCCCTCCTTAATCATCCTTCACTCACCTGGCCCAGGCTTCCTGTCACATCTCTCTGCCAACCAGGGTTCCTTCCCTTGTTCCAGTAAGGAGATCACATTTGGCTTGGATATAGAAAAACCTGTGTACCCAAGAAGAAATGCAGCAGAGTCACAAAGGGGGTGTCTCAGAATTCATATCCAGTTCCTGGTTATCAATGAAGAGAAGAAATTAGAAAAGGCCAGAGAAGAGGAGGAAGTCATTTTTGGACTGGGGAAGAAGCTTTTTTAGGTGTTATCCTACAGAATTATCCATCCCCATTCTGTACAATCTCATTGAGAGCAGAGCAGAAACTCAACCAGAGTCTTGAAAGGCACCTCAGAAATTCACACCAAAGGCAGCAGATGTTCCAGTGGACAAATTTCAACCTTCCAGGGGTATTAACATCTTTTTCTTTTTTAATATTTTATTTATTTGGCACAGAGAGCGAGAGATCACAAGCGGGGGGAGCGGCAGAGGGAGAGGGAGAGGGAGAAGCAGGCGTCCCGCTGAGCAGGGAGCCTGATGCGGGGCTCGATCCCAGGACCCTGGGATCATGACCTGAGCCAAAGGCAGACACTTAACGACTGAGCCACCCAGGCGCCCCCAGGGGTATTAACATCTTACCTAGAGATGAAGTTGCTTAAGTTCTCCAGCATTCCATCTCTGCACAGATCCTACCTAGCAAGTTCCAGCCTGCCCCACTCAACCTGAGATGACTATCGCCACATCCCTAAACATCACTGACCCTTGAAACAACAAAATGATAATGTGTGCCATTGAAATAAATATTTATGACTAGAAAAATAGAAGGATGAGAAGGACATTGCCGAGCTGAAGCCAGCGAGCACATGAAGGAAACTGTGGCAATTCAAGGGGAGGGTCTGTACTTCTCTTGAGAGCTGCACAACTTCCTTCATAAAGGGAGATAGGTCCATCAAAAGATACTTCGAAGAACAAAAAGAATTCAAGTTCCATGGTTTTCCAGTAAATTTAACTGTAGAAGGTCAGTGCACAACTTCTTAATATGTCTGAATTGTCTTTAGTCCTTCTGTTCAGAAATTAGGCAGTGAATATGGAAACATTGATATATTTTTTAAGTGTTTGAATGCTTTCATAATGTTTAAAGAAAATTCAAATGAGAGAAATGGTTCTCTGGGGCCATTCTGCACCCCCGGAAGACAGTTGGCAGCATCTGCAGACATTCTGGTTAGCACCACTGGGATAGGGAATGCTACCAGCACCAAGTGGTAGAGGCCAGAGATGCTGCTGACCATTCACCAACGTATGAGACAGCACAACTAAGAATTATAAGCCTTAAATATCATTAGTACTGAGCTTGAGAAATCCTGAGCTAGAGAAACTTTTTTTTTCATGGAATCATTGCAAAATGGTTAACAGAGTCTCTGTTAGGAATTATGAGAGTTGTGTATTCTTTTAAAATATATTGAAGAGTCAGGTTCATCACTGTCTTAATGTTACCTCTCCTTACCAGGTCAGCTTCTTTAATCAGATTTATTTTTATTAGCTGCACACTCTCCCATGACATTGCACTAAGTGACTCAGCCTTTCATTTTGGGGCACTTGAGGTTGAACAAGATATCTTTAGGGACATTCCTAGCTCTGCTGATTTATGATTTTCAATACCTCATGCACTCTGGCTAGTCTCACCTAGCCCATCCCTAAGTGTGCTCTTTCCTTGTTCCCGAGCAATAGAATGCTAATGGCGGGTGGGGAGTAATCCAGGCTCACACAGATGTGGCCCACTACCCACACTTGTGGCTCAACATCAAATATGACCTTGGGTCAGGCATCCATCTGGAGGGACTGCTGGGCAATGTCTGATTCTATAACCAAATTCCCAATGCCACCCCCAATGTTACTACATTCTGAGGCTGAGACCTTCTGTCTTAGTCCATTCTGGCTGCTGTAACAAAGTACCAAAGTTAGCATCTGGTATCTTCAGAGTCTAAGTACCAGTCTGGGTGGCTTATTTACAATCGGAGTTTGTTTTTCATGGTTCTGGAGGCTGAAGTCCAAGATCAGGGTGGCAGCATGACTGGGCTCCGGTGAGGGCCCTCTCACAGGTTGCAGATGGCCAACTTGACATTACATCCTCACATAGTGGAAGAGTTAGGTAAGGGATCTCTCCAGAGACTCTTTTGTAGGGACACTAATCCCATTCATCCTGACCTAATCACTTAGTAAAGGTCCCACCTCCAAATACCATCACATATGAATTGGAAGAACATATTCAGATCACAGCAGAGACCAACCACCACCACTGCCCATCTCTTCCAACTGGGAAACCCTGTTCTGTAGATTACCATTAAAGCATTATTATGTGTGGTTCCTTTAAACACTGATTAGTCCATTAAACCATATTTCACATAGGAGTCTTTCATGTTTCACTGAAACAATGCATTTCTGGTCCATCGAGGCTCCTGCAAAACAGTCCATAGGAGATGTGAACACATGAACCCAGGTTAGAGAGGGGGGATTCTTAGCGAGAGCTTAGGGCTATTTGATCCTTTTGTGCATGGGTGAAACTTAGGCAGGAAATCCCCCCAAATTTTTCCTACATTTATATAAAATGAGCACAGTTTGAGGAAGGAGAAAGAAAGCATGACTTACCTAGGCCATGGCTTTCAGAATAGCAAGGACCAATGAGTCCTCCAGGTTCCTCTTCTGGGGAAGGGTGAGTCCTGAGAAGGCAGCCAAGGAGGGAAGAGAAAACATGAGAGGTCAGGCTTGCCTCCCAGAAAGACAGGTTGCAATTCTCTTCCTCCCTTATCTCATGCCAGCCTTCCGGTGTTCATGAAAATACTGAGCATCTTGGACAGATTTCTAAAATGTCCCTCACCCCCAAATTCTCCTCCCATGTTACATGCCCTGCATGATTATAATTTTAATTCTTGGGATGCCTGGGTGGCTCAGTCGATTAAGCGTCTGCTTCAGCTCAGGTCATGATCTCAGGGTCGTGAGATTGAGCCCCGTGTCTTTCCCCTCCCTCTCCCTCTGCTCCTCCCCCTGCTCTTGCTCTGTGTGTGGGCTCGCTCTCTCAAATACATACATAAATATTTTTTTTTAAGTTTTAAAATAAGAATAAAATAGAACAATTGAGAAGTCCTAATTAATATTTGGAAGAAAATTTCCTTGGGCTAAAAAAAGGACATGAGACTATCTAAGCATATCCTACTTAAGTTCCTGAATTCTAAGGCTAGAAACTCTTCCCAAAAGCCAGGACAGAAGCAGTTACTGTGGTAGGCAGAATTATAGCCCTCCAAAGATGTCTCTGTCCTAATCCCAGAAACCTGTTATGTTAGTAGCAAGGGGGAATTAAGTTGCAGGTAGATTTAAGATTGTTAATCAGCTGAATTTAAGACAAGATTATCCTGGATTGTCCACAGGAGCCATCATAATCACAAGGATCCTTAAAGGTGAAAGAGCGAGGCCAAAGAATCAGTGTCAGAATGATGCAATGTGAGAAAGACTCAAGAAGCTATTGCTGCCATTGAGGATGGAAAGGGGCCACACCAAGAATACAGGCAGCCTCTAGAAGCCAAAAAAGTGGTTTCTTTCACAGAGCCTCCACAAGAGAACACATCCCCATCAACACCTTGATTTGGCCCAGTGAGACCTATTTCAAACTTTTGATGTCCCAACAATAAATGTGTTGTTTTAAGCCACTAAGTTTTTGTTAATTTGTTACAAATACATCTACATGAGGTAAGAAAAATCAGATTACTGAGAAAAAACTATAATCCTAGAATGTTCTACCAAACGGAAGTATAATTTGTGAGGATCTTAGAAACTTTTCTGGACACATAAGGATTCAGAGAATACCAGGTATATACCATTTGTTGAGAAATAGAACTACTCAATAAAAGTCTAACCAAATAGCATTTGAAATAAAACTGTTACCACAAGACAGAGGGAAAAAAAAAGATGAAAAGAATCAGCAGCCAACAATGAATGTTACTTTCCCTGAGTATATTTAAAAAAATTTTTTTAAAGATTTTATTTATTTGAGAGAGAGAGCAAGCGAGCACAGAGGGAGAGGGAAAAGCAGACTCCCTTGCTGAGCAGGGAAGCTGATCTAGAGCTTGACCCCAGGACCCTGAGATCATGATCTGAGCCGAAGACAGACGCTTAACCTACTAAGCCACCCAGGCACCCCTACCTGAGTATATTTAAATTTAAATGGAAATCATGAGTGGGTCTGGCAGTAAGTAATGTAAGCATCATAAATGAAATAAAAGCAAAACTAAAAGCTTTGGATTAAGTTTATATTACGTTAGTGAAATGGAGGAAATGCGAAAGAACAAGCTGTGAAGGAAAGGAACAAGGAAGCAAGAGTGGTCTCTTCTTGGAGGAGAGTGGCAAAGTAAATTAATGGTGGGTATAGAAGTATAATACTGCTTTCATTCTGCCCAAATGGTAAGGAATGTGGAGATAACCACTACCCTAAACACAGTGGGAAGTTCCAATTTAGCAAAAGGGGAAATGATCAGCCAACATAAGGAAAAGACCAAAATAACACAAATAGGACATACAATGTAAAATGAAAAGAATAAAGTTGAATTAAGAATCAGCTGGGTTTTTTTTTGTTTCAAGAAACAACTGAAATGGGCGCCTGGGTGGCTCAGTTGGTTGGGCGACTGCCTTCGGCTCAGGTCATGATCCCAGGGTCCTGGGATCGAGTCCCACATCGGGCTCCCTGCTCGGCGGGAGGCCTGCTTCTCCCTCTCCCACTCCCCCTGCTTGTGTTCCTGCTCTCGCTGTCTCTGTCTCTGTCAAATAAATAATAATAAAATCTTTAAAAAAGAAAGAAACAACTGAAATGACAGGGGTTGAAAATAAAGGAATGAGCAAAAATATACCAGGTAAACAAAGACAAATCATTAGTAGTAGTGTTACCCAGTATGGAAATAAAATGCCAAAAGGATTACACTAGGCCAGGGTTGGCAAACTTTTATCTAAAGAGTCAGTCAGTATAGGATTTGTGGCTATAGTCTTTATTGCAACCACTGAGTTCTGCTGTTGTAGTGCAAAAGCAGTAGACAATATGTAAATAAATGAGCATGGCTGTGTTCCAATAAAGCTTTATTTATAAAGCAGGCAGCAGGCCAGATTTGGTTTGTCAACCCCTACACTTAGCCAAACAGGATACTATAATGATAAAAATAATGATTCATCAATAGGGGTTATGTTGTAGGTCTTTATAAATCAAGCAACATTAATTAAAAAGTAAAAATCTCTGAAAACTCAAGATTTTGGTTTAAAAAATTCATTTTAGGAAATTCTGATCCAGTGTACCAAATTGTTTAAGAACCTGGAGAATTTTATCATTATAATCCACTGGCTTAAACAGAATCTTATACCCAAGAAAAGTAGAATATATATTCTTTTTCAATGTTACAGAATATATACAAAAATCAATCCTGTATTTAGCTATGAAGAGAAATGAATTCAAAAAAGTAGGTATCTTCAGGCCACATTTACCAGTCGTAGTAAAATAAAATTTGAACTTACATAATTTAGGATGGTTTTGGCTACAAGTTTACAAAATATCCAACTAAAAGTAATTTCAGCAATAAAGGTTTATTTTATTTTTTTTTTTTACATAACAAGGCTTCACAGAGACAGTTCCAGAATTGTCCTGGTAACTCTGGGTCAGCTTCTCTGAGGTCCTCGGTTTTCTCCTTTTGGTTCCAACATGGCTATGGCAGCTCCAGGCATTATGTTCTCATAGGAGAATGTTTAAAAGCAGATGAGAGGAGATGGGAGTCTTCCTGATAGATCTGTCTCTTCTGAATGAGGAAAATCTGTCCCAGAAGCCCCTACAGATCCCTGGAACATACTGGCCTTACCCTGGAACATGAGAGCCATCCTGAGCTGCAGAAAACGCTGAAAAGTTAGCATCTGGTATCTTCAGAGTCTAAGGCAAGACACAGATGCTGCCAGTAGGAAGGGGAATCAGGTATGGCCGCTACGTAGGCAACCGGCCCCTTCTGTTTGTGACAAAAGTGATGAAAGATAATCTAAAACAACATAGAAATTGAGAAATATTATCTTAAATTTTGTTTATTCTTGGGTCAGGAAGAAATAAAAACAGATTATTGTAAGATAACCACTTTCTAATTTCATTATTTTCTCTTTTAATTTTGTACCAATTTGTTCTTTCATCACCTCAGTGTTTGGTATTGTCTTTTCTGGCTTCTTGAATAGTACATTTAATATATTTGAGAATAATCATTCAAGTTTTCATGCTTTGCATGCATTTAAAAGCCATAAAAATTCTTCTGAGTTACTTCAGCCACATGCTACAACTCCTGGAATGCAAATCTCTCAATTGTCATTTTTTCATTACCATGCATGGTAATTTACATGATTTATTTATTAACCCAAGAGTAATGGGGTACCTGGCTGGCTTAGTCGGTAGAGCATATGACTCTTGATCTCAGGGTCATGAGTTTGAGGCCCACACTGGGTGTGGTGCCTATTAAAAAAAAAAAAAAAAAGTTGAACCCAAGAGTAATTTGGCTGTTTTTTTTTTTCAAGTGCCAAAAAATGAAAATTTCTGGCTGTTGTTATAATTATTACAGTGTGGTTAGAAAATGTGATCCTGTAATATGTTAGAGACAAATTTTTTTTCCCAACCTTTCCTTGCTTCTTCAATAATTATGGTCTAAACAATTTATATCCGTAAAATTTTTCATTATTAATCTTATGACTCAGGATAAAGGATAGCTTGAATGAAGGCATTCCCATTTGCATTACATTCTTCAAGTCTTTCTGCAAAATATAAGAAGTTGGGACTAGCCTAAGCTAATGGGCTCTCCCCATTATTTCCATTGATATGGTTGCTTGCTAACATAAATTCTCTGATGATTAATAAAGGATAAGTGCTAATGGAAGGCTTTTCTACATTTATTATGTTCACTTGTGTTTCTTTATTATGCATTCTCTGGTGTTGAACAGTAGCTGAATTATGATGTAAAGTCCTCCCACATTCCTTATATTTACAAGACTTTTCCTCAGTATGAATTATCTGATGCTGAATCAGTTGTGAGCAATGACTGAAGGCCTTTCGACATTCCTTACATTCATATGGTTTCTCACCTGTATGAATTCTATAATGTACAGTAAGATGTGAGACCCGTTTGAAAGCCCTACCGCAAACCCTACATTGGTAGGGTTTCTCTCCAGTGTGAATTCTCTGATGTTGCTTAAGTTGTGAGCTCACTCTAAAGGCCTTCCCACATGCCTTGCATTCATAGGGTTTCTCACCAGTATGGATTCTCTGATGTCTAATAAGAGTTGAGCCTTGATTAAAGGCCTTCCCACATTCCTTACATTCATAGAGTTTCTTGCCCGTATGAATAGTCTGATGTTGAATCAACTGAGACCGATGACTAAAGGTCTTCCCACATTCCTTGCATGCATAGGGTTTTTCACCAGTATGAATTCTATAATGTACTTTAAGATGTGAGATCCTATTGAAGGCCTTGCCACATTCCTTACATTGATAGGGTTTCTCACCAGTATGAATTCGTTGATGTTCAATCAGCTGTGAACTTCGACTAAAGGCCTTTGCACAATCCTTACATTCATAAGGTTTCTCACCAGTATGAACCCTCTGATGTTGTATGAAATTTGAACCAGAATTGAAGGCCTTTCCACATTCGTTACATTCATAGGGTTTCTTGCCAGAATGAATATTCTCATGTTGAATTAGTCGTGAGCCATACTTAAAGGCCTTGCCACATTCCTTACATTTATAGGGTTTCTCATTAGCATGAATTCCTTGATGATTAATAAGGAAGTCCTCCTGCCAGAAGTCTTTTCTACATTCGTTATATTCATAGGGTTTTTCTCCACGATGAGTTTTCTGATAAAAAGGAAATGATGCTTGTTGGTTTAAAGTGGCTATTTCTTCATGACTGATTATCATTTGACTCAAATGTCCATCTGGATTTCCCCGTTGTCTGTCAAACTGGCTTCTGCATTCCCAATCATCTTGGAACCTCGAACACTCAAGACCATAACTTGTGAGGCTTTCCATTATCTCCCACTGTGGCGTCTGTATTTCATAAATGTGCTGCTCTGGAGATGATACCTTGGTATCATACCTGGACTCCAGTACTGGAAAAAAAAAAAAAAAAGTTTTTTCCTTTTCCAGAAAAAGGAACTTCTATAGTGAAAACCAGGAAACTTAAACTCATGAGTATACCTATAAGCTCTTGAATGTGGCTAGGCAATTTGAAAATGGGTAAGTAGAAGAGAGGCAGAGGAAATACCATAAATTGAGATGGAGTAGTCAGAGGGAGGTTGTAAGAGTAGTTCTAAAATGTTAGTGTGGATCAGAATCACCTCTGAACCATGTTTTTAAAAAAATGAATGTTTCTATGAACCCCTAGAAAACACATATAATCTTGAGTGACAGAAAAAATCATTGGTTGCCTGGGGCTGGGTAAATGAGCAACTGTGTAGAAAGTGCACAAGGGAACTTTTCAGGGCAATGAAAATGTTCTCTAGCCTGTGGTTATGGTTATGCAAGTGTATACGTTTGTCCATACTCATCAAGATACTGTACTTAAAATGCATGCATTTTATTGAATATAAATTATACCTCAATAAAGCAGATTTTAAAAGATGATGGGGAAGGGTAGCTGGATCTTCATCTGGCCAGAGGCATACAATGGTGTATCTGCTTGCCAGGGGACGTGGTAGGACAGGGAGGCTGGTCTCACCTGTCCACTGGGAGTTACAGTAACACAGCTGTGGCATTCTGCTGTGAAGCCTTCTATCTCTGAAGTTCAGCTGAATACCATGGCTTAGACCTGGTGTCTACTAAACCAGTCTCTCCTGGACCTTTCCATTACCTAGATGTGACGGTGGAAAAAGAAGGGCCCTGTTCCTTATTTAGAGAATTAGGCCCCAACTTAATGGGGGTGGCTTCTTCAGGGCAACATTCTTTGCTGCCTATTCAAACTGCAGGGAGAAGTCAAATGGTATATTTGATCCTGGTTTTACCTATTACATGATTTCAGTTGCAGTGGCCTGTTTTATGTAATCACAGCAACCAAATCCATTTGGAATTGGTTACAGCTTAATGCAAGGAACTATGGGGAAAGCAAGTGGGTGCTTCTGAATGTGCTTATGAAGTGTAGTAGACAGGGGCGCCTGGGTGGCTCAGATGGTTAAGAGTCTGCCTTCGGCTCAGGTCATGATCTCGGGGTCCTGGGATCGAGCCCCACATCGGGCTCCCTGCTCAGCGGGGAGCCTGCTTCTTCCTCTGCCTGCTGCCCTCCCTGCTTGTGCACATGCTCTCTCTTTCTCTGATAAATAATAAATAAACAAACAAACAAGTAAAATCTTTAAAAAAAAAAAAGTGTAGTAGACAGATGACCAAAGAGGATTTTATAGGAGCAGGTCTGCTTCATATGGTGGCATATCACAGAACATTATTCATTTGGTTACGTGTGAAAGTATTAAGCAAAAGCTACTAGAATAAAAAGTTTGACAATGAAACACAATGACGGGTCTATGAAAGAAATATCAGATTTTGTGGGAATGATGCCGCTGCCATCTCAAAAACTTGTACTATAACCACAGTGCGTCCACATGAAGTTGTAAGAACAAGACAACATGAAGAGGACACAAAGTACAGATATTTTTTCAGACACCATGTCTGGTTGTTTTTTTAAATTTTTTAAAAAGATTTTATTTATTTATTTGAGACAGAGAGCATATAAGCAGGGGGACCAGCAGACAGAGGGACAGGGAGAGGCAGGCTTCCTGCAGAGCAGGGAGCCCGATACAGGGCTCAATCCCAGGACCCTAGGATCATGACCTGAGCCAAAAGAAGACGTTTAACCGACTGAGCCACTCAGGTGCCCCTGTCTGGTTGTTCAGAAAGAAGGTTTTGGGTCTCTTCACTGTGGTCTGACAATTCTATTGAGACAGATTCCAAATATGGCCATTATGATGGCAACCCGTGAATTGGTGGTTGACCTACTCAACAGTTAGCAACATCTGCCTGCCATCCTATGAAGGACAACCAAAAGACTACATGGAAACTGGAACATGGAAATTTAAAGCCAACCTGGTAGAAAGAGAAGACGAATTTGGGAACATTTAACTATGCCCAAATGGAAATTTGGTTTTAGGAATTAAAGTAAGGCACATTACTTGCTTTTTGGGCAATGTGGAAAAAGGACATGCCACTAAAAACAATCCTCTCCCCAGACTTCCACTTTTTCTACTTTTCTATCACAGATTGTGTTGATTTATGGCAGAGTATGGTGTTGTTTATGAGCCCTTTTACACTCATCTAAATTAAGCCATCCCTAATTATATACTGTGTTGTAGGCATCCAAAGATAGTACTGACAGTCATAATTTTCTGACTTCTGTTCAACTCCCTATAAAGTTGCAAAATAGCAACAAGAATAGTGAGGTCTTCTGTATTAACTTAATGGTTCCCTGACAGGGACTGGCAGAGTATTTTATTTTATTTTATTTTATTTTAAAGATTTTATTTATTTATTTGACAGAGACAGAGAGAGACAGCTAGAGAGGGAACACAAGCAGGGGGAGTGGGAGAGGGAGAAGCAGGCTCCTGGCCGAGCAGGGAGCCCGATGCGAGGCTCGATCCCAGGTCCTGGGATCGTGACCTGAGCCAAAGGCAGACGCCCAACGACTGAGCCACCAGGCGCCCCGGCAGAGTATTTTAAATTTAATTATTTAGCATTAGTAGTCACTGTTTTGTATAACCAAAGAAATAGGTCTAAAAATCTTACAGATAGTCTTAGCATCAAGATATTTTAGTTCCCTCATATGAACCTCAAGGGATCCCAAGAGCCAAAATAATCTTGAAAAGGACAAACAAAGTTGGAGGTCTCACACTTCCTGATTTCAAAACATACTGCAAAGCCACAGTAATCAAAATAGTGTGGTACCAGCAAAAAGGCAGACATAGACAAATGGAACAGAATTAGAGAGCCCAGAAATAAACCCCCATGCATATGGTCAAATTATCTTTGATACGGTGCCAAGACAACACAATGAGTAAAGGACAGTCTCTTTAACAAATGGTTCTGAAGAAATTGGGTATCCACATGCAAAAGAATGAGGCAGGACCCTTACCTTACACCATATACAAAAATTAACTCAAAATGGATTAAAGACCTAAATGTAAGACCTAAAAATGTTAAGTTCCTAGAAGAAAGCACAGGGGGAAAACTTCATGACATTGCATTTGGCAATGATTTCTTGGATATGGCACTAAAGGCCCAGGTAACAAAAGCAAAAATAGACAAATGAGACTACATCAAGCTTAAAATCTTTTGTGCATCAAAGGAAACAATCAAAAAAGTAAAAAGGCAACCTTCAGAATAGGAGAAAATATTTCTAAATCATATATCTAATAAGAGGTTACTATCCAGTATATATAAAGAACTCCTACAATTCAACAACAACAGAAAAACTACCCTATTAAAAAACTGGCAAAGGACCTGAATAGACATTTCTCCAAAGAAGGTATACAAATGGCCAAGAAGCACATGAAAACATGCTCAACATCACTTATCATTAGAGAAAGGCAAATCAAAACTATAACGAGATAATGCCACAAAGCCATTAGGATGGCCACTATCAAACAAAACAGACAATAACAGGTGTCAATGAGGATTTGGAGACACTGGAACCATTGTGCCCTGATGATGGGAATGTAAAATGGTGCAAACACTATAGAAAACAGTATGGAGGGTCGCCTGGGTGGCTCAGATGGTTAAGTGTCCGACTCTTAGTTTTGGCTCAGGTCGTGATCTCATGGCTTATGGGATCAAGCCCCATATCGGGCTCCTTGCCCAGCAGGGAGTCTGCTTGAAAGATTCTTTCCCTCTGCCCCTGCCCCCAGCTCTCTCATGCACTCTTTCTCTCTCTCCCTAAAAATAAATAAATACATCTTTTAAAAAAGGAAAGAAAGAAAGAACAGTATGGAGGGGCGCCTGGCTGGCTCAGCTGGAAGAGCATAAAACTCTTCATCTTAGGGTCATGAGTTTGAACCCCATGTTGGGTACAGATTACTTAAAAAAAAAAAAAAGAAAAAGAAAAAACCAGGGAACGTTCTAAAAAAATTAAAAATAGAATTACCATATAATATAGCAATTCCACTTCTGAGTATATATCCCAAAGAACTGAAAGAATCTGAAAGAGACACCTGCACACTCATGTTTACTGCAACATTATTGACAATAGCCAAGAAGTGGAAGCCACCCAAATGTCCATTGACGAATGGATAAAAAAGTTGTGGTACATACGTATAGCCTTAAAATTGAAGGAAATCCTGTCACATGTTACAACATGGATTAACCTTAAGGACATCATGCTAAGTGAAAGAAGCTAAACTCTAAAGGCCACATATTTTAAGATTCCATTTATGTGAAATATCCATAATGAGCAATTCCACAGAGATAGAAAGCAGATTACTGGTTGCCAGGGGCTGGGGGGAGAGGGCAGTGAGGAAACTATTTAAGTACAGGGTTTCCTCTGGGGTGTGTTTAGGAAAAACACACCTCTCAACACGACTCCACTATACATACTTCCCTTCTGACGCTTCTGGTGACAAAATGTGTGCTAAGCAATTCTCCAACTCTGATGGATACCAACTGGGTGTCCTACAGATTTAAGTCAATTTTCATACTGTCTTTCTGCAGAAAGCATCAGATCCCACAGATTAAGAGCTCAGGCCCACAGACTACCTCTGCTCCCTTCACCCTCCACCCCAATAAACTGGAGGTTCCCACCACCCCTCCTGGGGTTCAATCATTTGATAGACTGGCTTACAGAATTCAGGAAAATGGTTTACTTACTAGATTACCAGTTTACTACAAAGAATATAACTCATATCAGTCAGATGAAAGAAATGCACAGGACAAGGTAGAGGGGGAGGGATGTGGAGATTCTACACCCTCTCCAGGAACACTACCCTCCCAGTACCTCCACATGTTCGCCAACCCAGAAGCTCTTCAAACACTGTACTTTGGGGACTTTTTTATGGAAGCTTCATTACATAGGCAGGATTGATTAAATCATTGCCCTTTGGTGATTCAGTCAACCTCCAGTCCCTCCAAAGTTTGGGGGATAGAGCTGAGAGTTCCAACCCTCTAATTACAAAACTGGTTTTTCTCTCAACCAGCCCCCTTCCTGAAGCTATCCAGGTGACCCCAACCACAGTCATCTCATTAGCATACAAGAAGACTTATCACTTCAGAGACTCCAAGGGCTTTAAGAGCAGTGTGCCAGAAAACAGGGGTGAAAACCACAGGGTGATAAAAATATTCTGAAAACAGATAATGGTGATATTGCACAACACTGTAAATGTACTAAATGCCAATGTACTATACACTTTAAAATGGTTAAAAAGATGAATTTTGTTATGTATATTTTACAGTGATTTTTTAAAAAGTTAAAAGGAGCAGAAAAAATATAAATTACCACACTGATTCAAGAAATGCAACATTTGAATGTTTAGATTAGTATTCAGTATTAGGAGTTCAAGTATTAGGAAATCTATTCATATAATCCAGACTTCATAGATTAAAATAAGAAAACTTAATATGAAAAGGTGGATACTTCTTTAACCAAATAAAATATCTCTATTTCATTCCTAAATGTGATATTATGCTTAATGAAAAGACACAAAAAACATTTCTATTAAGGTCAAGAACAAGCTTAGGATGTAAACTACCCCCATTAACGTTGTTCTGGGGGTACTACATAATCAGTTTCCTACTCAGGCAAAAGGAAAAAAAAACCCAAGAGCTATAAAAATGCAAAAAGATTATCACCATTTGCAGATGATATGAATGTCTACTTGGAAAGCTCAAGAGTATTACATGAAAAATTGTTGTAAATAATGAGAAAATTCAGTAAGTTGGGTTAACTACAAAATTAATCTGAAGATATGAATGGCTTTTGCCAGGTATAAAAAACAACTGGTTGGGATATAATAGGGATGAAAGGGCCCCATTTCCAATAACAGCAATAAATATATACTACCTAGCAGTAAATATAATAAGAAATGTACAAGAGCCATATAAAGAAAACTTTAAAACCACCAGGGGGTGGACATAAAGGAAGGAAGAGCCTATCATTTTCTTAAATAGATAAAAATCAATTAAAAAAATAAGTTTTCTCCTCAATCTGAAAATTTACTGTGATCTCAAGTAAGAATAATTACATGATTTTTTTAAAACCAGATATTCTCATTTTAAAGTTCAGATGGAAAAATAAATGAGTATAGCCAAGAAAATTCTGAAAAATAAGAATGAGGAGGAACTAGTCTACCAGATATTTAAAACCTTCAATAATTAAAACAGTATGGTATTGGACACATAGTTAGACAAAGAGATTAATGAGACAGAACCAAAAGTCAAAAGATATATCCAGAGGCAACAGAGTAGATGATAAAGGTGGCTATACAGATTAGTGGTGAAAAGATAAAATGAGCTAATAAATGCTGTTTGAATAAACTGATAACAACCTGGAAAATAGTGTGAAATCACATCTTGCACTCAGGATAAACTCCACAGGGATCATAAATAGCACCATAAATATACCAGGAAAAAAACCACAGGAGACTCATTTATAATGTCAAAGGGGTAAGTCCTCTTTGATTATGATGTAAACCCACAGATCTAAGAAGTAAACAAAACTCAGCACCCCAAACAGTCAAACATAAGCTGTCAAACTAAAATGACAAAAACAAAAGCAAAAATGATATTACGGGTGTGGCTGGCAGAATACTGGCCTCCCAAAGATGCCAGTGAAGACACTGGGTTATACAACAGCACGCATCTTCTCTCCTTTTTCTTTTTTTTAAAGATTTATTTATCTGTCAGAGAGACAGTGAGCGAGCACACAAGCAGGTGGATCAGCAGGCAGAGGGAGGAGCAGGCTCCCCACTGAGCAAGGAGCCCGATGCGGGACTCGATCCCAGGACCCTGGGTCATGACCTGAGCCGAAGGCAGTCGCTTAAACCGACTGAGCCACCCAGGTGCCCCTGTATCTCCTCTCCTGATGTTCACTCCACACTTGACCTCGTTCACTCCCGGGGGCCAACTACCACTTCAATGTGGATGAATCTACCACGTCTGTAATGTTTAATTCTTGGTTCCCCATCTGAAGTTCTCTTACAGTACATTGTATGTGGTGGAAACTGTTTCTCGTGGAAACTGTTTATCAACCAACACATTCTTGGTCTCACATTGTCACACTTGACTTTGAACTTTGGTTCTCAATCAGGGAAGATTTTGCCCCCTGGGGGACATCTGGTAATATCTGGAACATTTCTGATTGTGACAACCGAAGGGAGGGGGGGTTATACTCGCAACTAATGAGGAGAAGCCAGGGAGGCTGCTAAACATCCTACAGTCCACTGGGCGGCCCCGTTGTGTCAACAACGCTGAGGCTGAGCAACCCTCCATCCAGAGCAAGGGAACAGGCAGGGAAGAAGCCCTGAGGCAGGAACATGCTTTCTTCTTTTTTTTTTTTTTTAAGATTTTATTTATTTATTTGAGAGAGAGAGAGAGACAGCGAGAGCAGAAACACAAGCAGGGGGAGTGGGAGAGGGAGAAGCAGGCTTCCCGCGGAGCAGGGAGCCCGATGCGGGGCTCGATCCCAGAACCCTGAGATCATGACCTGAGCCGAAGGCAGACGCTTAACGACTGAGCCACCCAGGCGCCCCAGGAACATGCTTTCTGTATCAAAGTTGGGGAGGGTAAATTTGCACTGTCTGTGCTCATTCTACCACAGCACAGCTGAGTAGTTGTGACAGAGACCATATATGGCCCACAAAACCCACAGATATTTACTCTCTGGCCCTTTAAAGACAATACTTGCCAACCCCTACATTAAAGGTATAGCAAAGAGGCTTGTGTGGCTGTAGCCGAATGAGCAACAAGGAGAGTAGCAGGAGAGGAGATCAGAGAGAATGTGGGACGCCGATCATAAAGCAACACAGTCCAAGAGAACTTTCTATGATGCCGAAAATGTTCGATTCCACCCTAATATACTAGCTACTAGCTACCCAAGGCTGCTGAGCATTTGAAATGTGGCTACAGGCTACCATGGAATGGAATGTTACATTTTATTTAATTTTAGTTAAAGTTAAAATTTAAACAGCACGTTTGGCCGGCGGCTACTATATTAGATAGCACGTAGAGGCTTCTAGGCCATGGTATCGATTTTGGATTTTCTCTTGAGTGCGATGGGAATTTACTAGTAGGTCTTGAGCAGCAATGCAATATACCCTCACTTTGGCTGCTGTGTAGACAATACACTGTAGTGGACAAGACTAGAAGCAGAGGGATGGGGAGGAGGCTACTGCAATCGTCTAAGCCAAAGATGATGGTGGCGTGGATGGAATGGTAGCAGTGGTCTTGGTGAGAAGTGGTTAAATTCTGGACATAATTCAAGGTAGAGAAAACAGGCCTTGCTGACAAACAAACGTGAGAGAGAAAAGTCAAGAATGCTTTAAGAGTTTTTGACTTGAGGGGCGCCTGGGTGGCTCAGTCGTTAAGCGTCTGCCTTCGGCTCAGGTCATGATCCCAGGGTCCTGGGATCGAGCCCCGCGTCGGGCTCCCTGCTCGGCAGGAAGCCTGCTTCTCCCTCTCCCACTCCCCCCTGCTTGTGTTCCCTCTCTTGCTGTGTCTCTCTGTCAAATAAATAAATAAAATCTTAAAAAAAAAAAAAAGAGTTTTTGACTTGAGCAAGTATAAGAATCAAGTACCCTATTACTAAAGTGTGGAAGAAAGAGGGAAGAGCAAATTGTTAAGGAGGATCAAGAACTCCTTTCTGGGCTTGTTAAGTTCAAAGTCCCCATGAACACGGAAGTGGATATGATGAGAAGGCAGCTGGAGTTTAAAGGAAAAGCTAAAGATGATGGAAATGTTCTGTATCTGCGTTGTCCAATACAGTAAGCACAAGCCACAAAGTGGCTCCTGAACTTCTGAAATGTGGCAAGTGCAACTGAGGTACTGATCTTCTTAATGTATTTCACTGTAATTAAATTACAACAGCCACATGGGGCCAGTGGCTCCATACTGGACAACACAGGTACAAAAAGTATTTAAAGCATGGTAATGGAGAGGGTCCTAGGGAATGAAAATAAACAGGAAAGAAAAAACCCAAGTTTGAGCCCTGGGGGACTCCAACATTTAAAGAAAGTGAGACAATCCCATCAGAGGAGGCTGAAGATGGTTTAATGAGGAGGTAGTGATGTCCCAAATACACAGAAATGTTTCAGGAAGAAAGGAACAACCACTTTTGTGAAATGTTGCTGACAAGCTACAAGAGATGATAAGTGGGACCTGACCTCTGAGTTTGGCATCTTGGAGGGAAAATTTTCTACCTCAAAGGTCTTCTTTTCTCTTCCACCCACTAGACGGTTATCTGTGGTAGCTTCTCTCTTCCCACACAGGCCTCACTCACCTGGACACAGGCCTCCTCTTGACGTTTTCTCTACCACCCAGGGCTCTTTGCCCTCCTCCAGGAAGGAGATCACATCAGGTTTGGCGATGGCAAGACCTGGATGTGAGAAAAAACATGCCACCCGGTTATGGTGTGGGGTCCCAGAATTCAGATCCAGGACCTGGTTGGCGAGCAGGAGAGGCGGTTGCAGGAGAGACCAGAGGAAGATGTGACAGTCACCTGAGGGTTGGGGAAGATATAGTATCAGCCCAGGGAGCTGCTCTTTAACCACTCAAAAGGTACCTGGAAACAGACAAGGAACAGATATGCCAAGGGTAACATACAGACTAATATGCCAGGTCATCTTACCCAGTGAGACCAGGTTGCTATAGGTCTCCAACATCACGTCTCTGTACAAATCCCTCTGAGCGGGTGCAAGCTGTTCCCATTCCTCTTGGGAGAAGACTATGGCCACATCCGTGAACAAGTCTGACTCCTGAAACAACAGGCAGGTATGTTATTGGCATATTTCAAGGAAATGTATCGTGGTGGGATGAGAGGAGACGGAGGAGGTCTTTGCAGGAATGGGGTGTTCTGGTGAAAAGGAAGGCTGGGGCTGGAGGCCTCCAATGTGAGCAGGTTACAGGAGAGGGTCGGCATGAGTAAAACAGTGTTGAAATGTTCTTGAGCATTACTTTTCACTACAAACCCAAGCTCTGTACATAGATCTGAGAGGAAAATTAAAATTCAGCCAAGTGGAGTTTCCCCAGTTGTGACAAGCAGCATACTAAAGCACGTTGCCTACTCTGTCCTTGGCATATAATAAATTCTCAATAAGGGGCACCTGGGTGGCTCAGTCGTTAAGCATCTGCCTTTGGCTCAGGTCTTGATCCTGGGGTCCTGGAATCGAGCCCCGCATCGGGCTCTCTGCTCAGCAGGAAGCCTGCCTCTCCCTCTCCCACTCCCCCTGCTTGTGTTCCCTCTCTCGCTGTCTTCTGTCAAATAAATAAATAAAATCTTCAAAAAAAAAAATAAATTCTCAAAGAGAGGCCTATAATTTCTACTTTTGTACAACAACAAAACAAACCAACAATTTCTGATAGACTTACCCTCAAATGTTTTATTAAAGAAATGTTTTCTATCTTAGAAAATATGATTTTCATATACATTGAGAATTATTTGAAGACAGAGGTTCATCATTATGTCAGGACATATCAAAGCATTCTTCCTTATGAGAAAAATCTTAAGATTACTTTGATTAGCTGTACAATTTTCTATCGAGTGAAAAAATGACTCAACCATTCTCTTATTTTGGATGCAGAGGTTGGATCAGATCTCTGAAGGCTCTTCCAAGCTCTGCCTACCTGGATTCTGAAAAATTCATCCATCTGGTTGGTTGCCTCACAATCCCCTCAACCTCTGTACTTCTCTCGTTCTCAAGCTGAAGAAGCGGCTATAGAATGACCCACATTCAAATGCTCTGTTTGACCTCAAACTGCACCTTGATTCTGGCATCTAATCTCCCACAGATACCCAGCTAAGAGATCGTGCCTCACACTGAAATTGAGACCAACCAAGACCTGTTCCCATGCTTTTCCATGTTATATCCCTCATAAATATTCATCTCCATTTCATCAAACCTCGGTTTTCAGTTTATACAAGGAAACGGATTTCTGCTCTATCTAGCCTCCTGGCAGAATACCACACCATCAGAAGATATGGAATGCTATACAGAATGAACCCATGGGCATTGGTCAGAGTGGAGGGGGCAGTGGGAGAGAGTACCAGCTGCCGGGCCTTTATAGTCCCTAAAATGGGAACCTCTGAGAACTGGATTCTTGGATGAAACCCAGATGGGAGGCTTCGAGATAAACAAAGGAAATATTTACATGATTTTAAAACTCACAAGGGACATGACTTTTAGAATTTCATGGGCTGATGGGTCCTCCTCCAGGTTCCTCTCTTGGGGAAGGGCAGAGTCCTGAGATGGCAGAGCTGGGGGAGGAAAGAGCAAACATGAGAGGCCAAGCTTGCCTTACAGCTCCCAGAATGCCATGGTTACAAGTCCCCACCTTTTTATCCCCCGCTCCCTACAAAAACTAGAGTTGGAACACTGTGGCCTTTACCCAACTCTAGGAAACCTAGCTTTAGCTGTTGCCAATGACACAGGGAACCAGTGGCCCTTTCTCTCCCACTTCCCTTAAATATCCAGAGAATTCCACCTTGTTACTGATGCAGATCTGTGATGGGGATGCTCAGTCCTGGTTCAGTGACTAGACCACATGGTGTCCCAAGGACAAGAAAGGCTGTCCTCAGGCCAGGGAGCACAGCCTGCCTGATTGGCATCAGCCCAGCCCAGCCCAGAGTGAAGCCTTCCCAGAAATAGACCATTTAACTCTCTCGTACCCACAATGTAACACCTCCCGGGCTCTTTACTCAACTTCCAAATTCACAGAGAACCTTACAGCCCTTCCGAAGGCCTGGTGGACACCACTTTGTGGACCCCGCCTTGAGTCAACAAACGGGGTGTGACTGCAATGGGCAAATTAGATGGCTCCATTACCACCACATAAATGTGCCCCTGCACAGAGACTAACAGTAAGCAAAGCTGTGTGCACAAAATTTACTGAAAAAGAGAACAAAAATTGGTCCGTAACAGTCCACAAAAGTAGGCAAGTGGTTGAATCACTGTTCGCACAGCCATATGATGGAACACCAAACAACTATCAAAAATTATGTGGGGCGGGGCGCCTGGGTGGCTCAGTCGTTAAGCGTCTGACTTCGGCTCAGGTCATGATTCCAGGTCCTGGGATCGAGCCCCGCATCAGGCTCCCTGTTCAGCGGGAAGCCTGCTTCTCCCTCTCCCACTCCCCCTGCTTGTGTTCCCTCTCCTGCTGTGTCTCTCTCTGTCAAATAAATAAATAAAATCTTAAAAAAAAAAAAGTTATGTGGGGCAACATTAACTGACAAAAAAAGATATTCACAAGTGGTCTCTTTATACAACATGAGAACATTCCGCAGAAGAGGTCAAACCACCCACCTACTGATTGGCACATGGGCTTAAAAAAAGAACTGGGGGAAAAAAAATCCAAGTATTAAGAATGATGTCATTTAACCACTTTGTGAGTTCATCATTAAACGAGCAGTATTCTATAAAGGAACTCAGAACAATGCCTGGCACGTTACAAATATTTAAGTCTAAGAAATACGTCAATGAAGTAATTGATCGTTCCTTAACATGTAACAGAAATTTTTTTTCTTGCTATGACCACTGCCTTAGCATTGTCTGTAATAGCTTTATGGTATTTTATGACACGAGTGGCCCATGATTTACTCAACCATTTCCCCACTGCTGGACACAGATCTTTTACAAGACCATCTAAAAGGTTCTCAAATTTAAGTCTCTGCTTCTGAACTAGGAGTGCTAAATATTTTGAGGTCTTTGCAACTGTTTGAGAATCTTATGAAACAAGGATTTGTCCCAAATTAAAAAAAAAAAAAAAAAAAAAAGAGGCACGCGCAGGAAAGACTGTAAAACATCGACCAGCGTTTTGGGGAGTCGGGGACCCCTTCACACCCACCTAAGGGGTCCACGGACCGGGGCTAGGAGCCTGGGCGCGGAGGCCGATGGGAAATGTAGTCCAGAGCCCGGAGAGCCGCAGACCGACGCTGGGGCGAAACGTTCCGGTTCTTCCCAGGCCCGAGATCCGCCCGGCCGTGGAGCCCGCTCCCGCAGGGACCCAGGTGCGCCTGGCAAGCTCCAGAGCCCCTCACCTGCCGCCTCCTCGGGCTCAGGTGCCCCCGCGGCCGCGCTCTCCGCAGCCCCGGGAGCGCTTCCTCGTCGGTATCGGCGGACCCGCCGCCTGGAGCCGGAAGATGGCGCAGGCGCACAAAGCACCGCGAATGCTGCCTCGCGAGCGGGCCGTCGCCGCAGGCCCTTCTGGGAAACGTAGTCTCTAGGCGCAAAGGCCTAGCCAAACCTCGAGGCCGGATCTCGCGATGTTCCGCGGTGGGCGGGGCCCGGATGTGCTCCGGCGGTGCGCCCGTGTGGCGGCGGGCCGTGCTCGAGGGAGCGCGGCGGCGTCTGGGGCTCCCCGGGAAGGTCTGCGCGTCGGTGCGCTGTGTGGGCGCAGTCGCGTCTCTGGTGGCGGGGACCCCGTCGTCGCGTGTGGCTGGGACCGGTCCGCTCTGGGTACACGCTCGTGCGAGGCGGTCACAACGTCTGTGAAAATGTTTCTCGTTCATTCAACCATCTCCGAGGAGCAGCCGTTTTACCAGGAGGTTCCGAGGGAGGAAAAAGCCCGAATTTATCCGGTGCCTAATTTTAAACGTTGTTACCTCCTCTGAAGTGAATGGAGTTGAGGAAGGAGAGCGCAGAATGAGCGAACGTGTTTTAAAGTCTATTTTCGTGTGTTGACTCCTGTCAGTAATCTCTACCCCCACGGTGGGGCTTGAGCTCAAGACCTGAAGATCACACGTCGCGTGCCCTTCCCACTACATCGGCCGGGAGCCCCGCAAAGGGAGCGCCCGTTGTGGGCGGACTGCTCTGGGCCAAGCCCTCCGGCACCCCAGGGGGGTGGACGCCGCTGTGCGAGGCCGTGAGGAGCCCCTGGGCTCCGCCGCCTGCGCCCGCGTGGTCCCTGCTGGTGGAGCTTCCCGGGCCCTGCGTGCGCGTCAGGCCGTGTGAGGCCTGGTCCCTGGGTGAAGAATCCTTCCCTGTCCGTGTGGTGCTTGACGCAGCCGGGAGTCCAGAGCGCCCGTTTCTGCAGTCGGTCCCGTTTCCCCCAGAATGTGTCTTGTGGGTCCTCCTCTGTGAAGCATCTTGTCTGAGATTGACCGTGTCCGCATTGTTGCACGTTTCAAGGATGTCAGCTACTGTTAGCGGATGGATCTGGAGGGTTTAATGCTAAGTGAAAGACACGCCTGTGTGGGGCTTAAGAAACAAAGGAGAAAGACTTCTTTTTTTTTTTTTAAAGATTTTATTTATTTATTTGACAGAGAGAGACACAGCGAGAGAGGGAACACAAGCAGGGGGAGGGGGAGAGGGAGAAGCAGGCTTCCCGCCGAGCAGGGAGCCCGATGCGGGGCTCGATCCCAGGACCCTGGGGTCATGACCTGAGCCAAAGGCAGACGCTTAACCAACTGAGCCACCCAGGTGCCCCAAGATCTTATTTATTTATTTGACAGAGAGACACAGCGAGAGAGGGAACACAAGCAGGGGGAGGGGGAGAGGGAGAAGCAGGCTTCCCGCGGAGCAGGGAGCCCGATGCGGGGCTCGATCCCAGGACCCTGGGATCATGACCTGAGCGGAAGGCAGAGGCTTAACGACTGAGCCACCCAGGCGCCCCAAGATTTTATTTATTTATTTGACAGACACAGCGAGAGAGGGAACACAGGCAGGGGGAGGGGGAGAGGGAGAAGCAGGCTCCCCGCCGAGCAGGGAGCCCAATGCGGGGCTCGACCCCAGGACCCAGGGATCATGACCTGGGCCGAAGGCAGACGCTTAATGACTGAGCCACCCAGGTGCCCCTTAACACACCATTTGTTTTAACAGAGGGAGTTTTTTTATTTTATTTTTTTTTAAAGATTTTATTTATTTCTTTATTTGTCAGAGAGAGAGACACAGCGAGAGAGGGAACACAAGCAGGGGGAGCGGAAGAGGGAGAAGCAGGCCTCCCGCGGAGCAGGGACCCAATGCGGGGCTCGATCCCAGGACCCTGGGATCATGACCTGAGCCGAAGGCAGACGCTTAACGACTGAGCCACCCAGGCGCCCCAAGATTTTATTTATTTATCTGACAGAGAGAGAGATAGTGAGAGCAGGAACATAAGCAGGGGGAGTGGGAGACGGAGAAGCAGGCTTCCCGCAGAGCAAGGAGCCCGATGCGGGACTCGATCCCAAGACCCTGGGATCATGACCTGAGCCGAAGGCAGACGCTTAACCAACTGAGCCACCCAGGTGCCCCAAGATTTTATTTATTTATTGGACAGAGAGAGACACAGCGAGAGAGGGAACACAAGCAGGGGGAATGGGAGAGGGAGAAGCAGGCTTCCCGCAGAGCAGGGAGCCCGATGTGGGGCTCGATCCCAGGACCCTGGGATCATGACCTGAGCCGAAGGCAGTCACTTAACCAACTGAGCCACCCAGGTGCCCCAAGATTTTATTTATTTATTTGACAGAGAGACACAGTGAGAGAGGGAACACAAGCAGGGGGAGTGGGAGAGGGAGAAGCAGGCCTCCCGCGGAGCAGGGAGCCCGATGCGGGGCTGGATCCCAGGACCCCGGGATCATGACCTGAGCCCAAGGCAGGCGCCTAACGACTGAGCCACCCAGGCGCCCCGAAAAAAAAGACTTCTTAAATACAGAGAATAAACTGATGGTTACCTGAGGGGAGGTGGGTGGGGTGATGGGCGAAATAGATAAAGGAGGTTAAGACTACCCTTTTCTTGATGAGCACTGAGTAATGTATTGAATTGTTGAATCACTATATTGTACACCTGCAACTAATGTAACACTGTGTGTTAATTATACCCAAAAAATTTTTAAAAGCTTCCGTGATTATAACTTCCTGGTGCTGGCTCTTGAATTGTCAGACAGCAGAAGAAAATGGAAAGTCAGAAATACTACCAAATACGAAGGGAAATTTAGTGTGTAATAGTCGGCAAATCACTGGGGTAAAAATGGACTTTTTAATAAATAACCTTGGGAGGGGCGCCTGGGTGGCTCAGTCGTTGGGCATCTGCCTTCTGCTTGGATCACGATCCCAGGGTCGTGGAATCGAGCCCTGCATGGGGCGCCCTGCTCAGCGGGAAGCCTGCTTCTCCCTCTCCCACTCCCCCTGCTTGTGTTCCCTCTCTCGCTGTGTCTCTCTCTGTCAAATGAAGAAATAAAATCTTTAAAAATAATAATAATAAATAAAAAATAAACAACCTTGGGGAATAACTGGATAGTCATTTAGAAAAAACTAAAATTGGATTCATGCTTCACATCATGCAAAAGAATAAACTCCAAATTGATCGGAGGTCTAAATTCATACAAGTACCAGAAGCATACAGAGTTGAATTCATTTGTAGGCTGGATGTGTGAAAAGACTTTCTAGTTAAGATGAAAAATCTAGACTTAAAAGAAAAGACTGCTACCTTTGAGAATGTAAAACTACAGCACTTTTGTATGGCAAAATACACATAAACAAAGACAAAAGACAGGCAGAGAATATTTATAACCTTGTATATATCAGATAATATATAAAGACAAAAACCAAAAAACTGCAAGCAACTTCTGAACAAATTGCCCTCATAGTAACATAGGGGTAATGATTTGAAAGCTATTTTGTATGCATTGTAGGATTGGATAAATGTATTGATGGGAGCTAGTGTTTTACTGTGGCACAAGAGAGATATAAATAAAGGGTGATGGAAGGTAAAGAAGAACCTGTGATGTTGGGGGTGCCTGGGTGGCTCAGTCGTTAAGTGTCTGCCTTCGGCTCAGGTCATGATCCCAGGGTCCTGGGATGGAGCCCCGCATCGGGCTCCCTGCTCAGCGGGAAGCCTGCTTCTCCCTCTCCCACTTCCCCTGCTTGTGTTCCTTCTCTCGCTGTGTCTCTCTCTGTCAAATAAATAAATAAAATCTTAAAAAAAAAGAACCTGTGATGTTGGATTGATATAAACTCATGATTAAAAATTTGGTGTCTATCTCATGCAGGTGATCAAGGTTAACATCAATAGTGATGTCATTTTCATAGTTCATAGGCTTTTTTTTTTTTTTTGACAGAGAGAGACACAGCGAGAGAGGGAACACAAGCAGGGGAAGTGGGAGAGGGAGAAGCAGGCTTCCCGCGGAGCAGGGAGCCCGATATGGGGCTCAATCCCAGGACCCTGGGATCATGACCTGAGCCGAAGGCAGATGCTTAACGACTGAGCCACCCAGGCACCCCTCATAGTTCATAGTCTTGATGAGATGTGATGAAAATGGCATTTAACCTCTGTGGTCTTGCTCTCCAAAACACATAACCCTAGTATAATAAGAAAACATCAGACAAATGACAATTCAGGAAACAATCTACATAACAGCTGACCAGAACTCCTCAAAACTGTAAAGGTCATTAAAAACAGAGAAAGTCTGAGAAACCATCACAACCAAGAGGAGCCTAACGGGACATGACTGCTAAAAATAATGTATCCTGAATGAGATCCTGGAAAAGAAAAAGGATATTAGATAAAAACTATGAAAACGGGGCGCCTGGGTGGCTCAGTTGGTTAAGCGGCTGCCTTCGGCTCAGGTCATGATCCCAGGGTCCTCGGGATCAAGCCCCGCATCGGGCTCCCTGCTCGGCGGGGAGCCTGCTTCTCCCTCTCCCTCTGCCTGCCTCTCTGCCTACTTGTTCTCTCTCTATCTCTCTGTCAAAAAAAAAAAAAAAAAAACTATGAAAACTACATATGAATAAAGTATGGACATTAGTTAATAATGTTTCAATGTTGGCTCATTAATTGTAACAAAAGCACCATAATAACATAAGATGTTGATAGTAGGGGAAATTAGGTATAGGGTATTTGGTGATTCTGTACTATCTTTGCAGTTTTTCTGTAAATCAAAAACTTCTAAAATAAAAAAGCTTGAACTTCCTCATTAAAGTCTTACCATTTCCTTTCAAAAATGTGTTTTTATATTTTCTGTTTCTATTTGGTGAATGGGCCTGGAAGCAACGATGCCCTGTAGTAATGAGCATGAACCTAGTGCCCAGACCTTGGTTTCTAAATACCATTCGCTAATAAGAGAAACCAAAGCTTCTTGGAGAAGTGTTTGATTCTAGGACTGGGACAGGGAAAGTACACGATGAGTATGAGATATCTTCTTGTGCCAAAAAAATAGGGAAATGCTCAAAAAACAGGGAGGATTCCCTGCTTTGAACAATGATAGTGTAATTGCACTAAACGTGCCATCACACTCTAAACAAAAAACTAGATAATGTGTAGGAAACAAGTCTTTTCAGATATTGGACAACAAGTAGTACAAGACTTTGATCCCTGAGAGAACGGAAATAAATGAGATCCTATAATTGCAATGGCTTTCTCTCTGAAGACCTATTACATACCACAAAGTAAAGAGGAGGAACCAAGGCATAGTACTGATTTGCTAAGTTGACACAGACCAACAGTTTCGGGAAACCGGAGTGACTAGAATTTGTGGGGCAGAGTGTAGAAGAAGAGTTGGTATTTCCACGAAACAAGACCTTGGTATCTGTGGGTGGAGGAAATGCTCCCTGTGCCCTCTGAATTGTGGAGGCTCCAATGTGATGGAACCTTGGAGAAAGCATCTTTGGAGACAGACATTTGCCTCATGATATCACAGAGGCCACGAGCCCTCATGGGAACAGAACCAAACAGTCTGGGCTGGGACCTGGAAGAGAAGGTGTGAGGGTTCCCAGAGAAGAAGGTCACTGGGCCATTTCAGGCTTGTGCTAGGCCAGACATTTCCAAGAAATGACCACAGAGGACAGAATTAACATCAGGGCCTTTGGTCAGACTTTTAGGGTGGGGTGGATTGGCTGAGCCTCCGGAGGCTGTGAACATCAGGCAGATGGATGACCTAACTGGGAAAAAAATTCGAGCTGGTGTGTGAATTATATCAAAGCCATAAGATGCTGAAGGCGTGGAGCCCCAGGTCCCCAAGTAAGGGTGTGTCCAGTAGCCAGCCAGTATGCCCAGACTGGACTCAGATCTCAGGTAGATAAACTGAGCTGCCTTCTCTGCTTGTTCTGACTCGTGGGATCAGGACTACATTTCTCATAAATGTCTCCCTCTTCTGCTGATGTCCACCTCAGGCCTAATCTGGGAACAGAATAATGCCAGAGGAGGAGGTGAAAAGGGGTAGGATTTTGTATATATTTTATTTTTTTAAAGATTTTATTTATTCGAGAGAGATAGAACAAGCGGCAGGAGGCCCGGGGCCAGGGGGTGGGGGCGGGGAGAAGCAGGCTCCCTGCTGAGCAGGGAGCCCAAGGTGGGGCTCGACCCCAGGACCCTGGAGCCAAAGGCAGACGCTTAACTGACTGAGCCACCCAGGCACCCCTGGATTTTGTATATATTTTAAAGCTGGAGTAACAGGATTGGCTGATTTATTGGGTGAAATAGCAAGAGAAAGAGGAGTAGTGAAGGATAACACCAGGGAATTCTGAGCTGAATAACTGGAAGAACAAATGTCATTAACTAAGATAGAAACACCTGAGAGGGGTACCTCTTTGGCGGTAAGAATGGGTGGTTAGGAATGTGATAGATTGAAATGTCTGTGAGACAAACAAGTGGAAATACTGAGTATCAGTTTAGGGGCAGCATCTGGGAAATACTTTTAATCATGTAGCGAGTTTATGTTGTTAGGTACTGAGGCAAATCAATGTTTTTCATTTATTCTTTCTACCTTTTATTTTGCTCAGAAGTTGTTTTCCTACCCTAAATTATAAATGTTCATCTTTATTTTTCTGTAGAACTTTATGTGGATATTTAAAAATGCATGTACTTCGGGGCGCCTGGGTGGCTCAGTTGTTAAGCGTCCACCTTCAGCTCAGGTCATGGTCCCAGGGTCCTGGGATCGAGCCCCGCATCGGGCTCCCTGCTCGGCAGGAGGCCTGCTTCTCCCTCTCCCACTCCCCCTGCTTGTGTTCCTTCTCTCGCTGTGTCTCTCTCTGTCAAATAAATAAAATCTTAAAAAAAAAAAAAAAGACCATGTAGCATAGACAAGGGGATATAAACATAGGTCAATGAAACAAAAGTGAATCCAGAAGTAAGCCCACACAAATATGCTCAACTAATTTTTATTTTTAGTTATTATTTTTCTTTGAGAGAGAGATAGTGTGCACAAGTGCAAGCAGGGCAGGGGCAGGAGAGGGAGAGAGAGAATCCTAAACAGGCTCCACGTCCAGTGCAGAGCCCCATGCGGGGCTTGCTCCCACAACTGAGAGCATGACCTGAGCTGAAATCAAGAATGGGATGTTTAACTGATTGAGCCACCCAGGCGCCCCTCAATTTAATTTTTAACAATTTCAACAATGTTTAACAATTTTTAACAATTGTATTGAGATATAATTCACACACCATGCAATTTGCCTATTCAAAGTGTACAATTTAATGTGTTTTTTTTTTATTGTATTCATAGGATTGTGTAACTCACCACAGTCTAACTATAAAGTGTTTTGTTACCACAAAAAGAAATCTTGTATCCATTAGTGGTCATTCTTTATCTCTTCCCATCAGCCCTAAGCAACCACTAAAATGCTTTCTGTCTCTATGAATTTGCGTATTCTGGTTATTTCATATAAATAGACTCATACAATATATGGTCCTTTGTGACTGGTTTCTCTCACATAATGTAATGTTTTCAAGGTTCATTCATGTGGCATGTATATTGGCACTTTATTACTTTTATCATTTTTTATGGCTGAATAATATGGGCACTTGGGTTGTTTCCACTCTTTGGCTACTATGAATAATGTTCCTATGAACATTTGTGTACTAACTTTTGCATGTATGTAAGTTTTCATTTTTCTTAGGTATATACATAAGACTGAAATTGCTGGGATCATATGGTAACTCTATCCTTAACTTTTTGAGGAACTTCTAGAATGTTTTCCAAAGTAGCTGCATCATTTTAAATTCCCACCAGCAACATTATGAGAGTTAAATTTCTCCACATCCTTACCAACACTTGTTATCTAACTTTGATTTTAGCCATCCTAGTGGGTGTTAAGTGGTATGCCACTGTGGTTTTGATTTGTATTTCTCAAGGGCTATGAATGTTGAGCACCTTTTCATGTGCTTATGGAGCATTTGTGTATCTTTGGAGAAATGTCTATTCAAATCCTTTGTCCATTTTTAAATTGTTATTTGTATTTGTGTTAGTCAATTGTAAGTGTTCTTTACATATTCTGGATACAAGTCCTTGTCAGATATCTGAATTTATTTTTTTCTTTTTACTTTTTTTTTTTTTTTTTTTTTTTAGAGGGAGAGAAACCAGGGGAAGAGGAGCAAAGGGAAAGGGAGAGAAAATCTTAAGCAGGCTCCACAACTAGTGTGGAGTCCCACTCGGGGCTCCATCTCACAACTCTGAGATCATGACCTGAGCTGAAATCAGGAATGAGACATTTAACCAACTGAGCCATCCAGGTGCCCCTGAATTGATTTTTGACAAAGGTACAAAAGCAATTTAATGGGGGAAGGATAGCCTTTCAAACAAATAGTGCTGGAACCCTTAGACATCCATAGCCAAAAAAGAAAAACAAAATAAGAGAGAGAAATTTAACCTGCTTCTTAAAAAATTAAAATAGACTACAGATTTAAATTTGCTCCAGTACTAACCAGTGAAAAAATAAATGTATTGCATCTTCACTGTGACAATTGAAGGCAAAACACATGGGTCCTTCTGTCTGAGGATTCTATATTTCTACTTCTGAAGATTATGTAATTAGATTATGACATTAAACTTAGATGCTGGGCAGACATCTGTTTGTTGATTACCGATTTGAAATTGAAAAATGTATTTCTTATACATATCAAAGTAAATTTGACTCACTTAGTGACTACTGCCAAGCTTCGTAGAGGGTTCTGCCAACAAAAGAAACTTAAGAGATAATGGCGGAAATGAAAAATGTTACCACAAATTTTCAGGCTAAAGATACCCAATCTCTATACATTTGTGAAATGTACAAAGGCTGCAAAAAACTGGAAGTTGATTGATACGTCTTAACTTACATAAGGTTTGTCTGTATGGTCTGAAAAAGCAAGGGGGAAGATAATCAGAATTTCAATACTCAAACTCAAAACCAACCACAATTTTCGTCGATTGTGTTGCTTTTACTTTTTACACGGGACCGGTTTTCCAATATTGCCGTCTTAGTGCAATTGTAACAGCCTTGTTCCTCCTTTAAAATAAAACATAACCCAAAAGTATTTTTGAGATATTGCTTCATCATCACACAATTTTTCTTAAGTTGTATAGTTTTCAAGCCGATAGATGTACCGTTCATCATACTACTACTTGTAGCTATATTGTTTGTATTCAATGTGTTATTACTATTAACGTTTCAGTTAATCTTTTTTTTTTTAAGATTTTATTTATTTATTTGAGAAAGAGAGAATGAGAGAGACAGAGAGCACATGAGAGGGGGGAGGGCCAGAGGGAGAAGCAGACTCCCCGCCGAGCAGGGAGCCTGATGTGGGACTCGATCCAGGGACTCCAGGATCATGACCTGAGCCGAAGGCAGTCGCTCAACCGACTGAGCCACCCAGGCGCCCTGGTTGCAACATTCTTTTTATTTATTTATTTATTTATTTATTTGAGAGAGAGAGAGAATGAGAGAGAGCATATGAGACGGGGGAGGGTCAGAGGGAGAAGCAGACTCCCTGCTGAGCAGGGAGCCGGATGTGGGACTCGATCCCGGGACTCCAGGATCATGACCTGAGCCGAAGGCAGTCGCCCAACCGACTGAGCCACCCAGGCGCCCGATGGTTTAATTTTTTTTTAAGATTTTATTTATTTATTTGAGACAGAGAGAATGAGAGAAAGAGAGAGCACATGAGAGGGGGGAGGGTCAGAGGGAGAAGCAGGCTCCTCGCTGAGCAGGGAGCCCAATGGGGGACTCGATCCAGGGACCCAGGATCATGACCTGAGCTGAAGGCAGTCGCCCAACCGACTGAGCCACCCAGGCGCCCCTCAGTTAATCTTTTGAGAACCTATTTGTTTTTTTAAAATTTCCTCAATATGAGAATTCCCATCTCCTATGCTTTTTGTCATCGGTGACCCTGGTGAGACGAGTTGCAGTAGAAGCAGAGAAGGGCATGACCCGATGTCGGAATAGGAGTTGATGAAATATGTTCAAAGACATAGGTTGAAGTGAAGGAACAAGAGGGTAGGTAGAACGGAAAGAATGATCAATGAACGGCTGTGTGTGTTTTAATAACACACATCATTTCCCGGTATGTATCTTTTCTATCGAGTTTTCTTCCTTTTCTACTGACTTTCTCCCGCATTAGAATGTCAGCCACATGAGGGTGGGGATTCTTCTCTGCAGGCTCCGGTGTGGCCCCAGCGCCTAAAACAGTGCCTGGCACACGGCCGGCGCTCAATCAGCGGCTAACGAGACAGAAGAACGAACGAAAGAAGAAAAGGAACGAGAGGAATGAAACCCAGGCAAGCGGGGCTCTGGACCCCCACGCAGCCCCTCCGCGGCCCCCGCCGCGCGCCGGCCCGGATCGCCCGGGACCGCCCGCCCCCTTCGCGCGGCCCCGCCCACGGCGCGTGCGCACCTCGCCCCGCCCGACGGTGCTCTCGGGGACCGGGCTCGCTGCGCCTGCGCACTCCGAACCGGCGCGTCCAGGCCTGGGCGGGAACGGTCGGCCTGACGGGGCTGATCCGGCCGTGGTTCTGCGTTGGGAGGTCCGGGGCTGGGAGAGCGCGTCACGCGACTGGGGGCGGGAGCAAGAGCCACCGGGCCGGCGCCCGCGGAGGGCAGTCCCAGGATGCCCCGCGCCGCGCCCGGCCCGGACTCCACTTCCCAGCAGCCCCCGCGGCCGGCTCCGCTGCCCGCCCGAGCGCCGCGGCCCCTTTGTGAGCCCGCCGGTGCGGCCGAGAGCGAGGCCCCGCCCCGGCCCGCGGGGCGCTCGGCTCCCGGCGGCCGACGGCGCGGAGCGAGGTGCCGACCCGCGGGGAGGAGGCGGTGAGGACGCCGGGGGCGGGCGCGCGCCTCGGCAGGCTTGCGGGGCTGGAGCGGGCGCGCGAGGGGGCCTGTGACAGGGGGAGACCGTGTCGCCGCGTGCGTGCCCGTGTGTGTGACTGTGCGAACGTCTGTGACCATGACAGCGACGGTGAGTGTGCGGCTGTGTGGCGGGTCACGTGAGACAGCGTGAGCTTGTGTGACCTTATGTTGGCGTGACAGTGCGACCCACTGTGAGGGCACGGGTGCCAGGCTGCCAGGAGAGCTGCCAGCACGGCGACCGTGTGGCTTCTGCGGGGGGCGGGGAGGCCAGTGTGCTCCAGGTTTGGGGAGACTGTCGGGCAGGAGAGCCAGAGAGGGACTGAGATGAAGGGGACACCTGAGTAGAAAGAAGAGCGGGAAGGGGAGCGGAGCCCCCGCCCCAGGTCTGGAGGGCAGCAGGGGAGGCTCTCTGGCACAGAAGGGAGGTCCTTCCCCTCCTCTGCTAGGCTCTGCTAATAGCACACCGTAGGGGAGACCTACGGTGTGCTATTTATGAACACACATGACTGACAGTTACTGAGCACAAAGGATGTGCCAAGCACTATGCTAAGTGCTCCATGTGGATCATCTCAGGGTGCTCCCAACAACTGATAGGAAGTAGGTACCGTTTCACTGAGGAGGAAACTGAGGCTTGGAGTGGTTACTTAAGTCATGGCGGTTGCAGAGCTAGTGAGTGGTAGACTGGGTGTCTGAGGGCAGGTGTTCTGGTCCCCAGACCTGGTGGTTCTTACTGTTATGCTGCTTCTGAGATAATTCCTTTACTCTCCAAGGTAGAGGGGTTTAGTGGAAAATAACTCATGAATAGGGGTTTCGGTGACTGTTCATGCATAGTCCCCTCCCTCATCTCTTTTTGAGGAAATTGCGCAGAAAAGTTAAGGGATTGGTTTCCAGGTGCAGTTTGTCGTAAGTCAGGACTACAAGCAGAGTGTTCTCTTTGGTCCAGTGCCCTCCAGACCACATGACCCCTCTGATGCCTACTCTGTAAAGATGCTTTCTTTGAAGCATTTGTAGCTTTATCTCATTTTGAAAGATTTTTTTTTTTTAAGATTTTATTTATTTGACAGAGACAGCGAGAGCAGGAACACAAGCAGGGGGAGTGGGAGAGGGAGAAGCAGGCTTCCCGCTGAGCAGGGAGCCCGATGTGGGACTCGATCCCAGGACTCTGGGATCATAACCTGAGCTGAAGGCGGACGCTTAACGACTGAGCCACCCAGGCGCCCGCTTTATCTCATTTTGTAGTAAGGGCAGTAACATATTCTCTTTTACCATCATTATCTGGTGGGAAGACTAAAAACTCAGACCTGGATTCCAGTTGGGCTCACTTATTACCACGAAGCCTTGGATAATTTCAGTAATTTCATTGATGGACAGCTTTCATGTGTCAAGGGGGGAAATCATCCTTACTTGATAGTGCCATTTATGGTTTCTTTTTCCCTCTCCAGCTCTATTATTCCAGACACTGCCCTTCCAGTGAGGAGCGTGAAGTAGGAGGACAGAGGAGCTGCCATAAATTCTTAAATTCTTAAAGCCATGTCCAAGGTAAGGAAAGATTTCTTCTCCCTGAGGTGCTGTTTTTCAGGTTTCATAGGAACATCTTGCTTTTCTTCTGAAATTCCCCAGCTAACAAAGCCCCATTCATTCAGTAACCTTGTCCTCATGTTCTCCCAATCCAGTAAAAAGTCCCAGTGAGCTTCCTTTTTTTCCTCAGCCAGCATTTTCATTTTCATTCAAGAAATAGCTTAGCACTCCTACAGGTTAGGTGTTCTGTTAGGAGCTCTCAGGAGGCAAAAATGCACTCCTTGGTGGTATATGAAAGCCTTCATTGAGGTCAAGGTGTATTCTGATGTGACCACTAGCTTATAGCTTTTTCACAAACCTAGGTTTGAGAGGAAGGCAAGACAAGGGCTATTGGGCAATCTTAGTCATAGTACATGACAAGATATCTTGCTCAAGGTGATTTTGAAGAGTAGTATGTGTTGGGTTTTGAGTATTAAAGTGTGGGTCAGCTAGGGCAGTCACTGGGCTCTGAAGAATAAGGTTCCATGGGAGTAATAAGGTCCTGTTATAGGGACATTCTGAGTTAATAGTGGGCTACAGCTAGGATATTCTAGGTCATCCAGTTAAGATTAGTGGAATATAATACTTATGGAAAAACAGGACATTTTTGAAAAAATGAGAATAGTACTTGAATCTACATTTTAAAATGGCTGCATACATCTATAATGAAACAGTAAATAGTATGTGATGAGAGCCAGAAGAAACAAATGAAAAGATCAATATATAATGTTCAAAAACAAATGCAAGTATAAATAAGAATGGAAGATATTTATTCATTCACTGAACATAGAGTTATTAAAGACTTACTATATACTAAATGCTGGAAATACTGTGGTAAATGAAAATAGACACCGTCTTTGTTTTCATGGAATTTAATGTCTACTAGTTTGTTTATTATGTGATAATGTAAGTCATGTTCTTTTAAATCAGTGGAGACAGAATGGGTTATTCATTTAGAAAAAAGATTTCTTGGGGTGCCTGGGTGGCTCAGTCGTTAAGCGTCTGCCTTCGGCTCAGGTCATGATCCCAGGTTCCTGGGATTGAGCCCCGCATCGGGCTCCCTGCTCGCCGGGAAGCCTGCTTCTCCCTCTCCCACTCCTGCTTATGTTCCCTCTTTCCCTGTGTCTCTCTGTCAAATAAATAAATAAAATCTTAAAAAAAAAAAAAAAAGACTTCTTCCTCACACTTTGAGGGTAAATACATTCTATAGGTTAAATGTAAAAAATAAAACCATATGAACTGCTGGATGAAAATACAGAGAATGGCTGTAAGAGGAAGATGAACCAGAAGCAGAAATCAACTAGAGCAGCACTGTCCAGTAGAACTTCCTGTGATGACTGACTGTAGAAATGTTCTATATCTGCACTGTCCAGTATAGTAGCTATTAGCTACCTGTGGCTCTGGAACACTTGGATATACTAGTGTGACTGAGGAACTGAATATTTAATGTTAACTGATTTAAGTTTAAATAGCCACATGTGACTAGTAGCTGTGTATTGGGCAGCACAGATCTAGGCTAATAAAATAATAAAGCCAGGTAGAAAGTTGTGGGTGATCTTGTCCAAGTCACTCATTTTACAGATGAGGAAAAACAGGCCAAGTGAGGAAAATGACATACCTACATCACTAGTTAGTGATTGTATCAGATACAGGACGTTGTAATATATGTTGAGGGTCAGCATAAATAGATAGTGAGTGATGATTTGAAGAGGGTCGTAGAAAATAATGAAGGACTATGGACCAGTGAAGGAAAACAGTTCCCTTTGCCTGGAACCCTCATTGGCTTCCCATTTTACTTGGAATGAAATCCAGTGTCCTCTCCACAGTCTATAAGGCCCTGCATGATCCAGCTCTTGGCTATCCCAGACCTCATTTTCTCCAGGTTTTTACCTTTCCGTGCTCCAATCACACTGGTCAACTTGCTATTCCTCAAACTTAACCAAGCTCTTTCCCATCTCTGAACCTTTGCATTTGCTCCTCCCTCTTAATTCTCTTCCCTTAGATATCAGCATGGTTTACTCTCACATTTAGATTGTTGTTTAAACATTACTGCTTCATTGAGGTTTACCTTGACCATCTTACCTAAAACAAACACTCTTGTCACTCTAAATCACCTTACTTGGTTTTTTGTCATAGTGTTTAACACCACCTGACATTGTATGACCTGATGTTTAATGTCTTTCTCCTCTGTTAGAATATTAATTCCACAAGCAAAGGAACTATATTTTGTTTACCTTTGTTTTCCCTATGCTTGGAACATTGTAGGTCGTAGGCATTCAGTAAATATTTGTCAAACTAATATATAAATGAACAAGATTGTGAGTTGTTCATCTATGAGTTAAGACCAGAGAGGTAAGAGCCAGCTACCTCTTTTCTCCTGCTGCTAAACTGGTAATGGAAAAAGCAGAAAGCAGAGGGTATGATGTGTAGAACAGACAGAGCCCATCAGCCCAAATGCTATTTCTGGGACCCCACCCCAGACCTTATGAGTCAGACTCTGGTGGTGGGGCCCAGGAAACTGCATTTTTATTAAGTCCAAGGATGCGTTCGATACACATTTTTTGAAAGCCTCTTGTTTCTAAAGATTATATTTAAAGGGTGCCTGGGGGGGGGATGGGTTAGCCCGGTGATGGGTATTAAGGAGGGCACATACTGCAGGGAGCACTGGGTGTTATACGAAGAAAACAATGGATCGTGGATCACCACATCAAAAACTAATGATGTATTGTATGGTGACTAACATAACATAATAAAATTTTTAAAAAAAGGGGTGCCTCTTATAAACACCACTTTGTTGATTGTCACCTGTGTGCCTCTCACAATCCCTATGCCTGCCGTTGATTCTCTGTACTCACAGCAAGCACTTGAGTGGCCCTGTGTGCCTTCCATGATTCCTTGTGCCTCCCAAAATCCCATGTCTCTCTCAAAACATTGATTTTTTAAGAAATCCAGTCTGAGAATCTTTGTCTTTTAGTTAGTGTTTAGGACATTTTCATTTAATGTAATTCCTGATATATTTAAGCCTATCATATTGCAGTTTGTTTTCTACTTATTCCATCTATTCTTTGTTCCTTTATTTCTCCTTGTTTGCCTTCTTTTGGATAAATCAAGTACTTTTTCCTTATTATCTTGTTAATTATACATTATTATTATTATATATTTTTTATTTTTTAAAGGTTTTATTTATTCACTTGAGACACAGAGATACAGAGAGGGAGAGAGAGAGCATGAGCAGGGAGAGAGGCAGAGGGAGAGGGAGAAGCAGGCTCCCCGCTGAGCCGGGAGCCTGATGTGGGGCTCGATCCCAGGACCCTGGGATCATGACCTGAGCCGAAGGCAGATGCCTAACCATCTGAGCCACCCAGGCGCCCCAATTATACATTATTATTATTTTAGTGGCCACTATAGGATATTTACCCATTTCTCATTATGTAATTATCTTCTTCCTTCCTTCCTTCTGTAATTTTCTTCTATAATTAGTATTCTTATCACTTTCTGAATAAGATAAGATATCTATAGTGGTTAACTCCAACTTAGTAGTAGTAGTAGATATTACAGTTACTCCTTTGAAGCTCTTGATTTCTTCTTGATTTTCATTTCCATTTCCTTCCATTTTCCTTCTACCTGAAGAACAATTAGTATTTCTTTGAGTACAGGTCAACACTTTATTCCCAGCCTGAATTATCTTTTCATTAGCTCATATTTTTTTTTTTTTAAAGATTTTATTTATTTATTTGAGAGAGAGAGAATGAGAGACAGCATGAAAGGGAGGAGGGTCAGAGGGAGAAGCAGACTCCCTGCTGAGCAGGGAGCCCGATGTGGGACTCGATCCAGGGACTCCAGGATCCTGACCTGAGCCAAAGGCAGTCCCTTAACCAACTGAGCCACCCAGGTGCCCCAGCTCATATTCTTGCTAGATCAAAATAGTGTAATTTAAAATTTTTTCTGAGGTCAAGTAAGTTTGGGAAATTAGTTTCAGTAGAGAGAATATCTTCTAGGATTTATTTTAAGGAAATAATTGGAGATGTCTGTTGAATCCTTAATTCAACATACAGTAGTATTGTATGAGAACTGTACCGTAACACTTAAAAATAGTGCGCATCACTATTCTCACATAATGAAAAATTCAGATTCATGTAAATGAAAGTAAACAAAGGGTTAGTAAAGATACAGCATATTTATACCACATGTTATCCATCTAACAAAAATGATGTTATAATGAATGTGGATAATCATCAACATGTCTGTATAAGGAAACATTTGAACAGATATATACTAGCTGTAAATTTTGATTGTTTCTAGGAAATAGGGTGACATAGTAGGTAGATGTGGGGATGGAGGACTTGCAGTTCTTTTAACTTTTATAAAAAGGAAAAAAAATCACTGAGGGTACAAATACTGGACATTATTTGCTAAATTTCCTTCATGATTACAAATTGTATTAAATTCCTGTTTTATCAAATCAAATATTAAAATATTTTCAAGATATTCAAGTCCCATTGAATGGCTGAGAGGAAAAGGTCAGTCAGTTGAAACCTGGAATACATTAGTTTGTGTGTGAAGCTAAAAAAGATCTAAGAACTTTACCTAGCAAAAGCTGCCTCACCTCTGTTTACAGAGGAAATGTGTGTAGAACACTTTTGTTTGCACAAAATATTATAGTTTGTATTGAATTGTTTGAGGTTTTTTTTTTTTTTTTTTAAGGATTTTATTTATTTGACAGAGAGAGAGTGAGAGAGGGAACACAAGCCGGGGGAGTGGGAAAGGGAGCAGGCTCCCCACCGAGCAAGGAGCCCGATGCAGGGCTCGATCCCAGGACCCTGGGATCATGACCTGAGCTGAAGGCAGATGCCCAACGACTGAGCCACCCAGGCGCCCCTGAAGTGTTTGAGTTTTAATAGAATTGATGATTGACAGTACCCAGCCTTGTCTAGGACAAGTTTCATCTTTTAAGACTCAGTTCATGTTCCCTGCCTTCCTTGAAGCCTTTACTCACTTCCCATATTTCCCTGTGTTAAGTGTTTTAGAGATGGAGGCATGTAAGATCAAGCTGATGCACATAACTGATGTTTCTTGGAGGCATACTTCTGCTTCCCTTATAGCTTCCTTAAACATAAACTTGGGCACCAGCAGTTCACATATTAACTCATTATTTCCATTAAAACTGTTGCTGCATAAAATCATTGATGTGCTTAAATACATCCTCAATAGGACCATTACTCTGCAGAGTCACATTTAATAGGAGTGATGTTCATATTTGATAACCACTAGGGCAAGGGCATACACCAGAACTTACCCCAGCTGGGATACTAGAGGGTGCTGCTGTGCTGGGCATTGCCCTTAAGTTGCTGGGTTGTGGGGAGATCTGGGATAGTCACTAGCAGGGCTCAGTGCAGTAGCTGTTTACCAACCAGTGTGGCATTATTTCAGTATTTAACAAGTCAGTTCAGCTCTTCAGATGTGTATCACCAAGTGCATCTGTATATCAGCCCAGGTAAAGAGTAGGCTTTGCTCCGTGACATGCCAAACCAAAGAAGCATATAGCAAACCATAGGTAAGCCCTTGTAAGTCTGGAGCAGATTTACCTCATTAGGAAGAACACCCGTTTTGAATTTTTAGGAAGCAGACTAGGTCTTATTCCATGTTATAAAGATCCTTAATTCAATGGAGTATTACTTGAGAACTGTACCTTAACATTTTAAGAACTCTCACTCAGGGCGCCTGGGTGGCTCAGTTGTTAAGTGTCTGCCTTCTGCTCAGGTCATGATCCCAGGGTCCTGGGATCAAGCCCTGCATCAGGCTCCCTGCTTGCTCCATGGGAAGCCTGCTTCTCCCTCTCCCACTCCCCTTGCTTGTGTTCCCTCCCTCACTGTCTCTTTCTCTGTCAAAAACTAAATAAAATCTTTTTTTTTTTTTAAAGATTTTACTTATTTATTTGAGAGAGAGAGCAGAAGTAGGGGGAGTGGGAGAGGGATCCCAGGACCCTGGGATCATGACCTGAGCTGAAGGCAGTCGCTTAACCAACTGAGCCACCCAGGCGCCCCTAAATAAAATCTTTAAAAAAAAATAAAAAAATAACTCTCACTCATTAGACATGCACAATTGGGTATATTCCTCTAGTGAGAGCTGTAAGGATTTTTTGTTGCACTTGATTATCAGATCTGAAATGTTCACTATCTAATAGTGCTTAAAATTACTATTATTGTGTCTCTTTACATGAGAAGTTACCAACTGTCTTTGAAACTCAGTGGGGTTATCAAGAGCTGTTTATAATCTTTTATTGCCCCAGTCGTTCTGCTGTGGCATACCTTCGTTTAGGTTATATTTTTGCAAAATCACTACAGAACTTGTTTAATATTTTTACTACCTATATGTTTATTTTTAGGAAATCAATATTATAAGCATCAAATATATTTATATAAGTACCCTATTGATACAGCTGGAACATTAGCCATTCCATGAAAGAGTTTGGAAAATGTAGATTTAGGCCACGTTCAACTTGGTCTGTAAAACATATTCCTGCCTCCTCCTTAAAGCCTTTCTTCACTGCTCTTGTCTATCCTGATTTTCCATATTGAGAAATGAATTAGCATTTAGTATGAATAACAATTATTTTGCTCGTTTGCTCTTTTCCCCATCAGTAGAGACTATGTCAGAAATTGTATACTTTCCATGACAAAATATTAAAACCAAGCACAGAGAAATCATTTTAGAAATTGCTTGACATATGGTGCAGAGAACCAAAGATACTGCCAGAAAGTTTCGCTATATGCAATATTTCTCTCCAAAAGTACAAATTAACTCTTCAGACTATGCCAATCTGAGGTGAAGAATACTAGTTGAGAATAAAGGAATATGTTTATGTCATTTCAGGATTTGGTGACATTTGGGGATGTGGCTGTAGATTTCTCTCAAGAGGAGTGGGAATGGCTGAACCCTGCTCAGAGGAATTTGTACAGAAAGGTGATGTTGGAGAACTATAGGAGCCTGGTATCACTAGGTAAGGAGGTTCCCTAGAATTCAGAATCTGCACATAGGGCTGCTTTCCAATGTTTGGGAAGCCTCCGATGTACTTCACTAAATTTCCCTTTCTTGTGCTCCCCAAAATAGGCTGAGTTTGTAGAACTGGTAGCTTCATTGGACTATTCCTACAACTTCATTTTCCCCATTCTTCAGAATACTTCACCTCTTCCTCTACTCCCTTCTATAATGCCCTTGACTTCCTGATGACCAACCACCTTGATCTGATTTATGGGCCCGGCTAATTCCCCCTTTATTTCTTGTAAGCAGGAGTTTCAGTTTCTAAGCCAGATGTGATCTCATTACTGGAACAAGGAAAAGAACCCTGGATGGTGAAAAAGGAGGGGACAAGAGGCACGTGCCCTGGTGAGTGAGAAAGAACTAGGAAGGTAGAAGAGGCCTTTGCAAGGAAAAGCTCAGCTA
Organism: Mirounga leonina; assembly: GCF_011800145.1. Taxonomy (NCBI): domain Eukaryota; kingdom Metazoa; phylum Chordata; class Mammalia; order Carnivora; family Phocidae; genus Mirounga; species Mirounga leonina. The sequence goes on along the minus strand of NW_023270718.1, from coordinate 9,738,340 downwards.
TTCTGAGAGGTTCCAGCTTATAATTGATGTTTCATGGGTAATTTTTCTTAAAGGCTCAAGGCCTGGGAAGAAGCACTGAGGTGCCATTGGCATGAGCTCCCTTATTCTTCTTGTACATATTCTCTCACAAATTACTGTCTTCTCTGATAACCTTTTCATCTGGGTCCAAAATGTAAGTGTCTGCTTGTTCTTGCTTTTTAGTTTTGCAAAAGTTGCTCCATCATACTTTTAAAAAATCTAGACATAGCAATGTCTATTTTTTTCATTTTTAGTCACTCATTCCTTTTAGAATGAAGGTTTGATTCATTTATTCATTCACTTATTCTTTTACCAAGATTCATTGAGTTTTTACTTTAAGAAAATCATTCTGCTAAATTCTTAAGGTTCTTCAGAGGCTAATTAACCATCACAGAAAGAAGAATTTCCAGTTATATTTTCAAGTCTGGGTAACTGGAAAGTGAGACGGTTTAATAGAAACAAGTCAAAAGAATATCCTGATAGAGGAAAAAGATGATAATTTGACTTGGGACATAAGAGATTTATTTTTACAAGATGGAAAGACTTCTGAGTGAAGAAACACAACATGCCACTAGATCGGGAGAAGCTCAGAAAAAAGTGATTTAGAGATGTTAGTACGAATGGATGCGATCACTTAGTTTTACAGTTTGAGATAAACCCTGGTATTGGGGCCTTTGTGGGAAAGTGGATCTTTAACAACTTTCTCAATGTTCTCTCTGGTAAGTGGTCTCTTTATAGTTCTGTCTTGGGTGAAATTTTACCAATTTTTACTTTCCCAAACGATTATCTTTTAATTTAGGTTATCAAATTTATTTCTATGAATCTGAAGAAAATAATCTTATAATTCTTTTTTAATAGTTTCCAATTTTATTTTGTATAGCTGTTCTTTTTAAAAAATTACTAGGTAAGCTAGTCATTAATTTTATTTTTAAAATCCCGCTTATGGATTTATTAGTGTTACCATTATTCTCTTTTACAATTCTTTATTTTCTGCTTTCCCTAATTCCATCATTCTAATTTTCTTAGGTTTATTTTTTGTTCTCCGTTTTGCTGAAATAAATGCTTAAATCTATTCGTTTCATTCTCTTATTCACTAAATTCTTAGGGGCTATGAATTTTCCTCTGAATATAGCTTCAGCTGTCCTCTAGAGAGTCTAATATTTACTGTTTTTGGTACTGCTGTTTCCTAGATAACCTTTTAAAAAAATTTCTCTTTTACGGGAGAGTTGTTTAAAAGAAAGTTTTCTGGGGGTACCTGGATGGCTCAGTCAGTTAAGCATCCAACTTTTGATTTTGGCTCAGGTCATGATCTCAGAGTCGTGGGACTGAGTGAGTCCTGGGTCGGGCTCCCCGCTCAGCAGGAAGTCTGAGTGTCTCTCTCGCTCTTCCTCTCTCCTTCCCCCCACTCATACTCACATGCTCTCTCTTTTTCTCTTTCTCTGGAATGAATAAACAAATCTTTAAAAAAAGAAATTTTTCTGGTTTTAATATATTTTGATCAAATTATTTTATCATATTTGATCATATAGGACTTAGTATTCTTTGAAACTTTAGGATTTTGTATGGCATAATATATAGTTGGTGTTTGTAAAATGTTCCATAGGTTCCAAGGTTAAGTCTCTATTTTCAGTGTTAAGAGCTTGTTACATGAGTTTTACTTTTTATTATATTATTAAAGTCTGTCTTTACTTACCTTTCTTGTTTCCGTTTTTTTCTTAATAACTTTATTAAGGAATTATTACATACAGTAAATTGCATCCATATACATCATACAATGTGATGAATTCTGACTGTTGTACACACCCATGAAACCATCACCACAATGAAGACATAAAGCATTTCCATCACCCCAAAAGATTGCCTGTGCCTTTTTGCAGTCCATTTTTGTCCTCCTGGTTCCAAACACCAATCTGATCTTTGTCATTTTATTATTTTTTAAGATATTTATTTATTTATTTGAGAGTGAGAAATAGCATAAGAAGGGAGAGAGTCAGAGGGAGAAGCAGGCTCCCCGATGAGCCGGGAGCCCGATGTGGGGCTCGATGTGGGGCTCAATCCCAGGACTCTGGGATCATGACCTGAGCCGAAGGCAGTCACTCAACCAAGCCACCCAGGCGCCCTGATCTTTGTCATTTTAGACTAGTTTCCATCTAAACTAAATGGATTCATATATATTGTTGTGTCTGGCTTATTTAACTCATAATTTCAAAAATCATATTTTTGCATGTATGAATACTTAATGCATTTTATTGCTGAGTAGTAGTCTATTGTGTAGACATCCAACATTTTGTTTTTCCTTTCATCTGTTCATGGATATTTGGGTTGTTTCCAGGTTTTGGCTATTATAAATAAAGCTGCTGTGAAGCTGTCATTTACAGGACTTTGTGTGCATGTATGTTTTCATTTCTCTTGGGTAAATGTCTAAAAGTGCAGAGAGTCATACAGTAGGAATAGGTTTAACTTTTTAAGAAATTGCCAGTCTTCCAAAGTGACTGTACCATTTTCATTCCCAACAGCAATATATGACTTCCATTTCCTCCCTATCTTCACATCTTTGTATTTTCAGTTTTTTCTTTTATTCATTCTAATGGTTGTGTTGTGGTATCTCATTGTGGTTTTAACATGCAAATCTCTGATGACATAATGTTGAATGTCTTTTCGTATGCTATTTGGCCATTCATATCTTTTGTTAAGTGTTCAAATCTTTTGCCCATGTTTTATTACTTTGTTTTTATTATCGAATTTTAAGAGTTCTTTTTATGTCTTAATACAAGTCTTTTGCCATTTATATGTATTAGGATACATGTCTGCCAACTGTGCTTGTGGTTTTGTTTTTCTGCTGTCTTTTGAACATCCAAAGTTTAATTTTCATAAAGTCCAATTTATTAATTTGTTTGGTGCTTTCTGTGTCGTATCTAAGAAATTCTTGCTACCCCTTAAGTCACCAAAATTTTCTTCTGTGTTTTCTCTTAAGAATTTTGTAGTTTTAGCTTTACATTTTGGTATATGACCCACTGAGCTTAATTTTGTGTCTTGTGTGAAGTAAAGATTGAGGTTTTGGGGTTTTTTTCCTCATTTGGATATATATACAGTTGCTCCAGTATCTTTTCTTAAAAAGACATTCCTTTACCCATTATACTGCCTTGTTGGTACCTCTGTACCAAAAGCAGTTGACCATATCTACATGGGTCTAGTTCTGAACTCTATTCTGTCCCATCAATCTGTATGCCTATCCTTTCATCAGTACCACAGTCTTGATTACTGTAATTTATACTTTTTTTTTTTAAGATTTTATTCATTTATTTGACAGAGAGAGACAGGGAGAGAGGGAACACAAGCAGGGAGAGTGTGAGAGGAAGAAGCAGACTTCCCGCTGAACAGGGAGCCCGATGCGGGACTTGATCCCAGGACCCTGGGATCACGACTCCAGCCAAAGGCGGACGCTTAACCGACTGAGCCACCCAGATGCCCTATAGTAACTTTTGATATCTGATAGTTCAACTTATAAAATCACTTTAACTATTTAGATTATTTGCATTCCCAAATAAATGTTAGAATGAAGTTGAGAATTTCTACCCAAAGCCTGCTAGGATTTTGATTTGGATTATATGGAATCTATACATCAATTTGGGAAGAACTGATATCCAAATTAATATCACTTGAGTTTAGTTCATGAATGTGGCTTATGTAGCCATTTATTAGTCTTTTTAAATTCTCTTAGCAGTATTCTATAGTATCCAGGGCAGTGAATATATACATATATATATATGTATATTTTTGATCTTATGGTATTTTTTGGTGCTATTATAAATAGAATTCTTAAGAATTCCATTTTCCATTTGTTGTTAGTATGCAAAAATGTAAATTGATTTTTATATTAACTTTATATCTTATAATCTTGATAGATTTATTTAATAGTTCTAGTAGCTCTTTGTAGGTTCCTGAGGCGCCTGGGTGGCTCAGTCAGCTAAGCATAGGCCTTTGGCTCAGGTCACGATAGCAGGGTCCTGGGATTGAGTCCCGCATTGAGGTCCCCACTCAGTGGGGAGTCTGCTTCTCCCTCTCCCTCTGCCCCTCCCCCCACTCATGCTCACTCGCTCTCTTTCATATAAAATCTTTTTTAAAAATTTACATTTGGTCGGAATACATCACATAGAAAATGCCTGACGACTTTTTTTTTAAAGTAGGCCACACACCCAATGTGGGGTTTGAACTCCTGAGATAAAGTCACATGCTCTACTGACTGAGCCAGCCATGTGCCCCAAAAAGACATTTTTTTAGGCTACAAAAGTTTAGCCACAGTTGGCCTGGACAACCTAAGGCAACTAATAGTACCTGGTGTATCTTTGGGTATGAGGATCTTACGGAAGTTTTTTTAGCCACACTGACCTTATGAAATTGACTTTTGAAAGATAATGAACTTAGCTTGAATGCAGAATGACCTGAGGCAAGAGAAGAAGGGAAGGGTGTTTGGAGACTGTAATATTAAATCATATATAAAATTACTGTGATTTTATATAACTTCTTCAGTTTCTAATTTTTTTCCTAATTCTTGGTTTTTCATTCTTTATATCTCATACTTTTTAGACTGCTTCTTAACAGCTGTTAAATCCCCAAACTTATGTATTTTATTCACCAATTTTTGTTTTAGAAGTTCTCTTCTGATGAACAAATACAAAAGACCTTTGTTTTCTTGATATCTTTTAGATTGGGAGTATACATTTAAAAACAATGGATTTTCATCAAAGCAAGTTATTTATGAAGAAACATCCGAACTAGTGAAAATGGGAAGAAGCCATCTTAGTTATAGCCTCGACTGCCCCAGCTTGAGAGAAGACTATAAAAGTGAGGACTGGCTCAAGAATCAGTTAGGAAGTCAGGAGGTACATTCCAGACAACTGATCATCACTCATAAAGAAATGCTCACTGAGGATCAAAGTAATGAATATACTAAATCTTGGCAAACTTTCCATCAGGATGCAATATTTGATATAAAAAAGACTTTTCCCACCAAAGAAAGAGTACATAAGCATGAGCCACAAAAGAGAAGTTACCGAAAAAAGTCTGTCGAAATGAAACATAAGAAAGTCTATATACAAAAGAAACTCTTGAAATGTAATGAATGTGAGAAAGTTTTCAACCAGAGCTCATCCCTTACTCTTCATCAGAGAATTCATACTGGAGAGAAACCCTATGCATGTGTTGAATGTGGGAAAACCTTCAGCCAGAGTGCAAACCTAGCTCAACATAAGAGAATACATACTGGAGAGAAACCCTATGAATGTAAAGAATGTAGGAAAGCCTTCAGCCAGAATGCACACCTTGCTCAACATCAGAGAGTTCATACTGGAGAGAGACCTTATCAATGTAAAGAATGTAAAAAAGCCTTCAGCCAGATTGCACACCTGGCTCAACATCAGAGAGTTCATACTGGAGAGAGACCTTTTGAATGTATTGAATGTGGAAAAGCCTTCAGTAATGGTTCATTTCTCGCTCAGCATCAGAGAATTCATACAGGAGAAAAACCTTATGTATGTAATGTGTGTGGGAAAGCCTTTAGCCATCGTGGATACCTAATTGTACATCAGAGAATTCATACTGGAGAGAGACCGTATGAATGTAAGGAATGTAGGAAAGCTTTCAGCCAATATGCACACCTTTCTCAACATCAGAGAGTTCATACTGGAGAAAAACCTTATGAATGTAAAGTATGTAGGAAAGCCTTCAGCCAGATTGCATACCTTGATCAACATCAGAGGGTTCATACTGGAGAAAAACCCTATGAGTGTATTGAATGTGGGAAGGCCTTTAGCAATAGTTCATCACTTGCACAACATCAGAGAAGTCATACTGGAGAAAAACCTTATATGTGCAAGGAATGTAGGAAAACATTTAGCCAGAATGCAGGCCTTGCTCAACATAAGCGAATTCATACTGGAGAGAAACCTTATGAATGTAATATTTGTGGGAAGGCCTTTAGCTATAGTGGATCTCTTACTCTACATCAAAGAATTCATACAGGAGAGAGACCCTATGAATGTAAGGATTGCAGGAAATCTTTCAGGCAGCGTGCCCATCTTGCCCAGCATGAGAGAATTCATACTATGGAGTCATTCTTGACTCCTTCCTCTCGCTCATCCCCCATGTCCAGTCAGTTGCCAAGACCTGTTGGTTTTATCTCCTAAATATGCCTTGAATCTGACTCCTTTAATCCATTTCCGTTCCATCATCTTTGTGCAGTACACAGTAATCTATTTCATATGGACTATGGAAATAGCTTTCTGATTGGTCTCCCTGTATTTACCATTTCCTTTGTCAGTTGCCTACACTGCAGTCAAACTTGTATTGTAGAAGTTTGATCATATCCCTTCCTCATTGATACCCTTCACTGGTACCCCATAGTTCTTAGGTTAAAGCACACATTCCTCAGAATAACCTAAAACACCCTCCTGCCCCAAATACCTTGTTCCAGTATACCTTCCAAAGTACTATTTCATGTCAAAATCCATCTCATTCTTTGGCTATTTATCCAGAATTAAGAACTCATATTCCAGCATCAAACATCTGGGTTTCTAATCCTTGCACTTCCATTTTCTAGCCCTCTAGTTTGAGAGAAACATTTTGTTCTTTGTAAGGTTCAGTCTTCTTATTTATATTATGGAAATAATAATAGTACTACCTCAAAAGTTGATGGGAGGATTAAATGAGAGAATGCATGTAAATTGCTCAGAGTGCCTAGCATAATCACTTAATAAATGTTACCATAAAATGAAAAGATACTGTGGTATACAAAGAGGACCTGATCATCTTAGCAAGGATCATCTGAGAAATAACAAAAGAAGCAGCAGTTTAAGACTTAAGAGATAATAAAGATTTTTGATTAGGAACAGTAGTCATTGTTCTAAAGGTGGGTGATAAGGGTATCTAAAAACAGTAGCATTGATATTAAAGTCCATAATGATATAGAGTAAGATATGACTTTGTTGGTAAGAAAAACTAACTTCATTAAATATTCAAGTTCTAAGAAGCCAGATTTTAAAAATCACTAATAATAAGTAGGATTTACTGAGATGTAGTCATCATTTACATTAAGACAAAGGCAAAATAGATATTTTTAAAAAGACAACTTAAAAAAATCAATAACCAAAGAATAGAAAATAAAAGTTTGATGCCCTCTCCTAATTCCAGGTGGTTGAACTGTATTAAATCTATGTTGTTTAAAACCAAAAAGGTCAAGCTAGTTCTAAGGTGTAATTCCAAAACTAGAGGGAAAGAGAAAACCATTAATACTCCTGAACTGGTGGCCCACAACCGTGTTTGATTTGTACTCATCAAGTTTAAAATGAATACAAAAAAAAAAAAAAAAATACAAATACTTTTATTTGGGCATGTGTTTTCCAGTTCTCCACAGTTCAAACCATTCCTCCTTCCCTTACATCTGACTTATTTTACACTTTATATTACTTCCTAACTCTTGGAGGCTTTGAATATGCAATCACTTCAGTAACCAATTCACATATGAATATAGGTACAAAGAAAATGATGAAATGGAGGGCAAAAAGGAAGATTTGAATAGACATTTTATCCTGCAGGGGAAGACTATTCTCAAGATGTTAGGAGGCCCAAAATTAATCTACAGATTCTTCGTACCTAACAAAATCCTAAGAATTTTTTAAGGCTTGAAACACTGTGTGCATGTGAACAGACACATGTACATTCATACAGATAAACACATAAAATATATAAAGGAATTTGTCAGTGGCTTAACAGTATTGGTAAAATTGATTCTGCTCTGTACAAAACCAATTCCTTCATTCTTTTATCCAAATGTGAAAGAGTTATTAGAGGACATAGTAACAATTTATAATCAAAGAGTGAAAACAATCTTCCTAAACAGGGCATGAGATCCAGAAGCCACAATTACACAGATTCTAGGTTTGATGGCATAAGAACTTTATTAAGCTTTTTATATAGTCAAAGATAGTATAAACACAAAGTTTTTAAATATCACAATTAGAGATAATTATTACAACATACATGAAATCCATATCCTTAATATAAAAGTGGTCCTACAGATCACTTAGAAAATGACACTACTATTCCCAAAGGCAAAGGATATAAAGAGGCAACAGGTGACTGATGAATGTATGATAAATACTGAATCTCACTAGAATCAAGAAATACAAGTTAAGCCAATGAACTATCCATCCTTCAATATCAGATTTATAAAAAATATGCATTGCAAAAGCAGGAAAGGAGTATGTGTGAGAGTATGAATTTGTACAAATTTTTGGAAAGGCAACTTATCAATATCAGAATTTTCATTGGAAAAACCAAGATTTTCTTTCACAGTTAACAGTATATAAATATACCTTCCTTCCATATCCCATTAAATGCATAAAACAATGAAAAAGATACCAAACAAAGATCAGAAAGCAGGGTCATCAGTGGATGAAAAGAACTGAGCAAATAAAAGACAAAATGGAGGAAAGTGTTCATTCATGAAATGTAGCAGAGGCTGCTGTGACCTGAAATGTTTGAATGATAGGGATTTCAGTAATAGGAGCCACTCTGGCCAAATGCTGTGTACAGAGCATCCCTAGGGGAGTTTAGGCTTCAAGCTGGTTTGTGTGTAGAGGCTGGGGGTGGGAGGGATGGTAATAAGAAACAGTGACAAGACTGTTAAATGCTTTTCTTTGTGGAAGCCAACAGCTTCCTCACTCCACACTCTAAGTAAATTGAATAGGATCCTTACTTCACACCATCCACAAAAAGGGAGTTCCAGTTGATTAAGATCCTAAATGTAAAACAAGTAAAATATTATAAGCACACATAGTAGGATATATTTATTAATTGGTGTTGGACATACATTTCTAAAAAAGAAAATGTTCTTAAAATTTAGAAAAACAGAAAGGAAGAAAATATTTGTAATATAATATAAAGGGAAAGATGTAAGAACACCTATAAATAAGCAAAAGACAACTAAGGAGGTATAAAAATGGACAAAATATGAGAATAGGCAAATCGCAGAAATACAGAAAATAGTCGCGGCTCAACCTCACTAGTATTGAGATGCAAATTTAAATAATGTACTCCCAAAAAGTGGCAGGGGCATGGAGCAATAAGAACGGCGGCCTCACTGCCACTTTGGAGGCAGTGAAGTTTTTAAAATGTTCACTATAGTCCCTTTGGAGGGCATTATGGTTAGTACATGAAACATTGGAAACAACCTAAAGTTCCATGGGGCATGACTAGAAATATTAGCAGCAGTTTGAAAGAATGCACCAGTGATACGGACATCGATGTATTTGACTAAAGGACATTGAAACAGCAAATTTTGTAGACTTGCACAGAATTATGTTTTTAACATGTTTCTAATACATTTAAATAAGTATGCAAATGTTTCAAAAAGGTTCTGGAGAGACACATGCCAACTGATAAGTGTTCCTTCTAGGGAGGAGACTGGGATTGGATATTCTGGTTAAGAGGAGACCTAGTGTTATCTGTAGTATTTGAAGTTCTAGGCAATAATGTAATAATATAAGAAATTTAAACTATGAAAAAATTAACTTATGGAAACTTGGGTAGTTAGCATGAGAGTTGGTGGCTAAGTCAAAACCTTTTCAGCAATTTGGAGAATCTCTCTTTGACTTGCTAGTCCTTCCCATGCATACAAAGATCTCAGTAACCCTTCCTATTCAGGGAAACTGATCTACAGCTACCTGGGGTAATCAAGCCATATCATTTTTTTCTTTTTTTTAAAGATTTTATTTATTTGACAGAGACACAGCGAGAGAGGGTACACAAGCAGGGGGAGTGGGAGAGGGAGAAGGAGGCTTCCTGCTAAGCATGGAAGGACCAGGACCCTGGGATCATGGCCCAAGCCGAAGGCAGATGCTTAACGACTGAGCCACCCAGGCGCCCCCATTTTTTTAAAGTAATTTCTACACCCAATGTGGGGCTCAAACAACACCATGATCAAGAGTCACATACTCTACTGACTGAGCTCTATTGACTGATCTAGCCAGACGCCCCAAGCCATATCATTCTTTTTTTTTTTTTTTAAGATTTTATTTATTTGAGAGAGAGAGAATGAGAGACAGAGAGCATGAGAAGGAGGAAGGTCAGAGGGAGAAGCAGACTCCCCGCTGAGCAGGGAGCCCGATGTGGGACTCGATCCAGGGACTCCAGGATCATGACCCGAGCCGAAGGCAGTTGCTTAACCAACTGAGCCACACAGGCGCCCCCAAGCCATATCATTCTTAAATGTTGGAACAGTTAAGGACCGTAACATATGAAGAAAACGATCAGCTATTATAATAAGGACCAAGAGACAGCACTAAACCTAAAGTGGAGAAAGTTACATAATGACAGAAAAAAACTAAAAATTTATGTCAGATTTGAACAGGTTAATATGGAAAGCTATCAAAAAAGAAACAGAGGGGCACCTGGATGGTTCAGCCGGATAAACGTCTGCCTTCGGCTCAGGTCATGATCCTTCTGAGATCAAGCCCCAGATTAGGCTCCCTGCTCAGCAGGGAGTCTGCTTCTCTCTCTACCCCTCCCCCGCTCATGCTCTCCCAAAGAAATAAAATCTTAAAAAAAAAAAAATTAGATAGTATTGTACACCTGAAACTAATATTTAAACACTGTTAACTATACTGAAATTAAAATGTTTAAAAATCATTAAAGAAAAATATGTACAGAAAATAATGTTTTCTAGAAAAAAAAAGTCAGAACTCCTAAGAATGAAAAAGTTATTGCTGTAATAAACTTAATAGAAGTTTTATCTTTTTTAAAAGATTTTATTTATTTATTTGACAGAGAGAGAGACAGCAAAAGAGGGTACATAAGCAGCAGGGGGAATGGGAGAGGGAGAAGCAGGCCTCCCGCTGAGCAGGGAGCCCAATGCGGGGCTGGATCCCAGGACTCTGGGATCATAACCTGAGCCAAAGGCAGATGTTTAATGACTGAGCCACCAGGTGCCTCTTAATAGAAGTTTTTTTGTTTTTTTAAGATTTTATTTATTCAGGGGCGCCTGGGTGGCTCAGTTGGTTAAGCGACTGCCTTCGGCTCAGGTCATGATCCCGGAGTCCTGGGATCAAGTCCCACATCAGGCTCCCAGCTCAGCGGGGAGCCTGCTTCTCCTTCTGACCCTATCCCCTCTCATGCTGTTTCTTTCTCTCTCTCTCAAATAAATAAATAAATAAAATCTTTAAAAAAAAAAGATTTTATTTATTCATTTGACAGAGAGAGACAGACAGAGTGAGAGAGCACAAGCAGGCAGAGCCAGAGGCAGAGGGAGAAGCAGGCTCCCCGCCAAGCAAGGAGCCCAATGCGGGGCTCAATCCCAGGATCCCAGGATCACGACCCAAGCCAAAGGCAGACGCCCAACCAACTGAGCCACCCAAGCGCCCCCTTTAATAGAAGTTTTAAAGAAAATTAAGAAAACTTTCCAAATTCATAAATTAAAAGAAAATAAGAAACAAAAAGGACATAGAAGTTTAATTAATAGGAGTTTCAGAGAAGTTTACAAAGAAAATATAAGGGATATATCAAATAGATGAGAATCTTTCTAAACTCAAGAAAGTTATGAATATTCAGCTTGGAATAGCTCACTGAGTGCTGGGCAGGCTGAACTGGCAAAAACCACAATTACAACAGAAAAAAAGACATCCAGAAATATGCTTGTGAAATTTCAGAATATTGAAAGTGAAACCATCCTAAAAAGCTTTCAAAAAATGTGAATATTTCCTAAAAAGAACATTCAAGATAGTGTTTGCCTTCCCTCCTATTAGTAATATTAGATAACAAAACAGAACAGCACCTTCCAAGTTATGAGCTAAAATTACTTTGAATCTAAAAGTCTATACATAAACAACAATAAAGCATGAGGCCAAACACTGATATTCTGTATATGCAGTTTGCTTCAGTTTACTTTCATTTACCCTTTATTAGCGTATTAAAGGATCAACTTTAGTGAAATCTGGATGGAAAAGGAAGGTGGCAGCAGGAAAGGCTTCAATAAACAATGGATCTAACCTGAGAAAGTGGTGTTGAGGATGACTAGCATTGTCATTGCTCTACAACAATCAGACCAAATTACTGGTAGGCTAAGAATTCAGGGACTCAGTGAAGAAAGTCTTCAGGAAGACTGGAATAGGTTACGTTAATAAGTATGAAATCGGAGGATTTTAGCACTATGGTAAAGATGAGTTTTCCTTAGGAAAATGGAAAGAAAGGCAATTATTGGCTTTGGGAAAAACAAAGGGGAAACCATACCAGTTATCAGGTCTGAATATAAAACAAGCCCTGACGAAATGTGGTATGATTCATAGAATATAAAAAAGATAAACTGCATTTGACTGATATTAGGAAGATAATCCTTTAAGCACAGACTGGGATCCTAACATTGGACCTATAGAGAAAGAAATGTAATCACATGGGCGCCTGGGTGGCTCAGTTGGTTGAGCGACTGCCTTCAGCTCAGGTCGTGATCCTGGAGTCCCGGGATCGAGTCCCACATCGATCTCCCTGCTTCTCCCTCTGACCCCCCCCCCTCTCATGTGCTCTCTCTCATTCTCTCTCTCTCTCTCTCTCTCTCTCTCAAATAAATAAATAAAATCTTAAAAAAAAAAAAAAAGAAATGTAATCACATATTGCTTGGCTCCAACTCTTCAGAGAATATTTACCTAATGATAATGATCAAGTGCTATTTTATTTCCAATTTTATAATATATAGACAAGTCACTTATATATGTCACATATATACAAGTCACTGTCTCTGTATATATAGGCCTATATATTGCCTATTTAATAATGTAAAAGGCAAAATGTAGCTGATAGATTGGATGGTGGGAGGTTGATAGCAATAATGAGAGAATGAATGAATACAAGGATAAGGGGCAATATTCTGATAGAGGGGATTCAAGAGATCTGTATAAATTTGATAGAATAAGAAATAAAGGTTAGCTAATAAACAGGAGACTGAATTTATAATTTACTTAGCGGGATGAGTTAAATTCTTATCTTTCCTAAGAAAGATTACTAAAGAGTCTATAGTTGATAAATGGAGAAACAGCAACTGCCATAAAGATTCTGACCGAGGGGGTGCCTGGGTGGCTCAGTGGGTTAAGGGTCTGACTTTGGCTCAGGTCATGATCTCAGTCCTGGGATCAAGCCCTGCATCAGGCTCCCCACTTAGTTGGGAGTCAGCTTCTCCTTCTGCCCCTCCCCCCTGCTCAGCTCAGGCTCTTTCAAATACATAAAAAATCTAAAAAAAAGATTGATGAAAACCTAATTCCAATCAGCTTAGGAGAAAGTATTTATTAGTAGTACCTGTAACTGAAAGGTGTAATGTTTATTTGGTACAGCTTCAAGCAGGTACTCAGACTCATCAGAGATTAACTGCTCTGCTTTCAGTTGTTTCATACTCTGGCAGATTCTTTCTTGGTGAAAAAAATGTCATCTGATACTAGACTTAAAAGGTCCTTAGAGCTTTTAATCTCAAAAGGAAGGTGATCTTCTTTCTCTTAGCCTCCATGTCAGAGAGGAAAAATAGGATTTGCTCCAGTTTATGCTATGTGCATACTCTGGACCAAGCACTGGGTCCATGGTATGGGATACTCTGGCCAGTCTGGGTTAAGTGCATATGCCTCCAGCAGCAGATTTGTATCACTGGATTGAACAGTTCACAAAATTCCCAAGGAATGGGGGCAGCGTCGACGGAGGTTGAGATTCAGTTCCCATAAAGAAAAAACTTGACCTGAACTGACATGAGGGCATTTATCGATTCACTAAATGTGTGACTATTCCTATGTTTTGCTGCAGAGTGTGTTTGATTAGGTGGTGTGCTGCCACAGCCCCTGTAGCAAGGGTAAGTTAAATTGCCATGGGTGAAGTGGACTCAATTTAGCTATCTTGCCAGTAATCCTAAAATGGATGCATGCTAGACAAGGCAACCTCAACAGCAAGAGACGACGGCTTGGGTGACAAGCAGTTAAGCCTCATCACCTGGACCATTCATGCCAAAAGACTTCAGGGGAGTTCCTTTTAAAACCCTCCAAAGGTGGCTTCCTTCACAGAAGGTGTCAGAGACAACCAACAGAAAGTGAAGCTGTTTATATAAAGGACAGAAGACCTGATCTACAAAGAGGATTGCCTTCAAGTGAAGAAACTTCATTTTTACCCCACCTTTCCACTGTAAGTGGGACATACCCATAAGGAGGCAAATTCAAGAAGGAGCCTCTAAATGTATTTACTAATTTCTGAATTTAAAGAGGTGGAGGGGTGCCTGGGTGGCTCAGTCAGTTAAGTGTCCAACTCTTGATATCGGCTCACGTCATGATCTCAGGGTTGTGGGGTCGAGTTTCCCACTGGGCGTGGAGCCTGCTTGGGATTCTCTCTCCCTCTGCCCCTCCCCCTCTAAAAATTTAAAAAATAAATAAATAAAAATAAAATAGAGAGGTGGAACCAAGTTGTATCTATCCATTTCTCCTTTCTGAAACCAAATTAAAGCAACAAGAATAAGAAAAACATAGGAGAGCCATCTTTGATGAAGTAAAGAGGTATCTACCATTCTGAGCCTCAAAATCCATAAGGAAATGCTGCTAAATGTGGTAAGAATCCTGAGAGGAAACTGATGCTGTATTGAAGAGCATAAAATTCCTCCAAAGCACTGTCATATCTGGAAAGGCAAAAGAAAAGGCACTTTGAGGGGTGCCTGGGTGGCTCAGTCAGTTGAGTCAGTTATGCTCTGCACTCAGCATAAAGTCGGCTTGAGATTCTCTCTCCCTCTCCCTCTGCTCCTCCCTGCCCCCATGCTCTCTCTCAAATAAATAAAATCTTAAAAAAACAAAAACACCACACCACAGCACCTTGATTGGAACCAGTGTTATATCAAAAAGTCTGACTTTAGAAGCCTCCCTAAATTATTTACAGTTGCAGAGTGGCAGGGTGAGTAGCTGAAGGGTCCAAGGAGGAAACACTTAAGATTTAGAAAAGGTAATCTATCACGTGACAGGAGAAAAACTGCCAATGACATGCAAGGCTGCAAGGTAAAGGGGTGCCTGGGTGGCTCAGTTGTTAAGCGTCTGCCTTCAGTTCGGGTCATGATCCCAGGGTCCTGGGATGGAGCCCCGCATCGGGCTCCCTGCTCAGCGGGAAGCCTGCTTCTCCCTCTCCTACTCCCCCTGCTGTGTTCCCTCTCTCGCTGTGTCTCTGTCAAAAAAAAAAAAAAAAGACTGCAAGGTAAAGGCTAAATCTTTATATTCCAAGCGTGTGGGCTATGGACTGGCAGTATCAGCATCACTTGATCATTTGTCAAAATTCCAGAATATTGGGCCCTAATCCAAACCTACTGATTCAGAATCTGCATCTCTATAAGATCCCCAGGTGATCTGAATACACAGTAACGTTTGAGAATCACTGGGCTAAAACAAATTTTCTGCCAGTCTGGAGCACTGCCCTTGGATAAGTAACTAGATCAAGAAGAGCTCTATTCATTCAAAAATTTAAAAGTCTAGCCTTTAAGAGAACCTACAGAATAATGTTAGACTAAGACTTAACAGAACTTCCTTCCATCAAAACTGAACAACAAAAAAGTGCCGGCACCAATGAAAGAGTAAAGTGATACGACCTCACATCACACACTAAAAGTTTAATACAGAAACAAGGCCACACTAAAGAATATGCCAGGATCTTTGGTACTTTCTGCCCTTGGTAAGACTAGCAATAATGGGGAAAAAAAGTAGGTAGAAGAAATTTTGAAAAACTATACTAATATATCCCAACTTGGTGAGCAAGATATAGGCAGCACTGAGTAAAGCGCATAAAATTTGTCTAAGAATCCCTCATTCTAGAGAAATGGTAGTTTGAATAGAAAAGGCAAGTTAAAGACCTATTAGAATTTGCCTTTTTTTAAAAAAAGCACGGAGCCCAATGCCTGAGCCTGATCATGACCTGAGCCTCCCAGGACCCTGGGATCATGACCTGAGCCGAAGGCAGATGCTTAACAACTGAGCCACCCAGGTGCCCCTTGCCTATCTTTCTGATCCAGGAACTTCTCCTCCAAAAATATTGGTAAAGATTTTTAAAAGCACATGTACAAGAATGTAAATTGCAACACTTTTTTGTTTAAACTCTACATCCATAGTGATCCCTGTTCTCCTTAAATGTGTATTTGAGATATGCACTTCTGGTGAAGACAGAATTATGGGGGAATAGTTTATCCTCCCATCTGAAACAGTAAAAACTGGACAAAATATATGAAACCTTGGTTTCAAGACACTGGACATAAGGCAACAAGACTGAGATCCTTGAAAAATGGAAAACAAATGAGAGGAGTACTAGGATTTACCCAAATAACTACATAAAGAGAGTTTCCAGGCTATCGTCTGAGTTGAGGACACGGATCTGGGAGTTAGGGACATTGAGGTGGCTGGAGTTCCCAGGATGAAGTGCCTGAGAGCTCTTAGAGAAAAAAACCTTTAGACATCAGAATTTTTTATCTGGGTAAATACTAGTTTTTACCTAAACACTGATCAGTGCATGCATGTGAGGAAATCACCTGAATTACCTGGGGAAACAATGGATAGAATTACAAAGAGAAATGGACAAATCCAAAATTATAATAAGAGATTCTGACACACATCTGTCATAAGAACAAGTAGACAGAAAATCATAAAGGATATTGAAGACCTGAACTGCACTATCAGCCAACTTGACCTGACATTTTAAAAACCCTCCACCCAAGAATAGTATACAAATTATTTTCATATGCACCCAGAATAGTTACTGAAATAGACCATATTCCAGGCTTCAAAACATATCTCAATAAACTTAAAAGGATTCAAGTCATACAAAATGTTTCCTAACCAGAAGGGATTAAATTAGAAACCAGTAAATGAAAGATACTTGGAAAATCTCCAAATGTTTGGACCGAAATGGTAACCCATGGGTCAAGAGAGAAATCAAAGGGAAAATAGGAAGTATTTTAAATTGAATAAAACTTAGAATAGAGCATGTCAAAATGTGTGGGATGCAACTAACAGTTCTTAGAAGGAAATGTAATAGTACTAAGTTACAAAATTTTGAAAGCTCCTAGTGACTTTAATTTCCACCTTAATTAGAAAATGAAGAGCAATGAAACACAAAGTTAGCAGAAGAATGGAAATAATTACTAATAGAAATAAATGAGATAGGAAACAGAAAAATAAAAGCAGGTCAATAAAACCAATGTATCTTCATTCAGACTGCTGAAAAAAAAAAATACACAAGTTACCAATATCCGGAATGGCAAAGGTGATGTCACCACAAATTCTAGTTATGAAATGGGTTAAGAGAATGTTGTGAACTTTATGGAAATAATTTGACAACTTAGGTGAAATGAGAAAATTTCTTGAAAGAAACTACCAAGCTTTCTCAAGAAGGAACAGATAATCTGAACCGTTATTTTAAAAATGGAATTTGTAATTTAAGTCTCCCAAACATTTTCAGGTATCTTACTGTTATTGCTAGTTTAGTTCTGCTACAGACAGGGAATGTACTTTATGTAACTGTTCAAAACTTAAAATTTATATTATAGTCGTGTGTACTTCTTCATGTATACTCGAAAAGAATGTATTCCGCTTTGTGGTGTTTTATAAATGTCAACTAGTTAACTTGGTCAGTTGTATTGTTCAGGCCTTATATTCTGATTTTGTGTCTACTTCTTCTACTAATAGCTGAAAGACAATGGTGAAATCCCCAGTAGTGAATTGGTCTATTTGCCCTGTTTTTTCACTTGTGTAATTTGTACCTCTGTAACTTGATACATATCCACACACTTAGGATTGTTATTTACCTGGAAATTGATTCCTTTGTTATATAAGGTTTCTCTTTATCCCTGATTATATTTGTTGTTCTAAAATCAGCTTTACCTGATACTAACATAGTGATTCCAACTTTTTGTGTTTGCATGATCTATCTTTTCCCCACTAGTTAACTTTTTAATTATTTATGCCTATATAAAGTGTGTTTCTGCTAGCATATACTTGGGTCCTGTTTCTCCAGTCTTACAATCTCTTGTCTTAACTGGTATGCTTAGACCATCTGCATTTTCTTTTAAGATTTTATTTATTTGAGAGAGATCATAAGCAGGGGGAGAGGCAGAGGGAGAAGCACACTCCCCGCTGAGGAGGGAGCCTGATGCCGGGCTCAATCCCATGACTCTGGGCTCATGACCTGAGCCGAAGGTAGACACTTAAAAACTGAGCCACCCAGGCACCCCTAGACATCTATATTTGATGTAATTTAAAAATATATATATTTGGATTAAAATCAATCCATCCTCTTAATCATTTTCTAATTGTTCTATTCTCCAGCTTTTGTTCTTTTTCTGCCTTCTATTGGGTTAACTGAATATTTTTAAATTATTCCATTTTATTCTATTAACTTAACCTCCTTAAAAAGTTTGTGATTAACCTAAAGTTAACATGTATCTTTAATTAACCAGAATATATCATCATCTTGTGCCACTCAGCAAGATCCTACACAACATATTCCCAGTTTGTCTCCCATCCTTTGCACTTGTCATGCATTTTACTTTTACATGCGGTAAACACACAAAGCATGTTACTGTTTTAAAATTATCTTTTAGACATTTACGTAAGTGAAGAAAAGATGAAATGTTTTACCTTCATTTATTCCACTTCTCTTCTTTCCTTTGTGTATATCCAAGAATTTGTTATGGTTTCACATTCCTTCTGCTTCAAGCACTTCATTTATTTCAAATAGAGAGGTCTTATGGCAACGTATTGTTTTTGAGGTCTTCATTCCTCTATCAATTTTGAAAGGTATTTCCATGAAGTTTCAATAAAGACAGCTTTTTCCTTCTAGCACTTTACAAATGTCATTATTGTCCTCTAGTTTGCATTACTTCTAAGTCTACTGTAATTTTCCCCCCCTAAGTCTGCTGTAATTCTTATCATTGTTCCTTTGTAATTAAAAAATCTTTCTTGGTATTCTCTGAGCTTTATATACCTATGTTCTGGTGTCATTCAGCCAATATCTTCAAATATTTCTTCTGCTCCATTTTGTCTATTCCTTCTGGGATTCCAGTTATGCATGTGTTGGACCAGTAGACCTTTCCCTACAGCTCTCAGATGTTCTTTTTTGTCACCTCCCTGTACCCCTTGCCTTGCCCCCCCCCCCCAATTTGTTTTGGTTTGGGTGATTTTTACTGACCTACTTTCAACGTCACTTATTCCCTTGACTGTGTATTATTGATGAGCTTGTTGAAGGCACTGTTTGTGTTGATTTCTAGCATTTCCATCATTCATCTCTCTGCTCAAATGACCCATGTAATTTGCCTGTTGTGCAACTTTTTTATTAGAACTTTAACATATTATAAATTGTCCAACAGCTATGTAACTTCTGAGTAAGTTCTGGATTCTTCTGTCACTTGGTAGGGGTGGGAAGTGTAGATTTTTCTTGCTTTTTTGTATGCCTTGTAATTTTGCCCCCCGCCTACCCCAGCTAAGAATCTTGTGTAGGACAGTAAAAACAGAGGTAAACATTTCCTGGAAATGGCCGTGTCATTCCTTCTGTTAAGCCTTGTGTGTGTGTGTGTGTGTGTGTGTGTTGGGGGGATGTCATTAATACAGACAGGAATTGGACTAGATTTAAGTTTGGTTGTTGCTGTGGTTACCCAGAGTGCACCCGTCTTCAAACATTACTAGTGATTCCTTAAAATGTGAGCCTGTTTTCCCAAGGGTTTATCTCAATGTCTGGGTCACCTTCAGGTTTAAGTGTTCCCTGTCAATTATGCCTCAGAGAACATCTGATATACTAAAACATTTTCATTAATTCATTTATTCACCCAATATTAAATAAGTGCTGACTACTTCCTGTGTGCCAGTCACTGTACTAAATACTGAAATCTGCAATTCCCTTAATACTCCACAACCCTCTGCCACTATTCTGTGTATCTGTACTTTCTCTTTGCCCTCAGTAGCCTTCCAACTTTTGTGTGCCTAGCCAACTTTAATGTCCTATTCTTCCTTTAATATGGTCACTATCTCCAAGTGATCCCTGTCCCCAAGTCCTCCATTCACCTTGGAGTTCACCATCCTCTTCTATTACCTGTGTACCTTAGATGTTTCCACATTTTAACATCCTGTATTTCCTTGTAAACTCTAAGTGTCTGCGGAGTGCCTGAGTGCCTCAGTCAGTTAAGCGGCTGCCTTCGGCTCAGGTCATGAGCCCAGAGTCCTGGGATCGAGCCCCAAGTCAGGCTCCCTGCTCAGCAGGAGAGCCTGCTTCTTCCTCTCCCTCTGCCTGCTCTGCCTACTTGTGCTCTCTGTCAAAAAATAAAGAAAATCTTTAAAAAGAAAACCTAAATTAAACCGGGGTGCCTGGGTGGCTCAGTCATTAAGCATCTGCTTTCAGCTCAGGTCATAGTCCCAGGGTCTTGGAATCGAGCCCCGCATCGGGCTCCCTGCTCAGCAGGAGGCCTACTTCTCCCTCTCCCACTCTCCCTGCTCGTGTTCCCTCTCTCACTGTGTCTCTGTCAAATAAATAAATAAAATCTTAAAAAAAAACAAACAAACACCAAAACCAAAACTGTCTGTAAGCAAGAACAGTGTCTTATTAGTGTGCATGCGTGCGTGCGTGTATATGGTTTGTGACCAATGATTTAGAAACAATCTCTATGGCAGATTGGCAGAAGAATTAAACAAAGGGAAGGGTATGGAAGGGGAGGGAGAATAGACATGCCTCTCCATGAGCCTTTTCTGTGTTATTTGCTCACCTATTTGCTCCACGTGTCAGAAATATTTTATGCTGATTTTACAGAACTACCATGACAAGTGTAAATGAAAATTAGCTGTTCTGTTATCCTGTATGCATGCTTACCCTTCGCAAATCTGGATGTTATTTTCCCAGTTGTGGTCACAGAGTGACCTAAAGCCATGTGGTCATGCGTTTCAGAGTTATCTTAACAGGATATGGGTGTTTTTAAAAAATGGCTTTTGCAGAATAGTGCAACTGTATATAGCCCAGTAACAAAAAAGAACTCTGATTTTATTTCTCACATACTTTGCATAAGCTGGAAACAGAGACTAAAAGCTATTATATATGGTGATTAGCTGATAGGAAAATAGCCTGGTACATAAATTCAGGGTATTTCCCCCTGTATTAGCCAGCTTGGGCTGCCATAACAAAATACCACAGACTAGGTGACTTAAACAAAAGAAACTTACTTTTCAGTTTTGGAGGCTAAAAGTCCGAGATCAGGGTGTCACATGGTTGGGTGGTAGTGAAGGCTAGCTTCCCGGCTTATAGACAGCCATCTTCTTGCAGTATCTTCACAAAGTAGAAAAAGCAAGCTCTCTGGCATCCTTTCTTTTTTTCAGACACTAATCCTATCATGATGCACCCTCATAACCTCATCTACCCCTAAATAGCTCCCAAAGGTCCCATTTCAAAATACCATCACATTAGAGGTTAGGGGTCCGAAATATGAATTTTGAGAGGACATATTCAAGAAATGGCATCTCATTTTTCCACCAATCACTTACTGCACGCCAGGGTTCTTACATGAAAATACCAATGTTTATTTATATAAATATAGACAAATTTATTTTCAATAAAACAGTAACAAATAATTTCTCCCTGCTTTTAAGTTCTCATTTCTCTGGTTTCTTTTTTCCCATTAGCCTGTCTCAGGCTTGTTAGATTTTTCACACCATGAATATCATATATTTTCATATGGAGACAATATGGTAATGACAACTGATTCACACAATTATGAGTGCTATCTTTATCCACTTGAAGACTCTTCTCTTTTCTCACCCACAATTTTCTGCCAGCTGGAAGTAGCACCCTGGTTTGCCCAGGAAATCTCTTATATGTGACAGTTCCAGTCCTAAGAGACAAACTCAAACTCATTCTTCATGTGACCTTAAATCAGGCTCAAAGCCCCATCCAGAAATATGGACTTTGTAGCTCTACTTTGTTGTATGTGACTAATGAAATAGCTTTAAATTACACTGGAAATAAAATATCAGTAATTTTTATCACATGAGGAGTAGTATTCATTAAAAATGACTGATCCAATCATCCGAGCTTGCTATTTTGAAATTAAGACCTATGGTAAGGTCATGGCCTCAGCTGATGACAAATCATCTGGTCAAAGTCATCAATGACTTTTGCTCTTTGGCTTTCAAGTGGGACACATCATCAAATGGTCCCATTTTTACAAAATTTATGTTATAAACAAATGCATTTTCCTATGCCTTGGTCTCTCCTACTTTGAAAGCCTAACTCTATTATGCTTTCACATATTTAAAACAAACTTAGGCTTTTTCTTCAGAATGTGTATTCTGATGTCGAATCAGGGATGAACTCCGACTATATGCCTTCCCACATTTACTACATTCATATGGTTTCTCTGAAGAATGACTTCTCTGATGCCGAATAAGATCCGAGCCACTGCTAAATGCCTTCCCACATTCATTACATTCATAGGGTTTCTCTCCAGTATGACTTCTTTCATGTAGAATAAGGGATGTGCGTTGACTAAAGGCCTTCCCACATGTTTTGCATGTATATGGTTTTTCTCCAGTGTGAATTCTTTCATGTTGGGCAAGGTGTGCACTCTGACTGAAGGCCTTCCCACACTGATCACATTCATAGGGTCTATCTTCAGTATGAATTCTCTTATGTCGAGTAAGAGATATTCGGTGACTGAAGGCTTTTCCACATTCTTCACACTGATAGGGTTTTTCTCCAGTATGAATTCTCTGATGTTCAATAAGAAATGACTGACGGCCAAAAACTTTACTACATTTATTGCATCTGAAAGGTTTCTCTTCAGAATGAATGTTCTGATGTATTTTAAGGTTTGCAGTTCCAGAAAACATCTTTCCACATTCCTTACATTCAAACATTTTCTTTTTCCTTGTATGAACTTTCTGATGTTGAATAAGGGATGAATGCCGATTACAGACCTTCTCACATTTACTGCATCTGTACAGTTTCTCTCCATTATGAATTCTTAGATGTAGAATAAGGGTTGAAAGCCGCCTGAAGACCTTCTCACATTTATCACATTTGTAGGTTTTCTTTGACGTGTGAATTCTCTGATGAAGCATAATGGATGAAATCCTATTAAAGGATTTTCCACATGCTCTACATTTATAAGGATTCTCTAAATGGTGACTTTTCTGCTGTGGACTCTGACCTAACACCTTCTCACTTTCATGGGTTTTCTCTCCAGTATGATTTCTTTTATGTATAACAAGGGCTGATTTCTTATTGAAGCCTCTCCCACATTTATTGCATTTATGAATTTTCTTTCCACTGTGAAATTTCTTATGAAGTAATAGGGATGACATTCGAATGAAGTCTTTCCCACACTTTCCACACTGGTGGATGTTCTCAACAAAACTAATTTTCTGGCCCACACTGGGAGGTGGGCACTGACTCAAGGCCCTCCCACAGTCAAAGGTTTCCTTTCCATTATGAACTTTCCCATGTAGAATAAGAGATGTTCTTTGAATGAAGCTTTCTCCACATTTATCACATTTATAGCTTTTCCTTCCATTGTGAATTTTCTGATGAAGAATGAGGGATGAGATCTGTCTGAAAGCTTTTCTACAATTACTGCATTCATAAGGCTTCTCTCCAGTATGAGATTTCTGATGAAGTTTAAGAGATAAGCTTTGACCAAAGGTTTTCCCACAGTCATTACATTTTAAAGATTTCTTCCCTGAATGCACCTTCCTGGGTTTTATTAGAACTGAACTCTTCTTGCTGCCTCTCTTTCCTGTGGGAACTTTCTGTGATGCAGAAATTGGTTTCTGATAGATGCTTTGCCCAGATTTGTTGCACAGATTTGGAGGTAACTTCCTGGTCTCAGATTTAGACCCTGAGTCTGAAAGATAGCAAGAAATTCAATATTTGTTTTCCTATGCTGGAAAAATGAAGCTTCTGTGCAGTCATTATCAATGATGATAATAATAATACTTATCAGACATAGTAACAATGATGACTTAGTCTCATTATAATTTTAGCGTAATAAGGGCTTTATAGAAATATTTAATAATTAGAATTCAGGAAATCTTGCAATTTGAAATGAATAAAATTAAAGTTTTATTTGTAGGATAAATTCATACCATATGCTACATTAAACTCCATAGAGTCTTCATTGGATGAATGTACTTTTATTATATGAAATGTCAAAAATGACAGAAGATAACTACAGACAGAAAGTAAATTAGTAGTTGCCTGGGGCTGGAGATGGGAATAGGGATTAACTGTAAATGGACATGAAGAGTTTTATTAGGGTGACAAAAATATTCTAAAACTAGATTATGATGATGGCTACACAACTTGTTAAATTTATCAAAAACCACTGAATTATACACTTAAAATGGGTGAATTTTACAATTTTACAATATGTAAATTAGGACTCAATAAAGTAAATTTTTTGTGAAGTCATAAATTTTTAAAATGTATTCTTAAAATCAAATCTTTAAAAAACAACTGGACTTCTGGTGTCCAGTTCCTCATGTAAGAGGCTTGGAAAGCACAACTTCATCCAAACAAGTAAGAAGCTAAGTACAAACCACTGCCTCCAACTCCGGTTGCTTCTAGCCATCCTGTCCCTCCTAGGGGGCAGGGGGGATGGGGATGGACTGAGAAACTTGTGATGTTCACACTCCAGAGGCAAAGGCACCCTAAAAGACTGAGGCCTAATCCTAGGACCATAGAATGCGTCCCATCCCAACGTACCTCATCACTAACTGTTTACAACAGTTCTTTCTACCTGGTACATCACCTCTGGCCGTTAAGAAAAAATTACAAGGCAGTGCTCGCTTCAGCAGCACATATACTAAAATTGGAAGAAAAAATTACAAGGCATACAAAAGGCAAAACACACAATTTGAAGAGACAGAGCAAGCATGAGAACCAGACTCAGATATGGCAGGGATGCTAGAATTATCAGACCAGAAATTTAAAACTGATTAATATGCTAAGGGCTCTAAGAGATAAAGTATACAGCATATTAGAACAGATGGGCAATGTAAGCAAAGAGATGGAAATGCAAAGAATCAAAACATTAGAGATCAAAAACACTATAACAAAAAAACACTATAACAAAGAATGCCTTGAATGGGCTTATTAGTAGATTCAACATAGCTGAAGAAAGATTCTGTGAGCTAACTTATCAACAGAATCCTTAAAAACCAGAAAGCAAAGTAAATAAAGACTGGGAAACAAAACAAAACAAACCTCGACTCTCCAAAGACTGTGGGACAACTACAGAAGAAGTAACAAATGTGTTATGAGAATGCCAGGATAAAAAAAAGAGAAATGAAAGAAGAAACATTTGAAGCAATAATGAATGAGAATTTCCCAAATTAATGTCAGACAACAAATCATGATTCAAGATGCTCAGAGAACACCAAGCAGGAAAAATGCTAAGAAACCTATACCCAGGCATGTCTTTTTCAAATTGCAGAAAATTAAAGATAAAGAAAAATTCTTGAATGACGGCATAGGGGAAAAAGGACCTCACCTACAGAGGAACAATGAATTGCATCCAAATTATTAGAGACCATGCAAGCAAGAGAAGTGGAGTGAAATATTTAAAATGGTGACAGAAAGAAACCACCAACCTAGAATTCTGTACTCTGTCAAAATAGCCTTCAAAAGTGAGAGGAAAAAAGACTTTCTCAGATGAATAAATATTGAGGGAATTTGTGGCCAGCAGTACTGCCTTGCAAGAATGTTAAAAGAGGGGCGCCTGGGTGGCTCAGTCGTTAAGCGTCTGCCTTCGGCTCAGGTCATGATCCCAGGGTTCTGGGATCGAGCCCCGCATCGGGCTCCCTGCTCGGCGGGAAGCCTGCTTCTCCCTCCCACTCCCCCTGCTTGTGTTCCCTCTCTCCCTGTGTCTCTCTCTGTCAAATAAATAAATAAAATCTTAAAAAAAAAAAAAAAGAATGTTAAAAGAGGTCTGTTAGAAGAAAAATAATACAAGTCAGAAACTTGGATCTACACAGAGAAGGGAAAAGCAATGAAGAAAGAATGAGTGAAGACAAAAAATCCCTTTATTTTTCTTATCCTTAATTGACTGAAACAATAATAGTTTGTTCAAAATAATAGAAACAATGTATTCAATTGTGTATGCTTATGTCTTTATCCTATGTATACATGTAAATATATACATATTTGCTTATATATACGTACTTGCTTACATATATTTATATATAAATGAAGTGAATGACAGCAATGATACAGATGATAGGAGGAAGGAATTACCATTATTTTATTATTATAAAGTCCTCATACTACCCATGAAGTGGTATAGTGTTATCTGAAAGTGGACCTGGATTAGCTGTAAACGTATAAATTCTAGGGCAACCACTTAAAAAAAAAAAAAAAGATATATTATAGATACCTATATCTATATCTGTATATCTGATATGCTAAGGAAGGACAGAAAATGGAATCATAGAAATGCTCATTTAAAACCACAATAGGAAGGGGTGCCTGGGTGGCTCAGTCAGTTAAGCATCTGCCTTTGGGTCAGGTCATGATCCCAGGGTCCTGGGATTAAGCCCCTCATCGGGCTCCCTGCCAGCGTGGAGTCTGCTTATCCCTCTCCTCCACTCTCTCTCAAATAAATAAATATTTTTTTAAAAAATTAAATTAAATTAAAAAATAAAACCACAATAGGCAGAAAAAGAGTGGAAGACAAAAACAGGAGCAAAGAATAAAGACAACAAATAGAAGTATTTATTATATATGTAGTAGATATCAATCCAACTATATCAATAATCACTTTGAATGTCAACAGTCTAAACCAATTAAAAGAGACTGAGGGCGCCTGGGTGGCTCAGTCGGTTAAGCGACTGCCTTCGGCTCAGGTCATGATCCTGGAGTCCCGGGATCGAGTCCCACATCGGGCTCCCTGCTCGGCAGGGAGTCTGCTTCTCCCTCTGACCCTCCTCCCTCTCATGCTCTCTCTATCTCATTCTGTCTAAATAAATAAATAAATAAATCTTTAAAAAAAAAAAAAAGGGCGCCTGGGTGGCTCAGTTGGTTAAGCGACTGCCTTCGGCTCAGGTCATGATCCTGGAGTCCCTGGATCG
Organism: Mirounga leonina; assembly: GCF_011800145.1. Lineage (NCBI taxonomy): Eukaryota > Metazoa > Chordata > Mammalia > Carnivora > Phocidae > Mirounga > Mirounga leonina. The sequence continues at coordinate 9,711,185 of NW_023270718.1, read as the reverse complement.
AGTCCCGCATCGGGCTCCCTGCTCGGCGGGGAGTCTGCTTCTCCCTCTGACCCTCCCCCTCTCATATGCTCTCTCTCTCTCAGTCTCTCTCTCTTAAATAAATAAATAAAATCTTAAAAAAAAAAAAAAAAGAGACTGAATTTAATCTAATTCAGAGTGAATTAAAAAACACAGCCCAACTGTGTGCTGCCTATTAAGAAACTCACTTTAGATATAAAGACACAGATTAAAAGTAAATGAATGGAGAAAAATATACCATGGTAACACAAATAAAAAGAAAGGAGGAGCAGCTATATTAATTTTAGACAGAGCTGACTTAAAAGCACTGAAAGTTATCATGGATAAAGGGGGGCATTATATAATGACAAAGAAATCAATTCTTCAGAAGACATAACAATTCTTAGTGGGTATATGCCGAACAACAAAGCATCAAATTACAAGAGATAAAAACTGATGAAACCACAAGGAGAAATATATGAATCCACTATCATAGTTAAGACACTTCAACATCCCTCTCTCATAAATGAAAAGATCCAGAAAGAAGAAAAATCAGTGGAACTCAACCATACCTTCATTCAACTGGATATAACTGACATCTCTAGACTACTTCATTCAACAACAGCAGAAGTCACATTATTCTCAAGCTCACATAGAAAATTCACCAAGATGGGGGGCGCCTGGGTGGCTCAGTCGGTTAAGCCGCTGCCTTCGGCTCAGGTCATGATCCCAGGGTCCTGGGATCGAGTCCCACATCGGGCTCCTTGCTCGGCAGGGAGCTCTGCCTGCCTCTCCCCCTGCTTGTGTTCTGCCTCTCTCTCTGACAAATAAGTAAAAATAAAATCTTAAAAAAAAAAAAAAGAAAAGAAAATTCACCAAGATGGACCACATTCTGGACCTTAAAACATACCTTAACAAATAACAGAAATGACACAATGCTCTCAGACCACAGTGAAATTAAACTAGAAATCAGTAACAGAAATATCACTGGAAAATCCCTAACTACTTAGAGATTAAATAGTACATTTCTAAATAACACATGAAATCACAAAAGAAATTTTTAAATATTTCGAGCTAAATGAAAATAAAACACAACTCTGGGGCACCTGGGTGGCTCAGTCAGTTGGTCACTATTGACTATTTCTTTTGATACGCAGATGTTGCTACAAAGCAACAGTAATTAAGACAGTGTGGTAGTGGAAAAAAGATAAAGACCAATAGAACAGAATAGAAAGCCAAGAAATAAACTCTTGCATATCTAGTCAAATGATTTTCAGCAAGGGAGCCAAGGTTACTCAATGAGGAAAGCACAGTCTCTTCCACAATCAGTGTTGGGAAAACTGGATATCTACATGGAAAAGAATGATCTTGGACCCTTACAACTCACACAAAAATTAACTCAAACAGATTAAAGACCTAAATGTAAGACCTAAAACTACTGAAGTCTTAGAAGAAAACATTGGGGTTAAGGTTCAGGAGATTAGATTTGGCACTAATTTCTCAGATATGACACCAAAAAGCAAAGGCAACAACAACAAAAGACAAATGGGACTACATCTGTGTACAAATAAAAACAACAGTGTGAAAAGGCAACCTATGGGATAAGAGAAAATAATTACAAATCATCTATCAGATAAGGGACTAATATACAGAATATATGAAGAACTGTAAGGGGGCCTGGGTGGCTCAGTCATTAAGTGTCTGCCTTCCACTCAGGGCATGATCCCAGAGTCTTGGGATCAAGCCCCACATCGGGCTCCCTGCTCCATGGGAAGCCTGCTTCTCCCTCTCCTACTCCCCCTGCTTGTGTTTTCTCTCTCGCTGTGTCTCTCTGTGTCTCTCTGTGTCAAATAAATAAAATCTTAAAAAAAAAAAAAAGAACTGTAACTCATCAACAAATGACAATCCTATTTTCAGAAATGGGCAAAGGACTTGACAGACACTTCTCCAAGGAAGATAGACACATGGCCAATAAACACATGAAAAGATGCTCAACCTCACTAATCATTAGGGAAATGCAAATCAAACCCACAATATCATCTCACACCCATAAGGATGGCCACTGTCAAAAAAACAAAAAATCACAAGTGTTGACAAAAAGTTGAAACATTTACACATTGTTGGTGGAAATGACAAATGGTGCAGCCACTATGGAAAACAGTATGGAGATTCCCCAGATAATAAAAAATAGATCTATCATATGATCCAGCAATCCCGCCTCTGGGTACATACCCCAAAATTTGAAATCAGGATCTTAAATACATATCTGTACTCCTATGTTCGTTGCAGCATTATGCAAAGTAGCCAAGAAGCAGAACACCCCAAATATCCACTGATAAATGGATAAAGAAAATATGACATATACAATGAAATATTATGCAGTCTTCAAAAAAAAAAAAATAAGATCCTGTCACATGTTACAACATGGATGAAGCTCAAGGAAATTATGCTCAGCAAGAAAAAAGGACAAATACTGTATGATTTGATTCATATAAGTATACATGGTGCTCAAAATCAGAGAAATACAAAGAGAGGTGGCCACCAAGGGCTAGGTGGAAGGGTGGAGGGAGAATCAGTGTTGAGTAAATATAGTTTCAAAAGTTATTACAAGATGGAAAAGTTCTGGATATCTGTTGCACAACAATGTGAATATACTTAATTCTACACTTTAAAATGGTTAAGATGACAAATTCAATGTTATGATTTTTTTACAATTAAAAAAACTCAGGGGTGCCTATTGGTTAAGAATCCGACTCTCGAGCTCAGGGTCATTAAGTTCAAGCCCCATGCTGGGTTCCACGCTAGGTGTGGACCCTACTTAACAAACAACAACAACAACAAAAAAGCCACTCATAGAACTGTTAAAATAAATAAGTAAAAATAACCTAACCAAAGAGAAATCTATCAGAAAAGGAAACGAGTTCTTAGAAAGTAGTCAAAATGAACATTTGTGGAAAATATTTTTTTTTTTTTAAAGAATGAAGAAAACCATGCAAGTTTGAACATTACCATTAGCAATGCTATCATGAGAGAAGGTGGAATATGCCGAGGCAGGGAATGTGATAGGTGGGGATAAGGGCATTAAGAGCTGAGCTTCTGAGACCAGAATCTGGGGTTCAAGCCCAGCTGTGCTGCCACTTCCTAGCTGGGTTACCCTAGGCAAGTCACTGAACTTCCTTGATCTTTGGTTTCCTCATAAATAAAACAGGAATAATAATAGTACCTACCTTATAGGACTGGGAGGAACCTGTACAAGCACATCTGGGACCTAGGAAGGGTTTATTAAATGTTGGTTATTCTCCTTCTGGGGGCTCACACTACAGGCCTGGGGGCCTTTAAGGTATGGAAACTGGCAGTTTGCAAACATCTTCAAGAGGCTGCCCTCTCAAGATGGAGGGTGCTCTTACAAACAATAGCAACAAGTAAGCCTTGATTCTCTGTCACTCACCCACACCCCGGCGTTTCCTCACTGGCTCCACTATCCAAGGTGCTTTCCCTTTCTCCAATAAGGTGATCACATTTGGCCTCCGAAAGCAAAGTCCTGCATTCAGGAAAAACATCAGCACTGAGCATGACCTGGGTGCCACAGATGTCAGAGCCAAGCCCTGTGTCAACGGGAATGGGGATTTATGAGCACAAAAGGAGCACAGAGGATGTGAAGGGCAGGTGGAGGAGGAGGACGGTCAAAGTTCAGTTATAGCAAGCGGAATTGCTCATTTCTAACTCTACAAAGCCAATTATTCTCTTGAAAAATCAGACCAGAAACTCCTGAGGCTGGCTATTAAGCTGCTACCATTCGGCTCCCAATCCCACCCTTCTCTGATCTGTTTTGTGTGCAGGGGCTGGGGCTCTGCAAACTACACTTCTTCACCAGAAGCTCCCTGTCAGCATCCACCAACAGGGGCTCTGCTGGTTTTAATTCTGCTTCTTTTTTTCCCCTACACTCAGAATTAGCGTCATCCTGACCCTTCATGAGTATAAACAGACTAGTCAGCGCACCTCTCTCTTCCTTCAGAAGTCTGAGTCCCTTCCTCTAAGTCCTAAAAACCCCAAACTCTCCCCTTTGTATCCCTAGCCCAAGGATGGTGCTTGCATCCTGCGGTTACCAACTCTGCATTACTATTTATATTTGTCCACTATTTACCCTTTAATCACACCTGTTAAGTAGATTCCTCGTATTAAATTCTCTCAAAACAGGGGCGCCTGGGTGGCTCAGTTGGTTGAGCGACTGCCTTCGGCTCAGGTCATGATCCTGGAGTCCCGGGATCGAATCCCGCATCGGGCTCCCTGCTCAGCAGGGAGTCTGCTTCTCCCTCTGACCCTCCCCCCTCTCATGCTCTATCTCATTCTCTCTCTCAAATAAATAAATAACATCTTTAAAAAAAAAAAATTCTCTCAAAACAACCAGGTGTCCTCAAAAGGTTACATACATAGTTACTATGTGACAGCAATTCCACTCCTAAGTATACACCCAGAAGAAATGAAAATATACGTCCACACAAAAACTCAAACGTTAATATTCACAATTGCCAGAGTGAAAAACTGCCCAAATGCCCGTCAACTGATGAACAGATTAACAAAATGTGGAATACTATTGGCCATGAAAAGGAAGGGGGTACTGATACGTGCTACAATGTAGATGAACCTCAAAAACATTAAGTTAAGGAAGGCAGACACAAAGGACCACATACTAATGATTCCATTTCTATGAAAGGCCAAGAATAGGCAAATTCAGAGACAGAAACCAGATTGATGTTCACCTAATCTGGAGGAATCAGTGGGCAAGGGGAATGAAGACTGATTGTTAATGGATATGGGGTTTCTTTTGGGGTAATGAAAATGTTCTAAAACGGACTGGTGATGGATGTACAACTCTGCGCATACATTAAAAACCACTGAATTACATACTTTGTATGTAGAGCATGTGAATTATACATCAATAAAGCTGCTAAAAAAAAAACCAAACTGCAGTGGCTTCTGTTTTCCTAACTAGACTAATTTATGTCCCACAATGGGTTGGTTGTGGATTACGGGGTGGAGAGAGCCTTACCGAGAGAGACCAAGTTCTGGTAGTTCTCCAACATGACATCTTCATACAGATCCTTTTGAATGGGGCTCAGCCATTCCCACTCTTCCTGGGAAAAGTAGATGGCCAAATCCCCAAATGTCACTGGCACCTGAAACAGAAAGTCACATGTCCTTTCACCACAGGCTTATGCTTCCATATGGCTGGAAACAACAAGGAACTTGTCCCAAACATGGGAGATCCATGGTGCCAGGAATCTATTCCGGAAATATTTGAGGTTCTGAGGCCAAGAGGAGCAATGGCATCAAATAAAATAAATACACAACACAATATGACATAGCTATTATTAAAAACTATGTGCCATAAAAAGCAGTATCAACTTGGATTTACTGGGCACTGACAAAGGCAGAGCATCTTTCTAAGCACCCTACAGGTACTGACCCATGTTAGCCAGTGACTATACTGCTGAGAGAATCACAGCAATGCTACAGATCAGGAAATGGGAGGCCCAGAAACGGCAGTGTGACTTATGGAAGGAAGTGCCCAAACTAGTGAACGGGGGAGCTGGAGTTCAAGCTGGGCAGTCTGGCTTCTGATTCATGCCCCTAACTACATACTCTCTAAAGAGCACATGGCTCAACTACACAGGGCCAAAGGTTCTTTGTAGGTGTAAGCAAGGTTACTGATCACTTGATCTTAAATCCTTATCTAGGCAGATGATGTAATCACGGAGCCCGTAACAGTAGGGAAATTTTCACCAGCTGGAAGAGGAGAGTGGAAAGGGAAGTCGGAGAGATCTGAAGCCTGATTTGACCTGCTATTGCTGGCTTGAAGATGGAAGGGGGCCAGGTGGAAAGCAGAAGAAACTGAATATGCTAATAAACGATGAGTTTTGAAGAGCCTCAGATGTGACCACACAGCCAGCCAACACCTTTTTTCAGCCTTGTGAGACTGAAAGCAGAGGACCCAGCCAAGCTGCACTGTGCCTTATCTCTGACCCACAAACTGTGCACCATAAACATGTGTTTTGAGCAGCCCAATTTGTGGAACTCTGTTACAGCAGCAACAGGGAACACATAACTTAGAGGGCAAAAGTGTTTGTTAGAGAAACTGCATCCAAGATGTTTATTTTAGAAAATCACTTCATCATCTAAAGTGGTGAAGCATGTTTTTTAACAGAAGGTTGACTCACTGGCCTGGTTCCAACGAACCCAATCTGAATACAAGGTTATGTGGAGTCTCTTAAAATTAGATTTCCTCCTTGTAAATATGGGCTATACAAGTAAAAACAAAGTGACATCAACAGATTAACTCTAGAGCACAACCTCGAATCCTCCTCTGCCTCAGCAGATCCTGCCTAGGCACTCATGTCTACCTTGAGAAATCATGGTGGCTCTCTTCTTCAGTCTCGGGAGCAGCCTAGGCAAACAACCTGGAGATGCTTGACACATAGGTGAATGGCCATATGCACACTGAGAAAAAAGGAGAGGAGGGTGCTGAGTGGTTACGTGGGTTGCTGGAGCTCTTCTCATGCTCCTACCCTCCGTGGTGATGGAGGAAACAGAGACCAGATCTTGGATGGGATTCTGTCAGGCAGGAAGTTTCCATGGAAGGAAAGCAAATGACCCATGTCTTACAAGATGGAACTTCCCTGCAAGAACAATCACTATTTACCTTGGACTTGGACTTCCCTCGTGCAGCAGGCATCCTTTCCTCCCCCTTGAGGCTCCGCATCTGGAGAAGGGCAGAGTGCAGAGAAGGTGGGGCTGTGGGAGAAGAAAAGTCATGAGGATGACAGGGCCTTCTGGGTGGTCCCAGAGTCTCTAGGATAAGAATCCCCTCATCCCTCACCCTGGTCACACATGCATGTGCATGCACACATACACACAGGTGCATAGACACACATGGAGGGAGGTCAGAATATCTTCTGCAGCATTCCTGCCCCTTCTCAGGGTTGGGAAGGGGCATAGCCAATGCTATCTGTTCCCAAGATCACAGAAGGCTCCAGATCAGGAGGCAAATGAGACATGAAGACAGCTATCCATCCATGTGACAAGCATTTGTTAAGTGTCTAGTATGTGCCAGGCATTGTCCTAGGTGCTGGGGAAGAGCAGGGTTAGAGCAGAAGTATCAGCTCCCCTGTACCTTACATTCCACCATGGATGGAAAGTTCATATAGGACACAGCGTCAGCTGAGATCATTGCTATAAAAACAAAACAAAACACAACAATACCAGAGCAGGGGGTGGAGTGATGGGGTGGTTGACAGAGGCCTCCAGAGGATACAACACTGAGTCAAGGTTTGAATGTAGTGCAAGTGTGAGGCACTTGGACGCTTGGGAAAGAGCATTCTGGGTAGAGGTACAGTAAGTGCAAAGGCCCTGGAGCAGGTGTGTACTTGGTATGCGGAGGGAAGTAAATGGTGTGCTGAAGCAGAATGAGTGAGGTGTGCAGTGGTGGTCTGTGAGATGCTGAGTTCAGGAGGGGCCACATCATGAAAGCGGTTGTGAGCAGTTTGAAACCGATCCTAAATGTGATAAGACATCATCGAGGGAGCACGAGTCTGAGGAGTGGCATGTCTGACTTAACATTTAACAAAATTTGCTGGGTGGCTGTGTGGTGAATCAACTGTGTATGTTGGTGAGAGGCAGTGGAGATGCAAGAGCTGAAGAGGCAATTCATTAGGCAGGTATGTGTCAATCCAGCAGGGAAATTCAGTGGGATGGATTAGGCCCATCACCGAGTCAGTCTGCACCGATGCTGTTCTACATGCATACCATTAGTAACTGGTGACAACCGAGTTCTGGAAATAAGGCTAGTGCAACTGAGTGTTTAACGTTATTTAGTTTCAATTAATTCATCACTAAAGTATTAATAATAAATATTAAAATTAATGAATTAGAATTTAAAATTAAAAACTGATCCTTGATTTAGTTACTATAAAACTTTGAAGAACGTTTGAAACGACCGGGTGTGTGAATCTACTTTTCCAATGGTAAGTTTTATGAAATTTAAATACAGATCAAGAGGCACCTGGCCAGTTAAGTGTCTGCCTTCGGCTCAGGCCATGATCCCAGGGTCCTGGGATCAAGTCCCGTATCAGACTCCCTGCTCAGCAGGGAGTCTGCTTCTCCCTGTCCTTCTGCCTCTCCCCCTGCTTGTGCTCTCTCTCTCTGTCAATAAGTAAATAAAATCTTTAAAAATAAATACATACATACACACATACAGATCAAACAATAAAAATTACTGCTCTGGAAAACAGTATGGAGGTTCCTCAAAAAGTTGAAAATAGAGCTACCCTATGACCCAGGAATTGCACTACTGGGTATTTACCCCAAAGATACAGACGTAGTGAAAAGAAGGGCCACTCTGTTTTTATCAGAGTGGCCACAGGAGTTGGGGAGATTTGCAGCACAGCACGTTAAGGCTGAGGAGTTGTGGCTCAGTAATAAGTGGCCTGGGCTTCCATTCTGTGTGCTGAGCAAGGCTTCCCTCATGCAGAAAGTGGAGACAAAGGGCCCTACCCAGAGTCTTAAGATGCCTGAATTCTCTCTGCATTAGACTCCAGGACAGGGTTATGCTGGGTGATTTGTAGCACCTGCCAATTTCCATGGTGTAAACACTCCCATGAGGGCCCCACTGTAAGCTACCAAACTCATGTCACTGAGCACAGAACTGGAGAAAGGTGTACACAACAGGTTTGGGATCTAGTGTGAGCCAGCCCCAGCACTCCACTGCCAGAGAGTCTCTGAGAACAAGGCTGTATTCTTTGCCTGGGAGTTCTCCTACTTTTAACTAATATCTCCAAACTGGAGAGATAATGCCTGGTTCTGTGGTCCAGGACAGAACCCAAAGCAGCTTTGTCATTACAGAAAACTTCTGCTGGTTGGTTCTGTTTCATTTTGAAACATCCACATGACTTTGGCATCCTACATCATAATAAATCTGAGTCCGTATTAATATAAACCTCGTATTTTAAACTATTTACCAGATAAATATATCCCTTGGCTTTTCCCTTCCAATTCCTCAAGTAGAACAGATTATTGCAGGAAGTGGTATCATGTCCATCCTGTGGTTTCTCATAGCTGTTTGTACTCAGCCATGTACCCCTAAAATTAGAAAAGTACAATTCTTGCCCACAAAACAATATTCTCTGAGGAACTCAGCACTTCTGGAGAGGAAAGAACAGCAGTTTGATATTAAGTAATTCTGGATTCAAAATTTGCCTCTGCCAATTATTGGGGTAAAGAAAACCTACCTCACTCTTAGCTGTTATGAAGTTAACATGAGCTACCTTTATAGGAGCTATCTTCACCAACAGGCACACAGTAATTTCTCACCTGCTTTATCCCTTTTATTCAGTATACACCAAGCATCCAAAAGACCAAGGAAGCCTGAGACCCATTCAGAAGGCTGTGGGTAGAATTCTCATACAGTGCAGGCAGGAGAGAAAGTAGCACAACCTCAGTGGAGGGTAATTCGGCAAATCTTTGAAAATTGAAGGTACACATCCCCTCTAACACCGTAAACCTCATTTCTGGTATTTGTCTCTAGAAGGCGTTGCATATGGATAAAATGACACACAAGGGTATTCATTGTGGCAAGGCTTGTAGGAAGAGGCAGTATGGTTCTACAGTGAAGGGCATGAGCCTGGAGGCTGTCTGGGTTCAACTTCTAACTCTGCTACCCTCCTATGGGTGAACTCTCATGTGCTCTCTAGGCCTCAGCTTCCTCAATTGGCAAATGGGGCAAGTAACAATGATTCCACAGGGCTGTTTGGAAGATTAAATGAATGAAAACATGTAACACATTTGGAGCAGTGCCAGTATTTACCAAATGTAAGTTATCAAGACATTAGAGATAACCAAAATGCCCATCAATAGGAAAATGGCTAAGTGAGTGTTATGTACACGATGGGACACCATGTAGATCTTAAAAGGAACAAAACAGCACTACATCAGTGCTTCTTCATTGGGGCAATTTTACACCCAGGGGATCCTTGCAATGTTTGGGGACATCTGTGGTTGTCACAATGGGGTGTGTGTGTGTTCCTGGCATCTAGTGGGTAGAGGCCAGGATGCTGTTCAACACCCTACATTACACAAGATGGCACCCCCCAAAGGAAGGAACAATCTGGTCCAAACATCAACTGTGCCAAGGTTGAGAAACCTACTCTACAGGTATTGCGTGAAATGATCTCCACGATGTGGTGTAATGATAGAGAAAAAGGTACAGAAAAACTTAGAAAAAAGAAAACATGGAAAACCAACACCTGAGTTTGAAAAGGCAGACAAGTTCTGGAAATATAATCAAGAAGTCATTAGCAGTGACTGTCTCTGAAGAAGGGAACTGTATCACTTGGCATGGGAAAGGAAACTCGAAACTCACTTTTCCCTATCTATACTTTGGCATTTGTGTTTCACGCATAATAACTACCTCTTCAAAACAACACAAATAGCGTGAATCTCACACTATCTCAGGGTAGAGCTGTACACCTGGCCTGTCTTCTGAATCTCAAACATAGTGTGAGAAAAGGGCTCTGCCATTTAAACTTAACGCAAAGCTAAATTCTTCACCCTAAAGTGAGGATCGCAAAAGCCTGGATGGAAACAAGTTTCAAAGAGTTACTGAGCAGTGGCCATGCCTCCCTCAGGGGCAGACAACTAGGGTCCTTCCTCTCAGCCCCAACATCTCTATGATCCTAGAGGGCTGTGTTGAGCACTGAGTTGGAGCAGGTCCAACAGTACTTGACAACCAGCCATTTAATGCATAATCTCACTGCTTCCTTTCAAAGTCTGCTTTTCTGTACCATCTGTCAAATATTTGAAGATCACCTCTACTCTGAACCTGCCAGCCCCAGAGGCCAGAAATATCGAAGACTCTTTCCTTAAAGACCCAAGTCCAACTGTAACAGAAAACATGGGCTTTGCACATGAATGTGAGCCCTGACATTTCTCTGCTTTACATGGGAACAAATTTCCTCACTTACAGGACGGGGCTAGGAATGTCCCTATCGCAGGAAAGCACAGCTGTGAGGACTGCGTTAGAAAAAATACTGAAAGCACTGGTCACTCATAATCCTCCCCTCCCTCTACCAAATTAATTTACCTCATTCCTCAAGCAAGCTCAGAGCTACAGCTCTCAACCTTGTTTGTACATTAGAATGTCTCAGGAACTTTTTAATAAATACCAGTGGCTGTGCCTGATGGCAGATCAATTTAATCAGAATCTCTGGGGACTGGCTTGGCATTTTTTAAAGTAGGCTCTGCACCCAGTGTGGAACCCAACATGGGGCTTGAACTCACGACTCCATGATCAACACCTGAGTTGAAATCAAAAGACGGAGGCTGAACTGACTGAGCCACCCAGGCACCCCTGGGCATTTTTTAAAAAAGATTTCCAAGATGATCGAGTGCCTGGGTGGCTCAGTTGGTTAAGTGTCTGCCTTCGGCTCAGGTCATGATCCCAAGGTCCTGGGATCGAGCCCCACGTCGGGTTCTCTGTTCAGCGGGGAGTCTGCTTCTCCCTCTGCCCTCCCCTCCCCTACTAGTGCACAATGGGTACACACACTCTCTCTTAAATAAAATCTTTTTTTTTTT
>NW_023270718.1:9606084-9694563 GCF_011800145.1 Mirounga leonina | reverse complement strand
CTCTCAGCGGGGCGCCCGCCGCTGCCCTCCCTCCCTCTCAGCGAGGGTCCCGCCGGTGCCCGCCCTCCCTCCCTCCCTCTCAGCGAGGGGCCCACCGCCCGCCCTCCCTCCCTCTCAGCGGGGCGCCCGCCGCTGCCCTCCCTGCCTCTCAGCGAGGGGCCCGCCGCTGCCCTCCCTCCCTCTCAGCGGGGCGCCCGCCGCTGCCCTCCCTCCCTCTCAGCGAGGGTCCCGCCGGTGCCCGCCCTCCCTCCCTCCCTCTCAGCGAGGGGCCCACCGCCCCCCCCTCAGCGGGGCGCCCGCCGCCCGCCCTCCCTCCCTCTCAGCGGGGCGCCCGCCGCTGCCCTCCCTCCCTCCCTCCCTCTCAGCGGGGCGCCCACCGCTGCCCTCCCTCCTTCCCTCCCTCTCACCGAGGGGCCCACCGCCCCCCCTCAGCGGGGCGCCCGCCGCCCGCCCTCCCGCCCTCCCGCCCTCCCTCGCTCTCACCGAGGCGGGCAGCCCGCGCAGCCGCTCAGAACCCTCCCGCCGGGGGAGAGACGCCAGCGCAGCCGGAGCAGACACGCTCGCTCGGTCGCAGCCACCCAGCGCAACCGCACACGGCGAGCACCGGCCCCACCGGTCTGAGGCACACACACGACTGCGCCGCACCGACCGAAGCCGCCTCAGTGCCGCCTGCACACTCCCGCTGCCCGCGCCCCGCAGCGCCCGCTCCCCTCTCCCAAACGCCCCGCGCGCACCGGGAGAACTACACGGTCGTGGGACACGCGCCCGCCCCCCCCACAGCCGCCACCTCTTCCCCCAGCACGCGACGCCACACGCGTCCGAACAGTCCCAGGCCTCCCCGGCACTCGCAGCCCCGCGCGCGCAGCCCGAGCTCCGCCTCAGGACCCCCGCCGTCCCGGGCCCAGGCCCCACTCCGCGTCACGACCTCGCTCCGCCTCGGCCCCGCGCCGCCGCACTTCCCCACCATCTCACGGACAGGCGCTCACACTCACCTCAGGCCCCCGGGGTCGCCTGCCGGCGGCGCCCACTCTAATAGCTGCGCAGCATCCCTCGCCCCCCGCGCCTGCGCACTCTCCTCCTTGACCGCGGGCGCAACCGCCGGGCCCGCCCCCTCACACGAGCGACACGTAGACCGGCCGCCGCCCCACCCCCTGGGCGTCCCCTAGAGCGCCCGGCCCCGCCCCCAAACAAAGCCACGCGGCGCGCACGCGCCGGGGACCTTCCCACAGCAGGGCCGGAGCCCCACCCCCCGCCCGCCCACGCAAGACACACACGTAAGCGCTCTCACGCAGTCAGGGCCGCCCTTGGGGCCCCGCCCCTGCGCCCTCCCACTCAGCACACGGAGCCGCGCGCTCGCCCCGACCCTACCGTGCGGTCGGCGGGCGCGCTCCTCCTGCTGAGTCACGCAGAGGCACTCAGGCGCTGTCCTTCCGTGATCCATGGAGCCAAACCCAGCCTCCGCAGTCCGCTGCCCTCGCCGCGCGCACCGCCGCCGATTCCCGTCCGGGAGCGCGCCAGGGCTCGGCGGCACTGGGAGGCGGGCTCGCCCGCGGACGCTGCCGCGCGCACTCGCGCGTGCGCACTGCGAGCCCAGCCTGCGCCTCCGAGGAGCCTTCGGGCTGCGGCCCTGGAAGGCCAGGCCCCAGACGTGCGACTGAGGGCCCCCGGCTTGCGCTGGCAGAGATGTGTCAGGCCCGCAGTCGCAGCGACCCGCGAGAGGGACGGAGGAGGGACGCGCCTCCAGGCCAGCAGCGGACTCTCACTGGCGCCTCCGCAGCACGAAGAACGCCAGGGTCGGTTGCAGGCGCCTCCCCGGCCCGCAGCCTACATCTCCCAGGAGCCCCTGCGGCGCGCGGCGCCTGAGGCCCCCCGCCCGGTGGTGGCGATCCTCTGAGGTGGCGGCTCGTGCCGCACGAGAGGCCCGGGGGGTGGGGGTGGGGTGTGCGTGCGTGCGTGCGTGTGTGGTGGGGCCTGCGTTGGTGATCCCGTCGTTTTGCGTGTGAGGGGAAACACCGGTTTTGAATGTGTATGTGTAGATTCTGCCTGCTTTTGCACCACAGCCGAGTTGAGTGGCTGTGACACGGGTTTGTGTGGCCACAGAACCTACACTGCGCTCTGAACCTGGAGCCCAGCCTTTGGGACTGTGGGGAGGGTGTGTGTGTGTAGGGGATCCCGGAAGGTAACGTGCGTGTGCACAGAAACTGCCGCTTGTGCCAGTGTGCGCGTGCGTAAGTGTGTGTGTGTGAGAGAGAAACCAGTTTCGGTTCCCGTCGCGGTGTGCAGTGTGGGCGTGTGCTCCCCGCCATCAAACGGTTCTCGGACACCAGCGGGCGTCCTGCCGCTCCCCCGGACTCTGACGCCCGCGCGCCCTGGGTCGGGAGCCCCGTGCCCAGGACGGCGCCCGCCCCGTATCCGACGCCCGTTCTCGGGCCGCAGGTCGGGGTCTTAGGCTGTGGGGGAGACGTTTTACTCACTGGACCACCGGCTGCTCTAAACGGAGGAGACCCCGGAATGGCCGGATGAAGAACGTGGGAAGGGCTCGCGGCACCTCCACGGCGTTCGGCAGCCTGGACGCGCTCTCGGTCTCCTCCTGTTTGGGATGGGGCTTCATTAGGTAGGCATGACCGTAAACCATTGATTGAACTCAACTTCCAGCCCCTCTCCCCTCCACAGAGGTGGCGGTGGGGCTGAAAGTGCTAACCCTCTAAGCCCGTGGTGGGTTCGCCGGGCCACCAGCCCCCCCGGGAGCCCCCTCCCCCGCCCCACCCCCACATTCCAGTGCCTTGACATAACAAAAGACACCCCTCACTCTCTCGTCGCCTGCGAAATTCCAAGGGCTTGGGGAGCTCCGTGCCAGGAAGGGGCGAACAACAAATACCTATTTCTAATTTTTTTTTTTTTTTTTTTTTTTAATTTGAAGAGAGAGACACAGCGAGAGAGGGAACACAAGCAGGGGGAGGGGGAGAGGGAGAAGCAGGCTTCCCGCTGAGCAGGGAGCCTGATGTGGGCTTGATCCCAGGACCCTGGGATCATGACCTGAGCCGAAGGCAGACGCTTAACGACCGAGCCACCCAGGCGCCCCCAAATACCTATTTCTTATTATAAAGCACGATATTGCAGCATGTGTGGGGGAAACCCAGGGTTTGTGATTGTGCTGGTGTGATCGTATGAATGAATGAATGAGTTCTTGGGGCTAAGACATTAAATGTGCAAGGGACCAGTTTTTGGATTCCCAATTGTGTGACAAGGTGGCAGTGATAATCAAAATAATCAAAATAATCAAAATACCTGTTAACTAACAGGTATTATTATTAGGACTTTGACTACCACCACCACTGCTAGCAGCTAGCACATTGCAGTCCCTGGTCAAAAGTGTCATTTCCACTTAAGGGTTTTTGTTCTGTGTTTTTATTTTTTTATTATTTTTTAAAGATTTTATTTATTTATTTGAGACAGAGAGAATGAGAGAGAGCACATGAGAGGGGGGAGGGCCAGAGGGAGAAGCAGACTCCCTGCCGAGCAGGGAGCCCGATGCGGGACTCGATCCTGTGACTCTAGGATCATGACCTGAGCCGAAGGCAGTCGCCTAACCAACTGAGCCATCCAGGCGCCCTGTTCTGTGTTTTTAAATTTTTATTTATTTATTTGAGAGAGAGTACATGAATGGGGGTGGAGGAGGGCAGGGGGAGAGAGAGACAGAGAGAGGGAGAAGCTGACTCCCCACTAGCAGGGAGTCCAAGATCCCAGGACCCCCAGGACCCCGAGATCGTGACCTAAGCTGAAGGCAGATACTCAACCGACTGAGCCACCCAGGCATCCCTACACTTAAGGTTTTATTTAATCCTTTTAACCCGACTCGGAGTTATTTCTCCTGAAATCTCCAGTTTCCAGGTGCATAAACAGAGGCACAGGGAGGTTAGGTAACTCACCCAAAGTCACAGCGCTAGTAAAGGTCAGAGCTGATTTTCGAATCCAAGTCTTGCTGACTCCAAAACCCCTGCCCTTTCCACCCCTTCAGGGATTTTTCCTTGGAGCAAGCGGCTTCTTGAACTGGAAGATTCTTCTGAGTACCTGGTGGTGCTGGAACAAAGGGAATGGCCAAGAAAACCAAGAAACCTCAAGATAAACCTGCAATTTGGCACTTCTTTGGGTGTTTTCCTTAGACCACCTCCCAAGACTTAGTATCCTTCCTTCTGCTCTTTAGGGAGACTTTGGTGGGAAAGTTTGGGAAGCCCTGCGCTGAGGAAAGCTTTATGCATCCAGAGACTGCATGGCTATAGAGAAACCAGAGAGCCAGGGGTCAGATGCCGTGAATCCTGATGAGGCCCTGTTCTGTCCATTTCTCTGAATGAGGCTGCCTTCCCCCAAGAATCCTGTGAACTTGTCTAAGGCAACAAGCTTGTTGCCTTAGACAGAACCAGACCCACAATCCATTCCTTGTCTTTTGTTCTGTCAGTTTCCCTCTGGCCTCTGGAATTCTGCTGACACCTTGAAGCAAACACCTGCTGTTGGGGAAGGTGCTTTCCCTAAGGAATTCACCAAGGGGTGGGCATCCACAGGCCCTGAGGCTGCTAAATGAATTCAGGAATGAATGCATGGATAAATAAATACTGCTAGTTTAAGCACACAAAACTGAGCTTCAGAGACATTGCACAATTTCTTAACAAATGAAATTTTGAGAGCCCAGGTTCAAGGCAGAAATTCCTGACACAAAGTCACAATGATAACTCTAGAACTTGATCTTAAGCCACTTTTGTATATTTATTCTTTTATTTATTCAGTATTTTCTTTAGTTTCTATTATGTGCCAAGTATTTTGCCATGCTGGTATAAAATAGTAGAATCATAACAATATAGAGGTTGGCTCAGCTGGTTAAGCGACTGCCTTCAGCTCAGGTCATGATCCTGGAGTCCCGGGATCGAGTCCCGCATCGGGCTCCCTGCTCGGCGGGGAGCCTGCTTCTCCCTCTGACCCTCCCCCACTCATGTACACTCTCTCTCTCTCTCAAAATAAATAAATAAATCTTAAAAAAAAAAAAAAATAGAGGTGGTCTCCAAAATCACAGAGATTGATGTAGGAAAGATGTTAGGGTTCAAAGCTGATGGCCAAGAAAGAATTCTTGAGACATCTTTGTTGCAAAAGGTGGTTTTATTAAAGCACATTATTAAAGCAGGACCCCTGGGCAGAAAGAGCTGTACTGGGGGGGGGCGCCTGGGTGGCTCAGTAGGTTAAGCATCTGCCTTTGGCTCAGGTTATGATCCCAGGGTCTTGGGATTGAGTCCTGCATTGGGCTCCCTGCTTCTCTCTCTGCCCCTCCCCCTGCTTGTGTGCGTGCGCACACTCTCTCTCTCTCAAAAATAAATTAATAAAATCTTAAAAAAAAAAAAGGAAAGAGATGCACTGGGGTCATGAAGAGTGGCCCATTATATACTTTCAAGCTGGGAGGGGGTTAGGGATAGTGTAAGTCTGTAATTTTGGTAGCAAGGTTTTCAGGACTTTCAGGGGGCTAGCTATTGTTAAGAAAAGGTAATTTATGACTGTCTAATAAAACCTGAGTCATGAGACCCTTCAGATGTATATCAGTGGGTCATATGCTTGGGGGATAATTGCCAACATGTATCTTGGAGGGGAGGGGTAGAGATAAAAGAAGTTTCCAAAGGAATTTTTGCATGTTAAAGTAGACTTATGGGATTGGGGTGGTGGTGGGGGGGTCGGATTGCCTTTTACCCTTAGCAAAGTGTCAACATCTGGGCAGCTGAGTTCCTAGAGGAATGTCACTCTGCCTGTTTCAAGGACTTGTCAGTGGGCTGAAAGTAGTAAGGAAATTTAATAATTTTTCTTCTGCCTTTGTTTCCCACATCAGAACTATAGAAGAATGTGTTCTGGAGGACTCAGGAAAGGAAAGAAAGGATGTCTCTTTCTCTGATAGAAGAGAGTCCTACAGAGGGATATGCTGGCCACATGTAGCCATCTGCTTCTTGTCTTTAATGAGCTGAGAGGACTTCCTGCTCTCAAGCCCACGAGGAGAAGGCCCATTCAGTCACACATACCAACTCTTTGCAGACACTGACTCATGGAGCCTTTGAGCCAAGGGTAACAACTGCCTATTTTGAGACATTTTGTTGTGTGATAAAAACAAACTCGTATTAGTCAGGTGTCCCACTACGTGTAGCCATCTACATCTGCAGTCCTACACTTGGTTTATTTACACCTGTCCCAGGCAGATCAGCAGGAAAAATTATTGCTTGCCCCAAATGTTCTTTTTTTTTTTTTTAAGATTTTATTTATTTATTCATAAGAGACAGAGAGAGAGGCAGAGGGAGAAGCAGGCTTCCCGCCGCGCAGGGAGCCCGATGTGGGACTCGATCCCAGGATCCTGGGATCATGACCTGAGCCGAAGGCAGACGCTGAACCATCTGAGCCACCCAGGCGCCCGCCCCAAATGTTCTTAAGCAAACACATGGGCATACCTTTGGGCCACTGCACAAATGCATTTCATAGCATTCACTCTTTTTGTTTCCTCTTTCAATCTTCCCACATCCCCCCATCTCTCATATTCATGTATGTCAAAACTGTTGTTTCTCTTATTCTTTATGATGGTAATTCCTTTAGCTGTGGTTTTCTTCTAATCTCTCCTCAGTGCATAGTGTCACCATGCAGGTGGGGCAAATGGAAGAGTCAGCTTTAAATCAAAGTACATCAGCAACTATATTGCATATATAAAGAGTAAGTGTTCCAATCAAAAGGCAGGGACCGACAACCTGGGTACAAAAAAAATCATATGTTGTTTGAAGAAAACAACTCATATATAAGGACACAGACAAGTTAATCATTAAAAAAATGGGAGAAATTTATACTACGTTACTTAGTCTGCTAAGATTGGCCTGCTATAACTAAACTAGATGGCTTATAAACAGCAGAAATTAATTTCTCACAGTCTGGAAGCCGGAGGAGGCTGTTGGTGTTCCCAACCAACAGATGCAGGCACACTCTTGCAAATCATTTCATTTTGTTGAACCTCCCATATAAAATGTACTCTTACCTACAACTCTGCCAGCCTATTATATTTTGTGTCATTGTACAACTAGGCAGACAGGCAGAACTTCATGTCCTCAGATGACCAAGGATCAGGCTCCTCTGTTTCCCATAGACCTATATTTTACTTCTCCAATCACTACTGGAAATTTATGCTATCGATTGTGATGTAATATGCATGTGTGTATATGAGTATTATATAATATATAAACAAAACTTAAAACAATGAACATATTTATATACAAAATAAAACGTTTATATATAAAATTTATATGTACAACTTATCTTTTTGTAAAATATATAAAAAAACTATAAACTATATAAACATTAAAACTATAAATATACAGGGGCTCCTGGTTGACTCAGTCCATGGAGCATGTGACTCTTGATCTTGAGGTTGTGAGTTTGAGCCCCATGTTGGGTATAGAGATTACTATAAAAAATAAAATCTTAAAAAAAAAAAATAGGAGCACTTGGGTGGCTCAGTCAGTTGAGTGTCCAACTCTTTGTTTCAGCTAGGGTCATGATCTCCTGATCATGGGATCCAGCCCCACGTCAGGCTCTGTGCTCAGTGCAGAGTCTACTTGTCCCTCTCCCTCTGCTCTTCCCCCTGCTCTCTCTCTCAAATAAATAAAATCTTTTTAAAATTTTTAAAAATAAAAATAATAAATAATAATTTAAAAACAAACTATAAATACATAAACATAAAAACTTTAAATTGTAAACCTATTTATACATAAAATGTAGAAAACATGCTTTATATATAAAATTTATATATAACTTACATAAAATTTATAAATATGAATATATAAAACATTTCATATAAAATATAAAATAAAACTACAAAACTATAAATAAAACTTTATTTATTGAAGATTTTATTTATTTGACAGAGACACACAGCGAGAGAGGGAACACAAACGGGGAGTGGGAGAGGGAGAAGCAGGCTTTCCGCGGAGCAGGGAGCCTGATGTGGGGCTCGATCCCAGGACCTGGGATCATGATCTGAGCCGAAGGCAGACGCTTAACAGCTGAGCCACCCAGGTGCCCCAAATAAAACTATTTAAACAAAAACTTGAAACTATAAACAAAATGAGTGTATGTGCTCATATGTAATTTTTATGTTCATTTTTGTTTTGAAAGTGTGCCATTTTCATAATTTTCATTTATATTTTCCTTTTTATCCTAGAGTTGTTTAATGGAAATATTTTATAATTTCCAGTTGTAAACATCTCTTATTTATGTTTTCATTTTCTCCTTTAAATCTCATTTCTTGCATTGTGAGCATAAATGTCACTTGTAATTTCAATTTTTGGATGTATTGATGCTTTCTTTGTAACCTGACCAAATATATGGTCATTTAAAAAAGATTCTATGTATGTTTGAAAAGAGGTTTATTTTCTATTATCTGTGGTCTGCTCGTCACACTTCCTGGCCCTGAGTAGGAAAATTTTGAAGAAATGAAGGCAGAGATAGGCTACCCCAAAGGTGTCCCTGGGTAGACTATTAGTCCTTAGGATCCGAGGGAATCAGGAGAAATCATGACTGCCTGAACACTCTTCAATATAAACTTGCTCAGAGAAACAGAACTGAGAAGAAACACACCAAATTGTTAAGAGTGGCCATCTATAGAGAATACCAATTATTTTCAATATTTATCTTGATAGCTTACGCTACCCTCCCCTCTTTTTTCCTAAAATAAGCAGTTATCACTCTTCCCAGTGGTAAAGCCAGACCACATTATTAAAGCTAAATAATGGGAAGTCACACTTATCCATTTACCACAATTCGGATTATAAATAAATTACCTTTGAGATATTTCTTCCTCTTAAGTATAGTGACTAAGCAGAAGGGGACGTGATTGGAACCACTGAAGAACTTTGGGTCCCCTAATCGCCGATGGTTCAGTTCCTCCAGTTGGACCCCTTCCTGCAGAAATCAAAGAGCGATGCCCCAGGCATAGACCTGGGCTTCTCCCCCAAGGCTGGCCCTGCTGGAGCACTCAGGGCCACTTCCCAGCGGCTTCCACCCAGGCAGCACTGTCTTACCCCAGAGAAGGAGCCACAGTTATGGGAGGAGGTCGTGGTTAAAGTTGCAGCCACAGCAGCTCTGAGGAACGCAGGGCAAGTCGGTGGGTGGCAAAGGAGGCAGGACACGCTCCCAACGTGATGCCCCTCATTCTAATTGTCCAGTGTCCGTGGGGCAAAGCGCAGGGAGAGAGCATGTGCTCCTAGCCCAGGAGACCTATCTTTTAGTGTCATCCCCAGATGTTACTGGAATATGCAAGCAGATAAGTGGGTATTGGGGAAGCGTGAGTTCCTCTCTCTGGACCTTGAGAGAAATGGCCCAGTTCCTCGTGCTCCCATGGGAGAGATTCAACAATAGCACCCTTTTTATTCATCCATTCAGATGAAAAGGATTCTGGAGGGAATGAACAAGCACAGACAGAATTTGCAGTATTGACGCTTTCTGATGGCAAAAATCGTATGCAGTTTGGATCTCGTTGCACCTAGTTTAGTAACTCTGATTTCTTACTCACCGTGGTCATTTTCACGTGCGTGACGTGTTGCTGGCACCTAGACTGACTCCTGGCACGTGGGTGGCACTCGGCAGCCAGACTGTATACATGTATCATTGTCTTTTACACCCACCAGTGGTTCTAACCCTCAGGGGCCACGAGGCAGCACATAGAGATATGTTTGCTTGACACGATTTGGGGAGGCATCCTACTGTTCTACAGCATCTAGTGGGTGGAGGCCAGGGTACTGCTAAACATCTTCCCATGGACATGACCGCCCTCCCCTGAAGAGTTACCCTGCCCGAATTTCAACAGTGAGGAGGTTCACAGCCCTGCTGTATACTGATAGAAACTTGTTTCACCTGACTGTTCAATGGATTCATAGTTTTTCATTTTACAGTATACTCCAATTTAGCCAATCCTCTTAACCATTTGTACTTTTTCTCCTTTAAATATACTGTCATTACTGGGGCACCTGGCGCTCAGTTGGTTAAGCGTCTGCCTTTGGCTCAGGTCATGGTCCCGGGGTCCTGGGATTGAGTTCCATGTTGGGCTCCCTGCCCGGCGGGAAGCTTGCTTCTCCCTCTCCTGCTCCCCCTGCTTGTGTTCCCTCTCTTCACTGTGTCTCTCTCTGCCAAATAAATAAATAAAATCTTTAAAAAAAAAAAAAAAAAGAAGCAGTCTATGGGGCGCCTGGGTGGCTCAGTCGTTAAGCATCTGCCTTCAGCTCAGGTCATGGTCCCAGGGTCCTGGGATCGAGCCCTGCATTGGGCTCCCTGCACCGCGGGGAAGCCTGCTTCTCCCTCTCCCTCTGCTTGTGGTTCCCTCTCACGCTGTCTCTCTCTCTGTCAAATAAATAAAATCTAAAAAAAACCCAAAAACTGACGTTCCTGGAATTTTTCTAAGAAATTTTCATCTTGGAGAATCTGTGGTAGAGAGGAATTGTGCCTTCACTCTTGCCTGGGGATTTCAGAGTGAGCCCCAACCCCTGTAGCAACCAGGAGAGAAAAGAAATGGTGCATGGAGAGTTCTCAAAAGAAAGCCCGATTTGACTCTCCATTCTTTTATGTGTGCCTGCCTGTCAGAGAGAGGTCTGTACCCATGGTGTTTCCACGCTTCAGACTTGGATTCAAACGCAGCTTTTAAAAAGAAAGAGGTAGGGGCGCCTGGGTGGCTCAGTCGTTAAGCGTCTGCCTTCGGCTCAGGTCATGATCCCAGGGTCCTGGGATCGAGCCCCACATCGGGCTCCAGCCCCACATCGGGCTCCAGCCCCACATCGGGCTCCAGCCCCACATCGGGCTCCAGCCCCACATCGGGCTCCCTGCTCTGTGGGGGGCCTGCTTCTCCCTCTCCCACTCCCCCTGCTTGTGTTCCCTCTCTCGCTGTGTCTCTCTCTGTCAAATAATAAATAAAATATTAAAAAAAATTTTTTTTTTTTAAATAAAAAGAAAGAGGTACAAGTGAATACCAAAAACAATTATCCGGCCCTCTGAATTACGTAGTCATGTAATGTGTTTCAGTAAATGCTATGGAAGCGTATTCTCTCTTCCTATTTAATCTAGCTTGTATTCAGTGCCAGATAAATGGGGTTAGCCAACCCGAGAGAGAGAGAGAGAGAGAGAGAGAGAGAGAGAGAGAGAGAGACTGCTGATTTTGAATTACGTCCAGCATGCTAAAAGGTGGGACAGAGGCACAGTGGTGCAGTGCAGTGGTGATCATAGAAACTGAGACACATTCCAATTAAGGACATGGGATGTGAATTTTAACTTCACAGATGAGATATTTAACCACCATGGCGACCCTGCAAATGACACCCTTTCAACAAAAGAGAAAATAGTGTTGAGAAGGCTGGGGGATCTATTAACACTGGTGTCTGGGCATCCAAGTTTTATAATGCACTCTCCCTAGTATCCATGTTTTCTTTCACTGCCCCCAAATCGTTGTACCCTTCATCCTTCTTTTTTTTTTTTTTTAATTTATTTGAGAGAGAGAGAGAAAGCACATGAGCAGGGGTGGGTAGGGGCAGAGGGAAAGGGACAAGCAGACTCCCTGCTGAGCAGGGATCCTGACATGGGGCTGGATCCCAGGACCCCAGGATCATGACCTGAGCCAAGGGCGGACAGTTAACTGACTGAGCCAGCCAAGTGCCCACCCTTTATCCTTCCTGATGCAAAGAAATGTCAATTTTACTATAAATTTTTTTAAAAATCCATAAAAATAAAATCTTTTAAAAAAGGTGGGGGAGAGCATGGCTGGCTCAGTCTGTGGAGCATGCAACACTTGATCTCAGGGTTGTGAGTTCGAGCCCCACACTGGGTGTAGAGATCCCTCAAAAAAAAAAAAAATAAAATCTTAAAAAAAAAGAACCCACATAAAATAAAAAATCCATAAAAAATAAAATAGCACCCTTAATTTCAGATTGAATCAAGAGCTAAGAAAAACGGGAAAGGGCCAACTTAGACCCATACCTCATGAGTCCTCAACCCACAGCTCCTGCCTTACTTCTGGAAAGTCCATTTCATAACACCCCATGGGAAAGAAATTTTCCTCGATGCCAATGGAGGTATCCCTGCTATGTTTGAAATTATGGAGAAAAACTTCCAGAAGGTTCCTTTCACCTTGTGAATATTGGCAGTCTTTATGCCAGTGCCTCATCAAAGGCAAGGATATTCATCAACGAGAATGCCGTCAGGTAGGTGGCTGGGAGGGGTCACACAAGTGATGCTCTCCTACATTGACAAATCCTCCATTTTTTTGTTTCAAATATCTACCTGTGCAGTTCATTTTCTTTGTGGTAAATCCACCTCAAGCTTGCTTCTGTGAGAGTTGAAGAATTCGTGCCCAATTCCATGCGTGTAATTCCATCTGCTCGCCATGGTGTTTGGTTTATGGGAGGGAAGGGGTCGACAAACAGTGGCCCACAGACCAAACTGTATCTGTCGTCTATGGCTGCTTTTGCATGACAATGACAGAGTCCAATAATTGTGATGGAGGCTGTGTGGCTGGAAAGGCTGAAAATATTTACCATCTAGCCCTTTATAGTAAAAGTTTGATGATCCCTGATTTGCACAGGTGAGCGAAGTCTATTTATAAATGAAAAGATTGGAACACCCAGTGCTTTGTTCCTTGGGTCCTTCACATTTCTCCATGTTTACAGTGCATTCCCTGCCCTGATTTTTACATCACTAATACAATACAGCATTGCAAAATCCCCTATCCGCATGTGTTTCATACTCTGGAATACTTCATCACAAGATACATGTGGGAAGAGGGGGTAGATATTGTCAGGTCCCCTCACCCCAGTTGCATCTGGGGTGTTTATTAATAATAACAATAATGAGCATCAACAGTGTCATGCCTTTTGGATAAGGAGCACAGAAAAGAAATGATAAAAACAAATGGAAATGGTTACTTCCAGAGGATCCTTGGGAATGAGATGTGAGTGAAACCTCCCTTTGTCTAACTTTTTATATAAATCTGATTTTTTAACCATGTGGACATTGTACATATTGAAACATAAAAAACAATCTTATTTTATTTTATTTAGTTTTAAAGATTTTATTTATTGGGGTGCCTGGGTGGCTGAGTGTCCAACTCTTGATTTCGGCTCAGGTCATGATCTCAGGGTCCTGAGATGACCCCCGCATCTGGCTCTGTGCTCAGGACAGAGTCGGCTTGTCCCTCTCCCTCCCCATCTGCCCTTCCTTGCACTTGTGCACTCTCTCTTTAAAATAAATAAACATCTTAAAACACACACACACACACAACTCTAGGAGCACCTGGGTAGCTCAGTCAGTTAAGCATCTGCCTTAGGCTCAGGTCGTGATCCCGGGGTCCTGAGATCGAGCCCTGCATTGGGCTCCCTGCTCAGCGGAGAGTCTGCTTCTCCTTCTACCCCTACCCCCCCTCCACCTTGTGCTCTCTCTCAAATAAATAAAATCTTTAAAAAAACAAAAAAACCTCTAAAGATTTTATTTATTTAGAGAGAGCTCAGGTGGAAGGGGGGAGCAGAGGGAGAGGGAGAGAGAATCTCAAACAGACTCCACGATGAGTGCAGAGCCTGATGTGGGCTCGAACTCACAATCCTGAGATCATGACCCAAGCCAAAATCAAGAGTCGGACACTTAACCAACTGAGTCTCCCAGGCACCCCAACATACAATTGTATATACATCTAAAGCTGTGTGACCTTGAGGAGGGCACTCAACCTCTCTGTGCCTGTCTCCTCCTATGCAAAATGTGGGTAACAACAGAATCCACCTCAATGACTTGGTGTAGAAACTCAATGAATTCACTTATATATTGCATTTAGCAAAACCTCTAGCATGTGCCTAGAGCTAAATAAATGTTCGCTATTATAAAACTATTGATTTTAAGGTTGAGCTAATAATCACTACCCTTCAAGTTGCAGGGAAAATGATATGACAATAACGCAGGTAAGGCATGGGACACATAATAGGCACTTAATAAAAAGCCACTGGAGGGCGCCTGGGTGGCTCAGTTGGTTAAGCGACTGCCTTCGGCTCAGGTCATGATCCTGGAGTCCCGGGATCGAGTCCCGCATCGGGCTTCCTGCTTGGCGGGAAGCCTGCTTCTCCCTCTCCCACTCCCCCTGCTTGTGTTCCCTCTCTCGCTGTGTCTCTCTGTCAAATAAATAATAAAAATAAAATCTTTAAAAAAAAAAAAAGCCACTGGAATGTTAAGGTTCTCCAGAGAACCAGACCAATAGGGCATAAATAAAGAGATTTATTATGGTGAATAGGCTCATGTGTTTATGGGGCCTGAGAAGACCCACAGCCTGCCATCTGCATGCTGGAGACCCAGGAAAGCCTGTGTTGTAAATTCAGTGCCAGGGGTCAGTCTGAGAGAATTTGCCCTTCTTCCACTTTTTTGTGCTTTTGTGTTCTATTTGGGCCCTCAGTGAATTAGGTGATGCCCATTGCAAAGGGGAAAGCCTTCGGCTTTATTCAGTCTACTGATGTGAATGCTAACGTCTTCTGAAAACACCCTCACAGACTCACCCAGAAATCATCTTTAACCAAATATCTGAGCTGTCCATGATCCCGTCAAGTTAACACGTAAAATTAACCACCACAGTCACCAAAAAGGGGATGAGGGTCTGATTTATTTTAAAAATCATACAAGACCATACGAATAGATGTCACGAAATGGTGGGCCATGGGCTATAGAGCCAGCCTCCAGATGTATTTGGCCAACATAGTGTTGGAAAAACAATTTCTTTTAGTATCCATCTCTAAAAATAGAGACGCTTTCCACATGAACTGGGATTTCTTGGGGGTAAAAATCACAATTTAGGGGAATTCTAGGTCTGCATCCCCATGTGGCAACACTCTGCTGGAGATTTGGGATGGATTCCATCTTCAATCATCTCCACCGCTCCCTATGTCTCACAGCCTGCCAGCATCCCTCACTTGCACCATCTGCCTGGTGGGAACCGAGTTTGAGAACCCCGCACGCAAGCAACACCCCTCAGTGCTTGGTCGAGCAACTGCGAGGTGTGGCCACCAGGTGGCACCATGGCTGTGCGCTGTTCAACCACTAGATGGCGCGCGAGTATCCCCCCTGGGCCAGGCAGCGTTTAGCAAAGCGACTCCCATCTGCTGAGGTCCTACTGGGTGCTGGGAGCATCAGGTGTGACTTCCTTAATCCTCACAAGTGAACACAGGGAGCTGTGCCTCCTACACGGCAGTGGGGGGAACTGAGGTTCAGAGAGAGGCCCCATTTATAAGACCAGGCAAAGCACCTCTCTGCGTGGCCAGAAGGGTTTAAGGACTTACCACGTGTGCTCAGCAAATGGCACTTAGTGGTTCTTATTATCAGAGATGCTTAGTTATGACAATTAGATGCATCTGACCGTCAGCTCTGCTGGTTGCTCCCAACAGTGACGGAACCCTGACACTGCGCTGGTCCACAGCAGCCTGAGTCGAGGCTACACTTCTCAGCCTCCTTTGCAGCCGGTGTTGATAGAACACGGGCAGAGTGATGTACCCCCTTTACCCACTTTCACACAATCTGTCCCTTCCTTTAGACTGCTCTGCACTTCTTCCCAGAAATCCTCCTGGGGTAACCCCGGCCCTGCCTTCCTCTCTCCCAGCTTGGGGGAAGGAAGGACTTACTTGCTTGTGGTCCCTCGGGATCCCGCACTTTTCCTCATGGCTGCCCATTCATTTGTCTGCCCACCCCCTGCCCACACCACCCCATCCCATCCCAAAGGACTCTGAGGTGCAGTTGGCACCCCCACCCCAGCGCAGGCACTCTGAGTTGCAGGAATGAATGAGGAGGTTCTTCTTGGGGTAAGATGTCCTGGCTCCCAACCTGGACTGAGCACCTGAGGAGCTCTTTCTCCTTCCCAGTTTGACTGAGATATAATCGGCATATAATACCGTGTAAGCTTAAGATGTACAGTGTGGTGACTTGATACACTTCTATTGCAAAACGATCATCACTACTGTTAGTTAACACCTCCATCCCATCACAAACCACCATTTCTTTAAAAAACTGGAGCAGCACCGGGCGCCTGGGTGGCTCAGTCGGTTAAACATCTGCCTTCTGCTCAGGTCATGATCTCAGGGTCCTGGGATCGAGCCCCACGTCGTGCTCCCTGCTCAGTGGGGAGTCTGCTTCTCCCTCTATCCCTCCCCCCTGCTCGTGATCTCGCTCTCAAATAAATGAAATCTTAAAAGAAAAAAAAAACTGGAGCAGCACCCCCTGGGGCCAAATGCAGCCCAGTCTCTGGGACGGGGTCCCCCAGGTGATTCCAAAGTAAATGTGAGGGTGCTGCGCAGACCATTGGTTGTTCTGTCGTGGTCTTGCTCAAGTCAAAAGACAGATGGGGACTTCCCTGCGGGGAATGGGGCCCCAGGAATCTAGAAAGGGGTTCCATGTTCTGATTCGAACTCCAACTGCAATGCCTGTTGTTTGGGGGTATTTTGCGCTCGCTACCACTAGCAATTCTCTGACACCAGCGGGGGGGTCCTACAATTCAACTCAATTCTGATGCTATTTACAAGACGGTGCATCACATCCCACAGGTGAAGGGCTCGGTCCTATAAGACTGCCTCCCCCCCCCCAACATTCAGACACCAATCCAGGTTGTCCGCTGTGCTTCTGACCAACCAGGTATCAATCAGAGGGTCCCAGGACCCCCTCCTCAGGCTCAATTAATTTGCAGAGCAGCTCATAGAATTCAGAAAAACATGTGACTCACTAGATTACTAGTTTATTATAAAAGCAGATAACTCGAGAATAGCCAGATGGAAGCGATGCTTAGGGCCAGGTATGGAGAAAGGGTGTGTGGAGCTCTCCCCACATCTGCCCTTGTCCACCAACCTGGAAGCTCTCAGACGCCCATCCTTTTGGGGTTTTGTGGCAACACCGTTATATAGGCATGATTGATGAAATCATTGGCCATTGGTGTTTGATTCAACATCCAGCCCCTCTCCCAGCCCCAGAGGTCAGGGGATGGGAATGGAAATTCCGACCGTCCAAGACTTGGTTGGTTCCCTTGGCAACCAGCCCCATCCCTACATGTTTTCCAAAAGTCACCTGATATATTAAAGGCACCTTCATCACTCGTCAGTTCTTAGGAATTCCAAGGTTTTAGGAGCTCTGTGCCAGAAATGGGGATGAGGACAAAATAAATATTTGTTACTATAAATCACTATAATATCATTGTAATATCAGAGGTAGGAAAATAACATGGCTAACAGGGGAGGTTCTGACATTCAGCAGATGTGCTGGGCTACACACTCGTTTTGTGACCCTGCCCAACTGAGAAAGCCTGCTCTGGGCTTGATTTTCTTATTGGTGAAATGGGGACTGTAGAGGCTAAACTACATTCGTGGGGTTACGGCGAAGGTTTAGTAATATAAATGCTTTACACGCTTTGGCACATGACGAATATTCAGTCCATGGCAACTATCATTAGTGATATGAATTCTATTAAACAGATAACATGTATCATTTTTAAAAGATATTTGAGAGAGTGAGAGAAAGCACAAGCGAGGCCAGGCTGGTGGGAGGCAGAGGGAGAGGGAGAAGCAGACTCCCTGATGAACAGGGAGCCCGATGCGGGCCTCGATCCCAGGACCCTGGGATCATGACCTGAGCCGAAGGCAGATGCTTAACTGACTGAGCCACCCAGGTGCCCCTGGACACAACAGCTTCCACAAGCTGCAAGAAGCAAAGAAGTGGAGTCTTCCCTCCCTGTTCGTTTAGGACAAGGGGTGACTTAACTCTCTGGGAGGAAAAATTCTCCTTTGCCCTTCCAAGGTTTTTCTGGCTGGTCTAAGAATTAAACTGACACAAGACAGAGTCACAGGAGAAAATGAAATTTAATTTTGCACATACAGGATCCCCACATACACGAGAGGTTCCAAGACAGAGAGGCAGGATGAGGTAGGTATCTGTGCCATGCTGAGCTAAGGAGTGGGCTGGGGGCTGGGGCCTCAAAGGGGAGCAGGGCAATAAGAACACGTTTGGTAACTAGATGTTTGCCCTGCCGTGCAGATGGGCATTCAGATAAAACTTATCTTTGGTAATAGCTCTAATTCTGGGAAGACCCCCAATTTAGAGTCTTCTAGGTAGTGAAGGGAGGGGCAAAAGTTTCTCTTGAGCCTGCAGGGTCTCGACTGCCTTCAGCCCCAAATAGTCCACATGCCAAAGTGGGACCTTTTGGGAAGACCTGTTCTTGATGTGGGAAACAAAGGCAGAAGAAAAATTATGAAACGTCCTTACTATCTACAGCCCATTGACAAGTCCTTGAAACAGGCAGAGCGACATTCCTCTAGGGACCCAGCTGCCTCGATGTTAATACTTTGCTGAGGGCAGAAGGCAACCTTAGCCCAACACTCAGGACCCTGTAGGTCGTGGGGCCACTCGCCCGTATGCGTGCGGGTGCGGTGCCGAGCTGTGGCTGCAGGCTTCCGCACACTCGCTGCACGGGAACGGCCTCTTCCCGGTGTAGATCCTCTGGTGGTTGATCAGGTCCTAACGCTGCTCGAGGGACGCCTGGGTGGCTCAGTGGTTAAGCGACTGCCTTTGGCTCAGGTCATGATCCCAGGGTCCTGGGATCGCCCCGCATCAGGCTCCCTGCTCAGAGGGGAGTCTGCTTCTCCCTCTCCCTGCTTGTGAGCACGCGCTCTCTTTCTCTGACAAATAAGTTTAAAAAATCCTTAACAAAACAAAACAAAAAACAAAAAAATGAGGGATTCTGGACGCTCTTCCTGCAGACTGCACACCGATGCCTCTCTTCGGAAGGAGCTTTCCTAGGCTTGTACACAGTCCACCCTAGGAAACCCCTAACACCGGTGGCCTTCGTCTCCCACGATGGTCAGTTTCCCCAAGAGCGGCCCCTGCCTCCAGGCCTGTAGGGATTCAGTGCACTGAGTGACCTCCATCATATTTGCACGGGTTTACTCCCCAGAAACATCCCTGCTCTGGTGCCTCCCATTAAGTCACTCCAGCTGAAAGAGTCTGAGTATGTACACGTCACCCAGGGGGTGTCCAAAAAGGAAAATAAAGTTCAGTTCTTGGAAAAGCGTTCCCACCCCCTCCCCAGCTTAGCAGAGTAATGTACACAAAGGGCCCTCATTCTGGGGCTTAGCTCCAAACCAGTTTATCCCAGCTCCACCTCCTAGCAACTCTGAGACCTGGTACCTCAGCCCTCGGTCTATAAAATGGACTTGAGGGGCACCTGGGTGGCTCAGTCGGTTAAGTGTCTGCCTTTGGCTCAGATCATGATCTTGGGTCCTCAGATGGAGCCCCGTGTTGGGCTCCCTGCTCAGCGGGGAGTCTGCTTCTCCTGCCTCTCCCTCTGCCCCTCCCTTCCTCATTCTCTGTCTCTCTCAAATAAATAAAATCTTAAAAAAAAAAAAAAAAGGACTTGAATTCCTGCCTCCAGGGCGGCCATGTGACTCAGACTAAGTAATGGATGCAGAGAGAGAGAGAGAAAAGTCTGGTCCCCTCATCCCCTTATAAGGACACCAATCCATCCCAGGGTCTCCACCACAAAGACCTCATTCAAACCCAATCATTTCCCAAAGGCCCCACCTGTGAACACCAAGATATTAACAATTAGGGATTCAACATATGGATGGGGGCGGGTGAGAATGGACACAACAGCTTCCACAAGCTGCAAGAAGCAAAGAAGTGGAGTCTTCCCTCCCTATTCGTTTAGGACAAGGGGTGACAACTCTCTGGGAGGAAAAATTCTCCTTTGCCCTTCCAAGGTTTTTCTGGCTGGTCTAAGAATTAAACTGACACAAGACAGAGTCACAGGGGAAAATGAAATTTAATTTTGCACATACAGGATCCCCACATACATGAGAGGTTCCAAGACAGAGAGGCGGGATGAGGTAGGTATCTGTGCCATGCTGAGCTAAGGAGTGGGCTGGGGGCTGGGGCCTCAAAGGGGAGCAGGGCAATAAGAACACGTTTGGTAACTAGATGTTTGCCCTGCCGTGCAGATGGGCATTCAGATAAAACTTATCTTTGGTAATAACTCTAGTTCTGGAAAGACCCCCAATTTAGAGTCTTCTAGGTGGTTAGTTAAGTGAGAGGCAAAAGTTTCTCTTGAGCCTGCAGGGTCTTGATTGCCTTCAGCTCAAAACAGTCCACACGCCAAAGCCAAAGTGGGCCAAAGACCTCTTTAGGATTTAGGAATGAAAACATTAATGAATGTTAGAGCACAACAGACCGTTATAGATGGTCTAGTCAGTGTTTCTCAATCCTACTACACATTAGAATCTTTTGAAGAGCTTTAGAACACAATGCACTGGGTTATGACCATGGTAAGTTGAACAAATCTCCAGAGGTGGAGCCTGGCGCACTATTATTTTTTTTTTACAGCTCCCAAGTGGCTCTGAGGTACAACCAAGACTGAGAACCAATGAATCTACAAAGTTTTGCTTTGTTTTTTTTTTTTTTAAGGTTTTTATTTCTAAGTAATCTCTACACCCAACGTGGGGCTCAAACTCACAACCCCAAGATCAACAGTGGCATGCTCCACCCACCGAGCCAGCCAGGAGCCCCTGTACAAAGTTTACTTTTAAAATGAAACTTCAGGGCGCCTGGGTGGCTCAGATGGTTAAGCGTCTGCCTTCGGCTCAGGTCGTGATCCCAGAGTCCTGGGATCGAGTCCCACATTGGGCTCCCTGCTCGGCGGGAAGCCTGCTTCTCCCTCTCCCCCTCCCCCTGCTTGTGTTCCCTCCCTCTCTCCCTGTGTCTCTCTCTGTCAAATAAATAAAATCTTTAAAAAAAATAAAATAAAATGAAACTTCATTGTACTGCCCCAAACAGAAACCCAACGTCACTTGCCATAAACCTGGTCCTAACAGTAAACACAATGAAAAAAAGATATAACCTGATATAAAGGGATCGGTAAGCATTAAAGCTGCTCTAGATAAACTTACTCCTTCACTAAGAAAGGCTGAAAAAGATCTGAAAAAAATAATAACTTCCTGACCACAGGATTCAGAGTTGCCACACTTTATGCCTCCGGGGGTCATGCAGGGCACTGACCTAGTTAGACCCTGATTTCAGAGACAGGGCGAGGGAAGCATGAGTTGGCCCAATCTTGCTAGACAATTTAAAAAACCAAATACTAACAAGCAATGAACGCCTATCTGAGACTAAGAAGAAAAAGATGCTTGATACTTCAAAGGGAGGGTAAGGTGGGGTGAGGACAAAGGCACCAGATCTGACTGCAACTGAAAGTGACCTCCAAGTCAACTGAGCACCCCCTGGGCGCAATGATGGACAAGCAAAGTTCGGGGCAGTGCTTGGACCAGGAGCTAGAGCCGGAAGTCCCTCCCCATCGTTTTCCACTTGAGGAAACTCAGAGCTCATCAAGGATGAGAACTGACCAGGGTCAACCAGCAGCGGACGTAACAACGGCAGACTTTTGCGATCCCGGTGTCTTACTCCCAAACCCTACAGCATCCCGCAGGGAGAACACACAGTCATTGGCTGTGTGTTGAGAAGCAAGATCAGCGCTCACAAAGCCCACCAGGTCCATTTCTCGGATTAACACACTGAGACCCCAGAGCGAGGAAGGGACTTGTCCAAATGCCCAGACAAAAGAGTATGACGACAATCAGACACTAACACTTGGGAGGGCACTGTGTGCGGGGCACTGTCCTAAGGTTCCATTAGGGACTCAAATTCTATCATCAGCCCCAATCTAGACGGGTAAACTGAGGCACCGAGTGTGTGCACCCCGCCCGGGGCCTCAGGGCTGGGAAGGGGCAGAGGAGCTTCAAAGATCACTTCCCAAAAGGGGAAACCGAGCCCACAGAGGATGAAAGGGTTCCAGCCCAAACTTCCCGTGGCGGGGGGGGGGGGGTTACAGGGTGGGTCGCGAGGAGGGGGCGCGGCTCAGAATCCACGACCTCTCAAATCTGCCCCCTCCCCGCCGTGGGGAACTATGACGTCACATGCGGGGAGCCGGGGCTGTGAGCAGCAGCTTTGGGGATCCCATTCGGAAACCCGGGCGTGGGAACCGCGGGTCGCACTCACCTCCCGAGGCACTCCTTCGAAGCCCACACTTCGGGCCTCGGGACGCGGCCGGGAGCGCCTCGCCGGCGCAGACTCGGCGTCCCTCCAGCAGCGCGACCTGCGACAGCGCCCAGGAGACCGAGGCTTGCGGACCCCTGGACATCACGGACGGAGAGGGCGCGCGGGACTAACTCAATGCGCATGTGCGCCCGCGGTCTGTCGGTCAAAGCCGGCGGCGCGGCACCTCTGCCAATCGGAATCTTCCTTCCAGCCTGGCCCCGCCTCATTCGCCAGGCTTCCGGCGTCCCGCTGTCTCCAGGGTAACCGTCAGACCCACGGCCCAAGAGAGGCCCAGAAACTTCTGGGCGAGAAACGGGAGGTGCCTGGGAATGAGAAGGGTCTCCAACGCAGGCGTTCCTGCTTCTTTTCCCCGCCCCGCTTGCCGGGTCCTGCCACAGGGGCCGCCCCGGGGTCGGTTGTGAGGGGCCCGGCCCTCACTGTGGGCGTCGCTGAGCGGGCCCGCGGTCACTATGGTAACACCTCCGGCTCGCGGTCGGCCTCTTGCGTGCTGACGTCACGCGCGGAGACCTGCGCGAAGGCGGTGGGCGCATGCGCCCGGGGCGGGAGGCGTGGCGTTGGCCCGTGGGAGGAGCCGGGGTGAGGGCGGAGCTAGGGCCTGCGCTTGGACCAGAAGCGAGCATTGGAAGTCCATCCCCATCATTTAACACTTTGAGGAAACTCAGAGCTCATCAAAGTGCAACTGAAGAACTGGATATTTTTTTTTCTTCTTTTTATTAACATATACTGTATTATTTGTTTCAGGGGTACAGGTCTGTGATTCATCAGTTTTACACAATTCACAGCGTTCACCGTAGCACATACCCCCCACCAACGTCCATCACCCAGCCACCCCATGGATATTTTCATTTTAAACTTTTTTATTTGGCGATAATTTTACATTTAGAGACAAGTTGCAGTTAGAGGGTGCCCACATGTCCCCCACCCCCAGCTTCCCCTGCTGTTAACCTCTCAGGACCACAGCACATTGGTGGAAACACAGATCTTTCGCATCAGAGCAATGCTGTTCACTGAACTCCTGCCCATTCACATAGTCCTACTCTCTCCTCCGGGGTCCTTTTCTATTAGGAACCACATGGCATTGAGTTGCTAGGTCTCCCCCAGCTTCCTCTGATCCACAACCTTTTCTCAGACTTTCCTTGTTTTCTTTGACCTTGACAGTCTTGAAGGGTACTAGCCAAGTGTTCTGCAAAATGTCCTTCAATGCTTGCTCGTGACTACACTTGGCTTATGAATAGAAACTGACTTTTTAATTTAATTTTAGCTAAACATTTAACATTGCCAGTTGAGTCAATTATTGGACAGCTTCTAAGCGTGTTTAGAATGATCTGGGTATGTGAATCTACTTTTTCAACTAGATTTTATGAAATCTAATCACACAGATCAGTGATGTCTGGTGAAAAATTAGCATTCAAGTTGAGATGTGCTGTAAGTGAAAAATGCGTACCAGATTTCAGACTTAATACAAAAAAGAAGGATATAAAACAAAGCATTAATAATGTTTTTATCTGTTACGTGTTAAAATGATATTTTGGATATATTGAGTTAAATCGTATATATATATTTTTTAAAGATTTTATTTATTTATTTGACAGAGAGAGACACAGCGAGAGAGGGAACACAAGCAGGGGGAGTGGGAGAGGGAGAAGCAGGCCTCCCGCGGAGCAGGGAGCCCGATGGGGGGCTCGATCCCAGGACCCTGAGATCATGACCTGAGCTGAAGGCAGATGCATAACCAACTGAGCCACCCAGGTGCCCCTAAATCATATATTATTAATTAATATTGATTTCACCTATTTGTTTTTACATATTTCCAGCTTTTTTTTTTTAAGATTTTATTTATTTATTTGAGAGAGAGAGAATGAAAGAGAGCACATGAGAGGGGGGAGGGTCAGAGGGAGAAGCAGACTCCCCGCCGAGCAGGGAGCCCGATGTGGGACTCGATCCAGGGACTCCAGGATCATGACCTGAGCCGAAGGCAGTCGCTTAACCAACTGAGCCACCCAGGCGCCCTATTTCCAGCTTTTTTGAGATATAATTGACATATAACATTGTATAGTTTTAAGGTGTACAACATGAGTATTTGATACATGTATATATTGCAAAATGATTACCATATTAGTTACCACCTCCATCACCTCATATAATTACGTGTGTGTGTGTGTGTGTGTGTGTGTGTGTGTGTGTGGTGAGGACCTTTAAGATCTACTCTCTTAGCGACCTTAAAGTATATAATACAGTATTGGTAACTGTTGTCACCATGCTGTAAATTAGAGTCCCAGAACTTATTCATCTTATAATTGGAAGTGTGAACCCTGTGACCAACATCATTTTACTTTTTAAATTGCCCCCTAGAAAGTTTTAAATTACTGTGGCTCACATGAGATTTTGACTGGACACTGCTGCCCTAGGTAACAACGTAACCAGCATTTACAGAGAACAATGTCAGGCATTGTGTTTGACAAATATCATTTCACTTAAACCTGAAAATAACGCAGTGAGGTAGGTTCAGTAGAATCTTTCTTAAGCGGATTCCACTGTTGAGTGACTCCTGGCGTAACTGATGTACCCCATCCCCTCTCTCAGACACACCGGCTGATGTTCAGGGCTGCAGAAGGCCCACGGCAAGCATACTGCTTTCTAAAATGCTTGAAGGGGGGTGTCTGCCTGGCTCTGTTGGGGCAGCAAGTGACTCTTGATATCAGGGTTGTGAGTTTGAGCCCCAGGTGATTGCAGAGATTACTTACAATAAAATCTTTAAAGAAAAAAACCAGAATGGGGCACCTGGGTGGCTCAGTCGTTCAAGTGTCCAACTCTTGATGTTGGCTCAGGTCATGATCTCAGAGTCATGAGATCGAGCCCGAGTTGGGCTCTGCCCTGGGTGTGGAGCCTGCTTAAGATTCTCTTCCTCTCCCTCTGCTCCTCCCCCCACTCGTGCTTGTTCACACTCTCTCTCTAAACAAAACAAAAACAGAACAACAAAAATGTGTTAAATTCAAATGGGCAAGACAGTTGTAAGAATGG
This sequence comes from Mirounga leonina, assembly GCF_011800145.1. Lineage (NCBI taxonomy): Eukaryota > Metazoa > Chordata > Mammalia > Carnivora > Phocidae > Mirounga > Mirounga leonina. The sequence goes on along the minus strand of NW_023270718.1, from coordinate 9,669,393 downwards.
ACTTCTTTCTCTTGTTTTTTTTTCTCTTGTTCTCTAGAAAATTTCTACGTTCCAATTGCTCTGCAAGAGTGCTTGTATTTTATGGGGCGCCTGGGTGGCTCAGATGGTTAAGCGTCTGCCTTTGGCTCAGGTCATGATCCCAGGTTCTGGGATCAAGCCCCATGTCTGGCTCTTGGCTCGGCTGGGAGCCTGCTTCTTCCTCTTCCTCTGTCTCTCCCCTGCTCATGCTCTCTCTCTCTCTCTCTCTCTCTGTATCTCTCTGTCTCAAATGAAAAAATAAAAAAATAAAAAAGAGTGCTTGTATTTTTGCTCCTGCTTAAAGGGACAAATTGAAAATTGTAGGTGCATAGACCCATACTAAACACAAAACAAAACCTTGGTTCTGTTGGACCAAATGAGTGTACATTTGTATGTCTTAAAGTGTTTTTAACTGCCTATTTTTTAAAAAGATTTTATTTATTTATTTGACAGAGAGAGAGAGCATAAGCAGGGGGAGCAGCAGAGGGAGAGGGAGAAGCAGGCTCTCCACTGAGCAGGGAGCCTGATGTGGGATGTGGGGCTCGATCCCAGGACCCTGAGCTGAAGGCAGACACCTAACCGACTGAGCCACCCTTCAACTGCCTATTTTTTTTAAAGATTTTATTTATTTATTTGATAGAGAGAGACACAGCGAGAGAAGGAACACAAGCAGGGGGCGTGGGAGAGGGAGAAACAGGCTTCCCGCGGAGCAGGGAGCCCGATGTGGGACTCAATCCCAGGACCCTGGGATCATGACCTGAGCCGAAGGCAGATGCCTAATGACTGAGCCACCCAGGCGGCCCCCTCAACTGCCTATTTTAATGAACTTTTTGATGAACCAGCCAATGACTGGTCCTGATCATGATGATGGGAAGGCTTCTACTCTGTCAATACCCCCATTTTACAGATGACAAAATGAGGCATTGATAGACAATAACTTCCCCGAAGTTGCAATCCCGTAAGGGGGTGGAGCCAGAATTTACGCTCAAGAAACCTGTCTCCTTCGTAGAGCCCAAGCTCTCAACCAGGACCATGGTCATCCTCAAATGTAATATGGGCAAAGAAGCACGCAGGCTGGAGAGCTGGGACACAGTTTAATCTTGGGGTCACTACATCTTCAGATCCCTATTTCCTCAGCTGGGAGACCTAAATCTTTGAACAACAAAAAATAGACTTTGTAATAAGTCAAACCTGGGTCATTTGTGTGACCTTGGACTAATCATCAATCTCTCTGGTCTGTAACTTCTTCACCCATAAAGTGGGCAGCCTAGCAGAAGCTCCTTACAGGTTGTCACCAGAATTGGTGTCTATGATTCTTGGTATCCTTGACCCCTCATGAATGGAAGAACTGAGCCTTCAGCTGCTCCAACTAGGGTAGGTTTAATTAGAGGAACAGTGGGGGAGGGTGGGAAAGGCCAGGGAGAGCAGCTGTGGGAGACCCCTGCGGGTGCTCACCCGCCCTGGGCCTGTTGGGACCCTCAGGGACACCTTCCCGCAGTGCCTCTGGGTAGAAAGGGGTCATCCTCAGAGGACCCCAGTTCGTTACCCTCCAGACTGGTCATCTGGGGCCGGCAGGCTTCTCGGGAGGCGAGACTTCAGGGCAGATGGAGGACTGGCGACGGCTGAGCTGAGACGGAGCAGGGTCGCTAGAAAGAACAGCAGGGGTCGGTCCTAAGGAAGGGAAGAAAGAGCGGAGAAATGTAGATGTGCCTCGCTTTGTACCACAAGGAATGCGCAGCCCTAGGTCAGAGCAGGGACTCCTTCCCGTCACTCCTAGCAGGTGCCTCCTCCTCCCAGGGGTTCTTGCCACCCAATGGGAGGGGGCCGCTCCTCCAGTTCCATATGTCCCCTCCCAGTTGGGCCTTCCAGGACACTCCCTTGCTTCCCAGTTACCCTTCCCCTGGAGGGTGTGCTCGGTGACCGCAGGGACCTCCCCAGTGGCAGCCCCTGAGTCCCCCCGGCCTGTCTATCCCTGGCCCCCCGGCGCCCTTCCATGCCTCAGGCCCCAACATCCCCATACGCTCTGCCACCCCACCCCCCCATGCCTCCATCCCCCGGTACCTCTGACCCCCAGCCCCACTGTGGCCCCCAGCTCCACTGTACCCCCAGCCTGGCACGCTGGAGCCCAGCAGGGTTGGGGCAGGCAGTGAATATGTGAGGTTGGCTCTGTGTACTGGAGTCCCTGGCATTGATCAGGTGGACTTCTTCCTCCCAGGGGTTCTCACAGTGTGGTGCAGGGGTCCGCAAGCTACAGCCTGAGGGTGACCCTGGCCTCCCCCACTTTTTACAGTTTTTAAAGATGAGGTAAGGGGCGCCTGGGTGGCTTAGTCGTTAAGCGTCTGCCTTCGGCTCTGGTCATGGTCCCAGGGTCCTGGGATCGAGCCCCACATCGGGCTCCCTGCTCGGCGGGAAGCCTGCTTCTCCCTCTCCCACTCCCCGCTTGTGTTCCCTCTCCCGCTCTCTCTCTGTCAAATAAATAAATAAAATCTTTAAATAAATAAATAAAGTTGAGGTAAAATCCGCATCACATAAAATTCACTATTTGACCGTTTTAACTAATCAAGGATCCATCCTGGAGTAGTTCCTCAGGAAGTTAGACAGAACTACCGTAGGACCCAGGAATTCCACCGCTCCCTATGTACGCAAAAGGACCGAAAACAAGTGTTCAAACAAAAACGTGTACACAGATGTTCGTAGCAGCACTAATCACAATAGCCGAAAGGTGAAAACAACTCAAAGGTCCTTCAGCTGTTGGATGGATAAACAAAATGTGGTCTAGTCCTCCAACGAAACGCTCCACAGCCATTAGAACAAACAAAGAGCTGGCCCCTGCCACCACCTGGATGACCTTGAAAACACGATGCCCGGTGAAGGAAGCCTGGCACAAAGGCCACGTGGTGTGATTCCGTTTCCGTGGCGACGTCCAGAACAGGCTCCCCCCCAGAGATGCGGAGAGTTGACTAGTGGTTGATGAAAATGTTTTGTAGCTAGAGGGTGGTGAGGCTTGCCCAACACGGAGAATGAGCTAAATGTTACTGTTGGTAAATACAACTCAGATTCTACCACTGGCGTTCCCCAACCCACCTGGGGTTCCCTTATCAAACCCGAGGCAACTGGGACCAAGCCCTCCCACCCCAGCGGGGTCAGAGTGCCCTTCGTGGCCATGACATACCCGATGTCCACTTCTGCATTACAGTAATGGCAGTAACACTGGGGAGGTTGACGAAGAAGGGAACCGGAAACAGAGAAAGACACGGTAGGGGTGAGGCAGGTCAAGGTCCTTCCCTCCCTTTCTCCCCACTCCTTCCTTCCTCCTTTCCTGCCCTCCTCTCTCTCCTCTGCTCTCGTCGTGACCTCCTGCGGGCCCGCTGATCCAACAGCCTCACCTCCCACATTCTCCCCAACCCCCTAAGTGGCATCATCCTCTAATGTGGGGTCTCTCAACCTCGTCATACTGACATTTGGACCCTGATCACTGTTTGTGGGGGCGGCTGTCCTATGCAATGTAGGATGTTCAGCATCCCCTGGCCTCCACCCACTAAATGCCAGTAGCTTCCTGTCCCCAGGCATGACCACCAACTGCATCTCCAGATGCTGCTGCGTCCTCTGGGTGGCAAGGTTGCCCCCACTGGAGAACCACTGGTCTAACCAAGGACCCAAACCCAAATGAGGTTCATCTCATTGGTCCCATTTCCCCCCGTCTCACAACCAATCCACCAGCACTTCTCCTTGTAGACCTGCGACGAGGTCCTCCTCTTGTCCACTCCCGTCACCACGCATCCTGCCTGGGCCACCTGGGCCTCCTCCTCGCAGTCTCTCTGCTTCCCCTCTTGCCCTGATGCCACGTCATCTCCCACACATGCACCCACAGTGACCCTTTCATACTTCAAATCAGAGTCTTGCGGATGGCTCTCCACCAGACTCAGGATAAAAGCTTCCTTCCTGCCATGGTCTAGGAGGCCCCTTTCGAATCTGGATTCCCTCTGCCCCTCTCAACTCCTGCAGATCTTCCTTTGGTCCCTCAAAGGCACACAGTGCATTTGGCCTCAGGGTCTTTGCCTTGCATGTTCCCTTGGCTCACAAGGGATGTCCCTGCAATTCTCAAGGCAGGCTGCTTCTCTGACCTCTCCCCGCCTTCTCGGGCGAAGCCGCCCACTGTCCTACATGCTGCGAGAGGTCTCCTGAGTTGCTTCCTTTTCTGGCGCTCATGGCTCATCTCACGTCTGTCCTGCCCCTATCATGTGAGCTCTGTGGGTCCAGGGACCTTGTGGGGTCTTGTAGTCCCCAGCATCCAGCAAGGGACCTGCTGCATATATATAAATATTTGAATGTCTATAAATCGATGAGCGGAATGACTACTGGCCATTTCTTGCAAGTCATAATCCACACCTCTGCTTACTGTTTGGTAGGTGACTTGGCCCTTAAGAACCTAGCTTACATGGAGAGAGAGAGGCAGAGCCAGAGACGGAGAGAATGATGAAGGGTAATATTTCATAGGAATGTCTGGGGCTGTGTTAGTACAGAAGGGAGTGGCTCCTATCCAAGCTTGAGGATGGAGGCTCAGGGTGGAGGGGGCTGGGTGGAGAGAGACAGGGAGGGAGTGAGGGAAGGAGGGAGGAAGGAAGGGGTAAGGGAGGGCAGGAGGGAGGGAGGGAGGGAGGGTGGGGCGGTTCTATCTACAGAGGGGGGTCTTCTCTCCTACCCCTTCATCTCCTTGGCGGCTCCCTCTCTCTCTTCCTCCTCTCCCTTCCTCCTCTCACTCTGCCCGCCCCCCTCCCCACCGCCCTTCGGTGACAGGCTCCTTCTTACCCAGTCTCCTTTGTTGTAGGACACGAACAGGAAGCTGACCATCATGTAGGCGCATTTCAGCATGTTCCATCTGGTCCGCTTGGCTGGCGACTTCTTGGGGGCGGTGGTGGCCAGGGAGAGCTTCTCTGGGAGAACCCCGGGGGGAGTGATGCACACTGGAGTCCTGCCCTTCCCGCCTGGAAATCCCTGCCCGTCCTGAGCTCCACACCTCGTCTCCACCTGCCCCTCCAACGGACATTTGGGCCTCCTGCTGCCGGGTCCCGTCCCTCCGCCCCCCCCAAGGCACCAGCCTCCTCAGCTGTCCCCCCGCTCCACGCATCGGCCCTTGCAGCCATTGTCCACGAGGGTGCCAGGACAACCTGCCCGACACCCAGATGTGACCGCATCGCCTCCCTGCTCCGGACCCAGCGTGCTGTGCAAACGGCCTTTCACCTCCCCAGCGTGCTTTCCCGCTCTTTTCATTCTAAACATTCCAGTAAAGCATAACACATGGAAGACCTCAGATTTCTACGGTAAGTGTTTTATGATTGTGCGTTCTCAAGCCATCAGACCCTGGGGGTGTGTTTGTCTGTTTCTGTGGGAAGTTTGCTTGATTACAGATTAAATTTCTTTGACAAAGCATTATTCAGATATTCCACCTTCTTTTTTTTTTTTTTTTAAGATTTTGTTTATTTATTTGTCAGAGAGAGAGAGCACAAGGAGGGGGAGCGGCAGGCAGAGCAGTAGAGGGAGAAGCAGGCTCCCCGGTGAGCAAGGAGCCCGATGTGGGACTCGATCCCAGGACCCTGGGACCATGACCTGAGCCGAAGGCAGACGCTTAACGACTGAGCCACCCAGGTTCCCGATATTCCACCTTCTTTTGTTTCACTTTTGGTCATCTGAGTTTTCTCAGGATTTTGTCCATTTTGTCTACACTTGCCATTTTATTGGCATACGGTTTTTCAAAATATCCTCTTTATTATTCTTTCAATACCTGCAGGATCACGTCCCCCCTAGTTTTGGTGATTTGTTTCTCCTGTATTTTTTTGTTTGTTTCTTATCAGCAATGCTAGAGAACTACATTTTTATTAGTCTTTTCCAAAGGACCAGATGTTAGCACTGTTGATTTCTATCGTACATTTTTTTCATTGGCTTTTTATCACTTCCTTCATTCTACTTGGGTTTAATCTGTTTCTCTTTTTCAAAATCCTTTAGGTAGGGGGCACCTGGGTGGCTCAGTTGGTTAAGCGTCTGCCTTTGGCTCAGGTCATGATCCTGGAGTCCCGGAATCGAGTCCCACGTCGGGCTCCCTGCTCAGCGGGGGGTCTGCTTCTCCCTCTGACCCTCTTCCCTCTCGTGCTCTCTGTCCCTCATTCTCTCTCTCAAATAAATAAAATCTTTAAAAAAAATTTTTTTTTAAATCCTTTAGGTAGGTACTCAAATCATTGGCTTTCTGCATTTTCACCTTCCTTCCATCTTTTCTCATAAGGTACACATTTAAGATTATAAATTTCTCTCTAAGCAAAGCTTCAGCAGGTACCTGGGTGGCTCAGTCAGTTTAGCGTCTGACTTTGGCTCAGGTCATGATCTCAGGATCTGAGATCGAGCCCCATGTCCAGCCCCTCACCACGCTGGGCTCTGTGTGCATCAGGGAGTCTATTGTCCCTCTCTCTCCCCCTCTCTCCCTCTCTGCACATGTGCACACGCACTCTCTGTCTCTCAAATAATTAAATAAAACCTTTAAAAAAAAGTTATGGGGTGCCTTGGTGGCTCAGTTTGTTAAGTGTCCAACTCAATTTTGGTTCAAGTCATGATCTCAGGGTCATGGGATCGAGCCCTATGTCGGGCTCCAGGCTCAGCTGGGAGTCTGCTTGAGATTCTCTCCATCTCCCTCTGCCCCTTCCCTCTGCAACCCCCTAAAATAAATAAATAAATCTTTATAAAAAATAAAAAGCTTTGGCTGTATCCTCCAAGTGTTGATAGCGATATCCTTACTGTCATTCAATTCAAAATTCTGATCATTTTGTGATTTCTCCTTTGGCCCATGGGTTATTTAGAAGTGTATATATTCAGTGATAATTTTAGATTTCCTAATACTTTGAGTGTTGATTTACAGCCTCACTCCACTGTACTAAGAGAGCATCCTCTAAATGACTTAAATTCGGGGGCACCTGGGTTTAGTCGGTTAAGCGTCTGCCTTCCCCTCGGGTCATAATCCCGGGGTCCTGGGATCCAGCCCCCGTCTGGCTCCCTGCTTCGTAGGCCTGCTTCTCCCTCTCCCTCTCCCCCTGCTTGTGCTCTCTCTCTCTCTCTCTCTGTCAAATAAATAAAATCTTTAAAAAATAATAATAAAAAATAAATGACTTCAATCCGAAGTTGACGGAGGCTTGTTTCATGAACCAACATGCAGCCAATTTTGGTAAGAAAAATAATCCCACGTTCAGTGAAAAGGCTGTGCATTCCATCGGGGTCAGGTTCAGAGTTCCTTCCGTGTCAGTTGCGTCATGTTGGTTCGTTGCTCTTTAGACCATCCATATGAAGTTTTATCTACCTGTCCTATCATCTGTTGAGAGAGGTGTCCCCCACTATGACCATGGATGCATCTATTTCTTCTTGTCGTTTGGCCTGTTTTCCTTTTATGTAAAAACCAGCCGCTTTTATGCGAAAACAGATGAGAAGTGGCATATTTTCCTGGTGGATTCATCCCCTCTTTATCGATTTCAGTGCCCCTCTTTATCTCTAGGAACACTTCTTGACTCAGAACCAGTGATGTCTGGTGTCAGAATAGTTACACTGGCTTCCTTTTTGTTGGCAGCTCCTATGATAGAATTCCCCTTACTTTTCTTTCAAATTTTCTGTCTCTGTCTCTCTCTTACAGAGCTCTTATGGGAGTGGGGAGTTAAAAATGTTCTCTTTGTGGTTTTAAACTATTTTGTGACAGTGTTCCTAGAAGTGGTTTTCTTTATATTCATTCCCCTTGGGGTTCTCAGAACTTTTTTTTTAAGATTTTATTTTATTTTTTTATTATTTTTATTATTTTATTTTTTTATTTGACAGAGAGAGACACAGCGAGAGAGGAAACACAAGCAGGGGGAGTGGGAGAGGGAGAAGCAGGCTTCCCACCGAGCACGGAGCCCGATGCGGGGCTCAATCCCAGGACTCTGGGATCATGACCCGAGCCGAAGGCAGATGCTTAGACTGAGCTACCAAGGCGCCCAAGACTTTTTGAGTACTCTCTACCCCCACCGTGGGACTCGAACTCATGACCCTGAAATCAAGAATTGCATGTGTTTCTGACTGAGGCAGCCAGGCGCCCCTCTCAGAACTTCTAAAATCTGTTGCTTGATGATTATTTTTACCAATATGCAAAAATTTTAGTCGTTAACTCCTGACATAACACTTCAGTTTCATTTTCTCTCACTTTTCCTTCTTAAATTCTTATTTCACATGTGTCACAGCTTTTCACTGGGTCCCCTGAGTCTTGTGTGCCTCTTTCTGTATTTTCTATTATTTTATGAACTGTGCTTCACTTTGAGTAATTCCTCTTGACCCGTTTTCTAGCTCCTTAATCTCTCTGCTCTCTGTGCTCTCTGTTGTTAAGCCCAACCACTGAATCTGTCATTTCGGTTACATATTTTCAATTCTGGAATTGCCATTTGACTATTTTTTTTAGCAAACTCTAGTTCTCTGTGAAATTCTTCATCTATTTTTGTGAACGTAATAACAGTAGGCTTTTATTAAGTGCTTCTGGCCACTATCTGGGCCACCTGGAGGCTCGCTTTTATCACCTGGTTTCCTCTCTCTTGGTTTTCGGCCTCGCAGCCCTGACACTCGGGACTGACGTGTCATTTCCAGGGGAGCAGGAATGGGTCCCCCGCCTACCTCGGTGTGTTGGGTCTCCTTGGCATCGGTGAGCGGCTCGAAGGCCCTAGCTGCCCTTCACACGGACACCTTCGTGGGCACCGATGCTCTGCCTGTGGTTACCTGGAGGCTTCTCCTCTTCTTGGGGCTTTGTCGTAAACTGGGCTGAAGGAGCTCACTGCCCTCCATGCAAGAAAAGGTGCGGATCCACGACTTACCTTCTTCCTTGCAATCACTTGTTTCTTCTAAAGGTGAGCAAGGAGGAGAAGGAGGAAGAGAGGAAATCATTAAGGAAGCCTGAAAGGGATGGAGGCAGTGCCTCCGGGTGCCTCCGATGGGGAGCAGAGGGGATGCCGTGGCCTCTTCGCTGCCCCTCGGTCCCCAGGCACTCGCCTGCTTCGTGGCCTTGGCCCATTCTCTTCCCTGTGCCTGGAGTACCCTTGGCACAGCTAAGCAGTCAACCTGGCTCCCTGGTGAAATGTCACTTTCCCTCAGCACCCTCTAAAAACCTGTCAACCTCTCCCATGCTGTCTCTGCCTCTCCCTCTCTCCACCGTGTCCATAGGACTCATCCACATCAAACAGATGCTCCATCTACTTCTTCACTTATTTTGTTTTCTTTCTCCTCTCACTCAAATGCAAGTTCACGCAGTCACCGATTTCTGTCTGATTGGTTCCCTACTCTTCCCCAGGGCCTAGCGCTGGGCCTGGCACAGAGGAGCTAAGATTCATCAGCATTTGTTGGATGAACGACAAAAATGTTAAAGCACTTATGATGTGAGTGACAATGGAGAGAGTGTAAGGTTCGGTGACTTCTAACGGCCCTCCCAACGTTGAGAAAAGAAGCGAAGAACTCTGTTTCTGTGCACAAGAGTAAAGACCAAGAGAAGGGCCAAACAGCACAGTTACTACTCACCATTCAACACCTGGAGGCTCAGCAAACCTAAGGAAAACAACACACAAACTGAATCGCAAAAGGCAGCACGAACAGTGCCGTCAGGTCCCCAGGCCCGACAAGCTCACCACAAGCTACCGCTCCTCCAAGAAGCCCTGCTGGATTCCAGGAGCCTTTTCTAGTTGCCACCTCTCTCGGGACACTGATCCCTATTGCCTTATAACCATGGTCTCCCCCACCAGACGACGAGTTTATGCAGACGTGCGAACGTGTCGAGTTCATCTTTGGGGTTTCCACAACCCTGCACGGTCCCGGCACATACTGCGTGTGGAATAATATCCTTGCCAGACAAGCTTCCCACCAAAACCCCACAGCAGGCACGGAGTGAGATTCTTACCTAGGATCCCTGATGTTGCCCATGCAGGGAAAAGGGTGGTCCGGGAGGCAAGGTCACGGGGGTAGGCGAGGTCCAGAGTGTCGAGTCCAAGGGGTCATGAGAGACGAGGCCATAAGGAGGAAACAAATCACCAGGTCAGAAGGTGGGAGACCAGGAACCCATGAGAGCAGAGCCCAGGGCGGGCGTGGTGATCAGTTAGCAGTTGGCAGTGAACAGGGGAGACCATCCAAAGCCTCATTGTCTGGGTCAGACGGGAAATCCAATGGCCGAAGGCACTTGCATCGGATCAGGGTTAGACTGGGAAGGCAGCCACCATCCTTCGCCTTGCAGACTTGGGACGAATAACGCCTACTTTGTGACGACGTTGTGGGGGAGTACAGAGCATGATACCTTAAAGGTCCTGCCTCCTGTGCCCAACACTTGGGGAATTCTTAATGGGCTTCAGTTATTATAATCACCATCATCACCATATCATTGCCCAGATCCTTGATCTGAGGAGGGAGGTTGGTTCCCATAGGACACTCCACCTTTTTGAAAGTAGTCCCTGGGTTTTATTTTATTTTATTTTTTTTAAGATTTTATTTATTTGCGAGAGAGAGAATGAGACACAGAGAGCATGAGAGGGAGGAGGGTCAGAGGGAGAAGCAGACTCCCTGCTGAGCAGGGAGCCCGATGTGGGTGGGACTCGATCCCGGGACTCCAGGATCATGACCTGAGCTGAAGGCAGTCGCTTAACCAACTGAGCCACCCAGGCGCCCTCCCTGGGTTTTAAAGAAATTTCTCTAGAGATGATCCATGGCTAGGAATGGACCCATTAGCAGAGATAAGAAAGGGAACAAAGCAGGGGGGGGAGGGCAACATGAACTAAGAATCTTACTTTTCAATACTGTTGAGATGCGAGGCAAGGAGGTGAACATCCAGTAGAGGTCATTGGACACCGACAGAAACAGAAAGGAGGGGACCAGGAAGGTGTTAATGGCTCCTTCTTAGCTCACCCCACCCTGATGGTTCCCAAAGAGACCCTCCCATAGGAGGGAAAGGAGGGTATCCCCCAGATTTCATGGGATGCTCTGGGGCCAGGATGGGTTGCTTCTACTATACTTGTCCCCTTTGGAGAGGCATTTATCCAGGTGGCCAGAAGCCGCAGGTGCCCATTTTCCTTGGGGATTCATCCCCCAGAGATTAGAAAGATTGTCAGCAAAGGATCCCCTTGACCCATTTTTATCTAATTTCTCTCCTTAGGCTCAGGAAAGAGTGGGCTGCACCTCTTACACATAACTCAATACATCCTTGAATTCTGGGGCAGTGGTCCTTGGCTTTTGAGAATCTGATAAAATCCAGGGACCTTATATGCATATGGGCTCACATACCCAGTCATACCTGCAGCCTCGGACCCACCTGAGTCCCAGACACCTTCTCTCAATTTTCCCTGCAGCCTCAAGGGGCAGGTGGATCCCTACAGCTCATCCTGAGCCTCCTGCAGAGGTGGGGGCAGTGGGCAGTAGATTGAGACCTCCCTTAGCAGAGGGTCTCTCTCAACCTGGGCCCTAAATCGAAGAGAAGAATTCAAAGATCCCCTTTCTTTCTTGTTTCCTATACTTCATAGCACCCAAACACATCCCAGTGACCCCTAAAAAAGGAAAAATAACTTACTTTTCACTGGAGGGCGCAGCAGAACCAGAAGTCAGGAAGTCAATATGGAAAAGAGCGGGCAAGAGAGTAAGATAACATTAACATCGCCCCAAGGACACTCCATTATTCCTTCATTAAATAACCTTAAAATCACTTTCAACTTTTTATTGCGTACTAATTATAAACTCACAAAATATTGCCAAAATAGTACAGAGAGATCCTGTGTGACCGCTGTTCAGCTTCTCCCAATGGCGGCGTCTTACATACCCATAGTACTTTGTCAAAACCAGTAAATTGATGTTGGCGCAATTCCAGTACCCAGACGATAGAATGTACTCCGATTTCACCAGTTTTCTCGTGCACTCTTTTTTAAAAAACGTTTTGTTTTCTTAAATACTTATCAATCTCAGAGTCATAGGGTAGCCATCTTAAAATAATGTGGACATCATTACCTTGCTTTATAAGTGAAAGAAGGGATGAGGGTGTTTAGGAGAGCCACGCAATGACCCAACACAGGTGGCTACCAGTGAATCACCACCTCTCCATCTCAAGGGGAGAGTAGAAGTGGGATTGAGACTGAAGACTGAGGGAAAAGTACCACTTCTTTTTTGTCCACTTCACCCCCATAAATTATGATGGACCCCACTGAAACAATCTGCTTATTGAGTTGAAGTTGGTGGGTCCATATGTGTAGATTTAGTGTGTTGAAGGATCACCACCTGGGAAGCTTGTTTCAAACAAGGAGCCTGAAGCTCCACCCCAGATGTCCTGATTCTTTAGGTAGATCTGAGATGGGATCCTAATTTTAAACAAAGACCCTGAGAGGCATTGCTTTGGCTCAGAGGTCAGCAAGCATCTTCTTCTTCCCTCTCTCTTTTTTTTTTTTTTTAACTAGGCTCCACGCCCACTGTGGAGCCCAACACGGGGCTTGAACTCATGACCCTGAGATCAAGAGTCGGACACTTACCCGACTGAGCCACCCAGGTGCCCCAACAAACATCTTCTATAAAGGGCCAGATAGTAGGTATTTTAGGCTTTGCAGGTCAGCAGTCATAGTCGTGACTCCTCAACTGCTCTGGCAGCAAGGACCCAGCCACAGAGGATGCATAAATGAATGTGTATGATTAGGTGTCAATAAAACTTTATTTAAAAAAAAACAGGAAGTGGGCCAGGCTGTAGTTTGCCAACTCCAGCTCTAACGCAGTGGTTCTCAAACCGTCTGCATCAAATCACCTGAGAAACCTTTTTGAAAGAACAGATTCCTAGAGCCCACCCTGTGGTATTCTTATGCAAAAATTGTGGGTGGAACACAGAAAATTATGTTTTGTTTTGGTTGTTTTGGTTTTTTTTAACTTCCTGATGATCAGCCAATTTCGGGAACCATGTCTTCTAACTTGGGCTCCATCCGGCTCACGGTCCTGTTGTGAGAATTCACTAATACACAGAGATAGATGCTCCACTGTTATTTCTCTTCAACTCCTTCCAGTTAACAAAGGTGCCAAAGATACCATGCATTAGCAATTGTAGGGGACATTCGTTTCCTTCAAGGAACATTTGTGTAGCCCAGCTGTGTCCCAGACCTTATTCTAGGCCATGGAGTTAAAAGATGGGCAAATCTTGGCCTCGGAAGAGGAGGAGAGAAGCTCCCTTTCCCACCCCATGTCCCCCAAGAGGCAGTTGTTAACCATCTGCCAGCACACCACAGCTGAGATTCTCCAGTGGGGTCTGTTTCTACCGACCGTGCTCCTGCCCCCACGCCAATGTCTAAATGCCAGGGTCGGGACCAACCCTTTCCCAGATATTTTTAAGGAATTTCAAGGCCCAGAGAGGGTTACAAGAATGTGATCTCAAGGACACGATACTCACTTTCTTCTTTGGTCCTGTCTGGAGGGGAGAATGCAGGCAGCCGGGTCCCGATGGAGGTGCAGAGTAGAGAGAGAAATGGGCATTAAGACCGGAAGCCTAGATACTGGCAAGTAGGTGTCCCTGACCGGTCAGAGGAGAGCAGAGGCAAAGGACTACTGGAGATGAGGCAGATGAAGACTGTATCGTGCAGTCAGTCAGTCTCTCTCTCCCGCAAATCTGGACGGAGCATCTACCATGTGCAAGGCGTGAGGACACATGGACAGCAAAGCGGGCGAGGTCCTCAGGCACAGAGAGTCAAGTCAGAGAAGCAGTGACAAGAGTCATCTGTGGAGCACGATCTGGGTGAATGTGTTTGGGTAAACCTGCAGGGTGCAGTGGGAACCTGTAAGGGGGTGTGGTTGCTGACCTTGTCCGGGGGCCAGGGAAGGCCTCTCGGAGGCACTGTCGCCGTGTCTCAAACCTGAAACATGAGTAGGGTTAACCGTGGGAGGACGTCTGGAAGCGGGGAGAGGAACGCATCCCAGGCCGAGGGAACAGCATGGGCACGGTCCTGGGTGGGAAGGAGCCTGGGGCTTTGGAAGGATTTCGATGGCACAGGAGTATCTGGAGCTAGATGATGCAGAGCTGTGTAGGTGAGCTGAAAGCTCTCAGACTTCATCCTAACAACAGGGACACAGCATTGCAAGATTTGGACCCCTGTCCAGATCCCAGCTCCACAAACAGTAGCTTTGACCTTCAGCAACGTACCCCACCTCTCCGCACCTCAGTGTCCTCGTCATAAAAATGGAATTCTAATAGGGTGACCAGCCATTCTGGCTTGGCCGGCACCGAAGGGGTTCCCGAGAGAGAGAGTTTTAATGCTAACACTGCGAATGTCCCGGGCCAACAGGCTCACTTTAGATTATGATGGCATCTACCTCTGTTAGGGGAATGAAAGAAACAATGCAGGCAGAGCCCTGAAAACACACTGGCTTTTTAAGGGGCTTAATGAAACTTCTATTAGTTGCCACTTTGCCCCTGATGCTCTGCTTCCTTCTGGACCTCAGTTTCCCCAGCTGTATATTGGGTCACATGATCTCCAGCCCCATGAGCCTATGACTCAGGTTGCGGGTATTAGGTATTAGGTCATCACGCCCAATAATGGCTTTATTACCTTGATCTTTGGGTTTATAGCGGGCGCTTGGCATGTGAACTAAGAAGCACATTTTTTAAAAATGTGCAGCTGCCTTCCAAGGAGGGCTGACGTGTATGAGTGATGTGGATTGTCTGAGGGTTGGAGTTAGGGAGAGCTGAATGATTCACCCCACAGGCAGCACGGGAGGAACGGAGCCCCTGAGATGGGAGAATTCTGTCTACTTAGGTCGTGACCTCTGCTGTCTCCCTAACCCTCCTCGGGACTCGTCCACTTGCAGACATGAGCGGATTTCTCGTGGGAACCAACAGAGGAGAGTTCTGCTCCCAGGCTGATGAGAACTGTTCTCTTCAAGCAGCAGAACCAGTAAAGAGGGCTCTGGACTCCAGAATCCATGGAGTGTAGGGTGGGCAGAGTTGGGCCAGCTCTAGCCGGCTCCCTAGCACTGAGATTTTCATATATTTTGTCTTAACCTCATAAGCATTAGCCCTGCTTTGCGGGAAGAAGACAGACTTGTCCCTGGTCACTCGGCTGGTAAAGAGTGGAGCTGGGCTGGAGCTCCAGGTACATCTGCTTCTGGAAGGCCAGCTCACACCCACTCTGCCTGGGCGTCTGGGGCCATATGCATCCCCTTGGAAGTGGGATGTGAGCCGTCAGTGATGGCTGAGGAGATTTCAGGGGGGCCAGGGAAAGGGGGGTGGGGATTCGTTCCCCTCCCAATTCCCCAGTGAGCAGAGAGAAAGTCTCAAAATGATGCTGGCTTGTCTCTTACCCCCTCTGCAACACTCTTTCTACCAAAGTGGGGAGAACAGGCTTCAGATGAAGAGTCTCAGTAGAGACCAGCATCGTGTTATAACTTACTAATATTTTATTTTCATTATATTTATTTTTACAGTGTCTGTTTATAATGAACAATACTGGCTTTCTACTTTCTCACATGGTGTCTTGTTTCCTTTTCAAGTTTATCTGTGTAGGTAAAAGAACTGAATTCTGGGGGCGCCTGGGTGGCTCAGTCGTTAAGCGTCTGCCTTCAGCTCAGGTCATGATCCCAGGGTCCTGGGATTGAGCCCCGCATCGGGCTCTCTGCTCAGTGGGAAGCCTCCCTCTCCCTCTGCCTGCCGCTCCCCCTGCTTGTGTTCCCTCTCTCGCTGTGTCTCTCTCTGTCAAATAAATAAATAAAATCTTAAAAAAAAAAAAAAAAGAACTGAGTCTGTTTAAAGAAAAATGTAAGTGGTAGTATGGCTGGTACATGGATGTGGCAGGAACTCCTACCTGTGTCCAGTCTCCCTATTTGTACAAAATGGGGACACAGTTTTTTCAGCCATCCCCGCATCGAAAATCAAGAAGTTATAGAATTCCCTGTGTTGCTAGACATGGGGAATAAGCATTCTTGTTGGCTGTTGGCGGGAGTGAAAATGTGTTCAGTCTCTGTCCACATTTTCTTTTTTTTTTTTTTTTAAAGATTTTATTTATTTATTTGAGAGAGAGAATGAGATAGAGAGCATGAGCGGGGGGAGGGTCAGAGAGAGGCAGACTCCCTGCCGAGCAGGGAGCCCGACATGGGACTCGATCCCGGGAGTCCGGGATCACGACCTGAGCCGAAGGCAGTCGCTTAACCAACTGAGCCACCCAGGCGCCCTCTGTCCACATTTTCAATGCCCATGCTCTTTGATCCGGCCGTTTCCCTGTTAGGAGTTTATCTCACACATAAGTCAATGCAAACACGAGAAAAGCAAGAAAATCCAAGGAGTGCAAGCATGTTGCAGCATCGCTTGCCACGGCATAAACACGAACAAAAGCAGATCCGAAACGAAGATAAGAGGAAAACAAAAGTTCTGTGAACCGGAGACTCATTAAATTACACGAGAGTGAGTGAAATAGTGTTCAGATATTTGAAAGAAAGAGGCAAGTTCTGCTGAAAGGCACTATGTTTTTAACTCAAAAAGTGGAGGGTAACCATATGCATGCGTGAATATTTCTGGTAAGAATGCACCAGAGACTCGACAGACCTGGGATGGGATGAGGAGGAGATTCTGATGTTGACTTTATGTCCCCTCAACTTCTCCCACACACACATGCTATCTTTATACCTTCAAAAATCTACACGATAATAACTATCAGGTAGATTTCCAGCTCTGCCATGCGGGAATAAAAAATTTCCATCACCTTAAAACTCAAAGAGACACAATGGGACTGGATACTATCTGAATGGCTCTTCCCAAATCACTAGGGCATTAAATAAATGAATAAATAAAATACGTATTTTAAATGAATAAGTAACAGTGTAGATGACTCCCTCCGTAAGTCAGCATGACCTTGTAGACAAGAGAAGAGACACACCAGAAAGGATACAGGCCTCCCACTTACCATCTGTGGACAACCTCGTCATCATACCTGAGGAAGAAGATACACCACACGGTATGCAAATATGACACAAAGAAATAGTCCTACTGAATGGATTTCCCCAGCTCAACAGATTTAACAACCTCTCTTCTTTGGGAAGTACAGCTATGCTGCCTCAGGCATGATTTAGGGTTTCCCTCAACATTCCCACCGTCCCCTTTCCCCATCATCACTAGCGGGCATCCCTTGTCTCTGATATCATTTCTGTTTATTTGTCTCTGTTCTCTGAGTTCTTAAAGGGGGAGCATATCTGATCCATCTGGTCCAGGCACATAGGAGATGCTCAGAAATTCATGCTCAAAGTTCCCCACCAAAGTTCACAGTCTAAAGCCATCATGAGCATGACAAAGGATTTACCTAGGATTCCTGAAGCAGACCATCCAGAAGAGTCAGCATGGTGGTGGCCAAGGTCACGGATGGGGTACAGAACGGCGGGATCACGGAGATGGAGCCACAGGTAGAAAACCAAACATAAAATGAGATGCTGGGGGTGAGGAATGGGCTGGGGAGTAGATTCCACAGCAGATGGTGGTGGGCAGTTAGGGGCTGAGACCCAGAACCCTGTGAGAGGCTGGAGTCTCTGCATTTGATACTGGAGGGAGCTTAAGTAAGCCGGGGAACAGTCACGGACCATTGCTCAGCCACGCTAGGAAGAGAGGCAGGATCGACCCGTTCCTGACTCTAGAAAGAGGTGCCGAGTCTTTAGCTCCAGTGACCTCACACCAGCCCTCTCAGATCAGAACAGTGTCGTGTTGCCTGTGAAGGATGCACAAGAGAAAGTCTGCCTGCAGACTGAGCAGGTGCAGAGATTCAAACTCAGAGCTCTCTGACGTCCTCCGTAAACCTTCCACGTCCTCATCCACAAAATGGGAATGTTGGTACCCGCCATGGGGTTGTGGTAAGGTTCCCTCCGTACTGAGGAATTCTACTATGTTTGTTAGTGGAGACGGCTGTATCTGAGTAGCTCACAAAACCATCCTCCATATCACTTAAAGTAATCACGTAGTGACTTGTCGGGAATATCGGGTTACATATGATATCCTAACTATACGTTTTACTACCTTGGACTGGTCACTGAACTCACAATGCCTCTGAAAAATGCAGATATTATGTCCCATTTGGAGCTGTGGCAATAAGGAAGGAAGAGAATGCATATGGGCGGCGGGGGAGCTTAACCTAATTCCTGGCCAAAGGTAAACATTCTATAAATGTTAGAAATAGTAATATGGGGGTGCCTGAGTGGCTCGGTCGTTAAGCGTCTGCCTTCGGCTCAGGTCAGGATCCCACGGTCCTGGGATCGAGCCCCCATCTTGGGCTCCCTGCTCAGCAGGGAGTCTGACTCTCCCTCTGCCCCTCCCCCCAACGCCCCCCCCCAGCTCCTTCTCTCTCTCTCTCAAATAAATAAATAAAATCGTTTTTAAAAGAAGAAATGGGGGGCGCCTGGTGGCTCAGTCGTTAAGCGTCTGCCTTCGGCTCAGGTCATGATCCCAGGGTCCTGGGATCGAGCCCTGCATTGGGCTTCCTGCTTGGTGGGAAGCCTGCTTCTCCCTCTCCCGCTCCCCCTGCTTGTGTTCCCTCTCTCTCTGTCTCTTTCTCTCTGTCAAATAAATAAATAAATAAAATCTTTAAAAAAAATAAAAATAAAAGAAGAAATGGTAATATGATATAAGTAGTAATAATCATAATAATTGCATTCTTACTTAGAGATGACTGTGTATGTGCGTGTAGGCAGTGGATAGAAGCAGAAAGGACTGTTGAACTGGTTTTCTTAGGCTGCGTTAAAAAGTGCTTCACGTCTGTGACTGCATTTAGCCACATGAAATAGGCACAGAGAGGTCAAGTGACTTCTCCAGGGTGGTCCAGCAAGGAAAGGGCAGACCTGGGCTCTGAACCCAGAGGTGCCTGGTGCTGAGTCGGTGCCCTTTGGGCGGGTCATCACCTCATGTCCTGACTTAGCCTCCTGCCTCCCCTGCTTGCAGACTCCGTCATGAAGCTGTGGGCTCATTTCCCTGAACTGGTTCCAGATCGCCGTCTGTTATCCAATGAATGTGTATATTCCCCCCAAATTCATATGTTGAAGCCCTAACCCCTAAAGTGATGTCTCTGGAGGGGGCTGTCCTTTGGGAGGTAATTAGGCTTAGATGAGGGCAGGAGGGAGGAGTCCCATGATGGGATTAGTGCCCTATGGCTCCCTGCTCCACAAAGTGAGGACACAGTTGGAGGCGGCTATCTGCGTGCCAAAGAGCAGGCTCCTACCAGGAGCTGAGTACCTGGCACCTTGATTTCGGATTTCCAGCCTCGAACTGTGAGCGATAACTGTTGTTTCCACCACCCAGGCTCTGGTAGTCTGTTATAGTGGCCCGGGCTGCCTTAGGCACCATCTGTGGGGATTCCTGAGCATATAGTGATGATGTGGCTTTTTCTATCATACCCAGAAAGTAGAGAAGGAAATCAATCTGTCCAACTATTAGATTTCAGGTGGACTCGAAGTTAGCTCCATGGCCTGATGACTTTCCTTCAGTCATATGTAAACCATGAAAATGTGCTCAATTTCTGGGCAACTAGGTTTGATTGATTGATTGATTGATTGGCTGGGGGAGGAGAAGAAGGGGTGTGGTATTTTGTTGTCTTCAAGATATTCTAGTACTCGATTTTATAGGTTTCTAGATTAGAAGCTGGGCTATAGACAGCCAAGAGAAGAAAGACCCATTGAAGGTCAGCAGAAATTACCCCTGTCAGACACAGACAATCAAACCAAAGGGAGGCAGGTGGACCCAGAGTCTTACCTTTCAGCACTGTTGATGGACAAGCCCCGGGAAGGAGAGGACCGATGGCGGCCAGTGGGGATCATTTTCCCAATAAAGGTTCAAAAAGAATATGAAATCAATCAAGTCATCCTTCATACCTCAGTGTACCCCATAGGTCCCCAGATAGGATAGGGAAGTAGACTGAGAAGCTGTGACCCGTTCTAAGAACCCTGGACCCCTTTGGGGACACATTTATCCCAAAGTCAAAAAACCCCAGAGATACCAGTTGTCTGGGGCATCCAGATTCTCCCCCTCCACCGGGGTTTTGGGAGGTTTGCCGAAGGAGAGTCTGTCTCCATAACAACCAATTGTTATCTCCACTTCTCAACTGGAGACCAGGAAGGTTAATACTTGGAAAAGAGGGAAGCTTATTCAGTCCACAGAATATTTTTCTCATCTAAAACCCACCAAATGAATACATGCCATCTATTCCAATCCAGTTGTACTTTTTAGAGCAGAAGTTCACTGATCTGACTGAAAGTCTGATCAAAGCTATAAAGTCCACATTCCCAGAAAACCACACCAGTTCTCGATCCTTTCTCTCTCTTGCACACTCAGTTTTACACAAGATTGCAAAGGCTTATTGACCTCCCTGAAGTCCACCTATTTGCCCTTTAGGATCTACAGATTCTGGGTTTGGAGCCTGAGTCAGGACTGAGAGCCTCTGTCGGAATCTGCCCTAGTTGATCGTGGTGGTCAACACTTTTGCCTCTTCCTCGCACCCCTTCTCCAGATTGAAGGGCTTCCTACTTAGGTAGGGGGAAGGAGGTAGGAATTACTTACATTTGACTGGAAAGGCAACAGAACCAGGAGTCAGTGGATTGACATGGAAAATAAAAGCAAGGGAGAGAGTAGGATTAATGCTAACATTATCCATCTCAGTTAATTTCTTTATTCCTTCATGGAGCATTTGTGTCTTTACTACTTACTGTTCTTCCCTGTCCCCAAGACAAAGCCTGTGTGTGGACCCAAGTCCCACCTTTCCCCAGCATTCCCTGAGGGGTCTTGACATCGGAAGGAATCTGAGAGGAGATAGCTATGGGAATACAAACTTGGGGGTTTACACAGTTCTTACTTTTTTCTTCAATGGCGACTGGAAGCACAAGTGTTAGCCATCCAGAGTGTAACAGGAGCAGGGAGTAAGGAGAGAATTCAGTGTTAGATCACTGCGATGCTCACAGAGACAGATAACCCGCCCACTATGTATGTCAATAAACCTACTCAGTTCCACCCATCATCCATCCATCATTCACCCAACCGACATTCATTTGGCACAGACTCTGGCCATGCCACATGCTTGGTGCTGGGGATGCAGACGAATCAGATTCAGCCCCTGCTCTGTAGACATTTGCAAGACTGGTTGGGAAGAGAGATGCTGGTACACAATTAATAAGACATCCCAAACCCTGCTCTCATGCAACCTGTGACCTATGGATGTCTTGAACTTCTTACAGGCTCTTCAAACATAGCATGTCCCAAAGAGAATTTGTGGTCATCATCCTCCCACCCATCAAAAAGTAATGTTATTTTTTTGTTAATAAAATAAACATCCATGGATTCACAGTGATATAAATAAATACTTGAATAAATAAATAGAGCACATGGGCCAACTCTTCCTCACAGAAGAATTTCAATTAATACATGTAGAAGGAATAAGAGAAATAGAGAATCACCATGGAGCAAATATGACGGTGATCATCTTTGCAGGCAAGATCCACTGGTGGATGCTATAATTGGTGGGCAAATGTTTAAGGAGAGATAGGGTATTTGCATAGTCTCCAACTCCCCCAGGACATTCATTAATTACAAAGGGGAAATAGTTACTGGACTGTAGAGAACCCTGACAGACACACCGTAACCAAATGATCAAGGTTAACATCTCAAGTAGTGAGACACATTGACGTTCCTGACAAAATGGCACAGAGAAGGGCCTAGCACCCCTTCCGTGGACTTCCTGCCCAAAATGCATAACCTCAACATAATTGTGAGACAATTTCAGACAAGCTGAGACTGAGAGACATTCTTCAGAATATCTGACCATTCTTTTTCGAAAGGGTCAAGGTCATGAAAGATTGGCCGACTCAGCCATGAGTTGTAAGGACTAATGGCAAGAGTGAGGAGATGTGATGACTCAGGGCAATGTGGGATCCTGGATTGGATCCTCAAATAGTAAAGGGACATTTGTGGGGAAACTGGTAAAATTGGAATAGGGTCTGTAATTTAGGTAGTAGTTTTGTAATGATGTTAAGGTCCTAGCTATCATTGCTGTGCTATTGTTGGGTAAGATGGTAACATTAAGGGAGGTTGGGAGGAGGGGGTTTGGGAACTCTAGTTTTGTGACTTTTCTGTATGTCTAAAATTACTTCGAAATAAAGTTTTAAAAAAAATCAATTGCTCGGGCGCCTGGGTGGCTCAGTTGGTTGGGCGACTGCCTTCGGCTCAGGTCATGATCCTGGAGTCTCTGGATCGAGTCCCGCATCGGGCTCCTTGCTTGGCAGGGAGTCTGCTTCTCCCTCTGACCCTCCCCCCTCTCATGTACTCGCTCGCTCTCATTCTCTCTCTCTCTCAAATAAATAAATAAAATCTTTAAAAAAAAAATCAATTGCTCTACAGAACTCTCCCATCTCAGTTAAGGGCAGCACAATCATCCAGCTGCAAAAAATATAAAGTGAAATGAAATGAAAAAATAAAATTATAGGAGTCTTTCTTCACTTCTCTCTATCCCTAACCCTGGTTCCCCCCCAATCTATTCTTCATTAGGACCAAGATTGATCATTTAACCACACACACACACACACACCCATAAATATGACACTCCCTTTCCGACAGCCTTGTAATAGCTTCCTTGTGATATCCACATCCTAATCTGACCCACAAGAGCCCTTGTGTGCTGGTTTCTGCCTCCTCTCCATTCTTACTTGTAACCATCCGCACCCATCATGCCCCTCTCCCCATCCACCATGCTCCAGAAACACAAGCTTCTCTAAGATCCATGAAGGGACTGATTGCCTTCCTGCCCCAGGGCCTTTGCATGTACCATCCCCCCCCACCCAGACTGACTCCCTAACTCTGACTGGCTAGCTTTTTTTTTTTTTAAGATTTTATTTATTTATTTATATGAGAGAGAGACAGTGAGAGAGGGAACACAGCAGGGGAGTGGGAGAGGGAGAAGCAGGCTTCCCGCCGAGCAGGGAGCCAGATGCAGGGCTCGATCCCAGGACCCTAGGATCATGACCTGAGCTGAAGGCAGATGCTTGATGACTGAGCCACCCAGGCGCCCCTGGCTGGCTAGCTCCTACCCATCATCGGCATCTCCCCTCAGATGTCACTTATCCAGAGAGGTCTTCTCTCAATGGCCACACTGGGACGTGCTTATTCATGTAACATGAGAATTCTGTGAGGATGGGACTCTGTCTGTCTTTTTCATCCACTGCATTCCCAGCATCGAGCACAGGGAACAAACCAGGAACTCAATGAATATTTGTGGAGCAAATGAGACAATAGGAACTCAGCATTGTGATGAGACTCAAGCGCTCTTTCCAACATGTGGTGTCCTTACATTGTAAAGATCTGGGGCCTCGCTAGAACTCTGTGACCATGATAATGTCAACTCCCAGGCACCACGCACACATAACCGCATCGATGACACACAGAAATCCGATGGACTGGAGATGCTTATGATGCCCATTGGTCCGATGAGGACAGTCAGGCTTATTCAAGCAATGTCTCCCCGCCAAAGTCACAAAGAGCCCATGACAAAACCAGATGCAGATGCAAGTCTGTCTCCAAGGCGGTGCTACGGTGGGGCGGTAGGGTTACAGGGCTCACCCACCCTCCATCTTGACCCGGGAAGAGGGAAACGAGGGTGTCTGCACCTGAAGCCAGCAGGGGTCTGGTCAGACCTCAGGAGGCTACCCGGAGCCAGCCACGGGAGCCTGGGCACTGTAAGCAGAAAGGAAGAGGAGAAGGGGAATGGGTGCCAACCTTACCTTCACGGGGAATGCAGGCTTCCGCCAGTCCCAGGAAAAGCAGAATCAGCAGGGGCATCCTCAGAAACAGCTTGCAACTGCGCATAGTGGGGCGGGATCTGGGGTGGACGTTCTCCTTCCAAGACAGACAGGACTCTGGTCACCCACGGTCCTCCAGGACTCCCAGGGCCAAGCTACCTGCCCACGCATGCCCTTTCGCTGGCCCCATGCCCCTGCCACCAGCTGCTGACGCAGGAGCTGTTCTTCCTGCCTGCATTGCTTATTTATCTTAAAGAAGCACTCTAGATAAAATGCCCAGCATGATGCTTGCTGTCCTCCCTGCCTCCTTACCGTAGGGCCCTTGAGCTGAGTGTTTCCTTACATTTTTAAATGGTTGGCCGGGGGGGAAGACAAAAAAATAATATTGCACGGCAAGTGGAATTCTAGCGTCCACAAAGAACGTTTTATTGGAACACAGCCCGTTCATTTCTGTCCTGCCGCGAGGGCTGTCCCGCTCCAAAGGTGGAGGCGAACAGCCGTGACACAGACCGTCTGACCCACAAAGCCGAAAATAGCCACTGTCAGACTCTTGATGGAAAAGTGTGCTGACCCCGTCCTGGACAAATTGTGTAAGTTTCTGAAAACAACAACACAAGCAAACAAAAACACCTGCCATACTTCTGCCCCGAGATAAGTATTATTTTCACATTCTTGTGCATTTACATGTCCCTAACATTCACTGGCTATGTGCCCTGAACAACTTACTCAGCCACTTTGTATCTCAGCTTCCTCATCTATAAAATGGGTATAATGGTATTTTCAACCGCATTGGTGTTGAAAGATTAGTTGTGTATATATCTATAAAGCACACAGAATGGTGCAGATAGTCTCCCTGTATGTATATCAAGAATACAATATATGAACATATCATGATTATACATACATTTAATACGTGATATATGTGATATGCATGCATATCTTTTTTAAAAGATTTTATTTATTTTATTATTTTTTTTTAAAGATTGTATTTATTTATTCATGAGAGACAGAGAGAGAGAGAGAGAGGCAGAGGGAGAAGCAGGCTCCCAAGGAGCAGGGAGCCCGATGTGGGACTCGATCCCAGGACCCTGGGACCATGACCTAAGCCGAAGGCAGACGCTTAACCATCTGAGCCACCCAGGCGCCCAAGATTTTATTTATTTTAGAGAGAGAGTGCTAGCAGGGGGAGGGGCAGAGGGAGAGGGAGAGAGAGAGTCCCAAGTGGACCCCGTGCTGAGCGTGGAGCCCAACGGGGGCTCAATCCTACGACCCCGAGACCATGACCTGAGCTGAAACCGAGAGTCAGACACCCAAATGACCGAGCCACCCAGACGCCCCTACGCATGTGTATCTTAAGAAGCGATCATTTCATGCATAAAGTATTTAAAATGCTTTGTTCTTCATGCACAATGTGTACTGAGCATTTCTCCAAGGCTTCAAATATTCATTAACCATAAAGTTTTATGAGCAAAACTTTAAAATATTTTGCCATAAAAATAAAGCATCTTATAAATAGATGGGGCAGAGGGGATTTTCGAGGCAGTGAAAGTCTTCAGCATTACACTGTAATGGTGGGTACATGACATGCATTTGTCAAAATCCACAGAACTATACAACAGGGAGTGAACCCTAATGTAACCATAGACTTTAGTTAATAATAAAGTATCGATATTCATTCATCAATTGTAACAAATATATCACACTAGTGTAAAATGTTAATTATGGAGGAACCGGAGTGTCCAAGATCAAGGTGACAGCAGTCTGGGGAGGGGCCCTTCTTTGCTTGCAGGTGGCTGCCTTCTTGTGGTACCCTCACCTGGCAGGGAGCAGAGAGAGGGAGCACAAACTCTCCGGTCTCTTCTCACGAGCACACTGATCCCATACATGAGGGCTTCACCCTCATGACCTAATCACCTCCCCAAGTCCTCACCTCCTAATACCATCCCACGGGGGATTAGGATTTTGACACACGAATCTGGGGAGGACGCACTGGGTCCAGAGCACATGCAGATGCTCAGAACAGCACCATCTGCAATAGCCGAAAAGTGGAAGCAACCCAAATGCCCACCGATGGATGAGTGGATAAGCAAATGTGGCCGGTCCGTATCCTGGGATATTATGTAACTATGAAGGTAATAAAGTACTGATACGTGTTACAACATGGATGCACCTTGAAAACACTATGCTCAGGGCAAGCAGCCAGCACAGGAGACCACATATTCTATGACTCCGTTTGTATAAACATCTGGAATAGGTAAATCCATAGAAACAGAAAGTATGGTAGTTGCCACCAGGGGTGGGGGCACGGGGGAGGGGAATGAGTGCTGAGTGATAACGGGGTCCCCTTGGGGGTGATGAAAATGTTTTCAAATTTGGTACAGGGGATGGTTGCACAACATTGTGAATGTGCTAAATGTCACGGAATTGTATATTTAAAATAATTAACCTTAGGGTTAATTATAATTTAAGGTGTCTGACTTGGGCTCAGGTCATAATCTCAGGGTCCTGGGATCGAGCCCCATGTCAGGCTTCCTGCTCAGTGGGGAGCCTGCTTCTCCCTCTCCCTCTGCCTCTCCTCCTGCTCGTGTGTGCTCTCTCTCTCTCAAATAAATAAATAAAATCTTTTAAAAAACCCCTCACTTTATATTAGGTAAATTTTATGCCAACTAAAAAACACTTTAGGGGCGCCTGGGTGGCTCAGATGGTTAAGCGTCTGCCTTTGGCTCAAGTCATGGTCCCAGGGTCCTGGGATCGAGCCCCACATTGGGCTCCTGGCTCGGCGGGGAGTCTGCTTCTCCCTCTCCCTCTGCTCCCACTGCTCATGCTCTCTCTCTCTCTGTATCTCTGTGTCTCAAATGAATAAATAAAATCTTTAAAAAAGGGCGCCTGGGTGGCTCAGTTGGTTAAGCGACTGCCTTCGGCTCAGGTCGTGATCCTGGAGTCCCGGGATTGAGTCCCGCATCGGGCTCCCTGCTCGGCAGGGAGTCTGCTTCTCCCTCTGATCTTCCTCCTTCTCATGCTCTCTGTCTCTCATTCTCTCTGTCTCAAATAAATAAATAAAATCTTAAAAAAAAAAATCTTAAGGTGGTTTTTTTTTTAAGTGTGGAAAAATACATTAAAGGCTCTCAAAATGACAATCAAATATATTCCTGTATTACGAGAAAAAGTACACGCACAGTGACTGCTCATATTAAAATTAATCCAATTTAAAAATTAAACCACCAGCAGCAACAGCACCAGCCCACCAGCTCTCTACAGAGAAATTAATGAAAACAGTTCAATCCTTCCATGCAGTTCCTGGAGCAACCCCAGGGCTTGATCACAGTGGGAGGGATGAGCGTTGTGTCCCCTGCACAGAGGCCGTTACGCCCACGAAGTGACACCCACTCGGGTGGTCGCAGCCCCAGCTGGTGTGACCTGCTTGGCTGCATCTACGCTGCTCTCACCAGGGCGGTCTGGCGTCCTTCCCCCAACCTCCAAAGAATCCCAAGTCCAATGGCTAGGTCCTGGAATCGACAACCCATTTCCTGGGCTCTGGCTGGCTCTCTGCTCAGTTTCTGCACAGTTGTTCTGGATGGAGGGTCCAGAGGAGTCTCTTGCCTCCCACTGAACATATGAGGGAACAATGAGCTTAAGAGGTTTGCCCAGAAGGCACTTGCAACGTGTAATGGGAATGAGCCAGACTGTGGAATCAGAAAGCTAGAGAACCAAGCCTCAGCGCCTCTACCTTCCAGCTCCGTGAACTTGGACAAATTATTTCTCCTTTTTGGTCCTCAATTTCTGGAGAAATAGAAATGGAGACATCACAGGAATAGCTAATACTTTTTAGAGCATTGGCTGTAAACGCAACACCCTTCTAAGTGTCTTGGCATCCAGTAACTCCTACAACCCTACAAGATCGGAACCATTATGGGCCCCATTTTATAGATGAGGAAACTAAGAGCCAGAGGGTGTAAGGTCAACACAAAAATCACATACTAGTAATTGGAGGGACCAGGCTTTGGAAGCCGAGCATCTGAATATGCACTGCATGCTCTAACCAGCCCCTTCCAACAGAACTTTCTGCAATGACATGCATGTCATGCCCTGTCCCCGAGCTGTCCAACATGGCAGTCTAGTGTCTCTTCTGCAGGAAGCTATGTCCAAATGATGCATTTTAGAAAAGTTTGCTCACAGCAAGTCAGGAAGGGCAAAATTCCTTATGGTATTGCTTTTTTCTGTAAACCACAACTGAACTAAATCAAGAGCCAAAGACTAGTGGAAAATGTTCTAAAGATTTTTTTTTTTTACTTATATCTGTTTGCTTAACTGCTGATGGAAATGATTTAATTTTTTAAAAATCTGTGAGTTTTTGAGACTGTAATTTGAAAACTTTCTTCCAGCTGATCAATGATCTAATCAAATGGATCCATTCACTGAATAAGGTTCACAAAATGTGTTCCTTGATCAACCAACAATAATAGCACCAAACAGATGTGTGTGTGCCTCCCCAGCAGGTAGGAGGACACAGGATTCTTAAAAACCCTAAAAAGCCCTAAAATACCATTTCATGATGTTTATTAATATTTATACTTATTTATGATATTTTGTGACCTAAAGTCACCAAACCAGTAGGTGGAGGAGGTAGGATTTGGACCCACACTCAACTCTCAGATCAACTGCTTGACACACTCCCAAATCCCAAATATGAAAATCCTTCCAAAGGTGTTTTTAGCCCCTCAAACACATGAGTCTTCAGGCACTAAGATTTTGAACGTGCATGCCTTCATGCATTTCGCACGTTCTTCTCGCAGACGGGAAGGACAGAGGGTAAATTTGAGGCAGGACATCTGTGATAACCAGATCTGAAGGAGAATGTCCGCTGGACTGTGCAGATGAAGACCCCAGGGGAACCATCTGAGGACAGACAAAGCAGGGAGGGGGTAGGGTCAGAAGTGCAGGCTGGGAAGATCTGATGCTTCTCCAGTTACCTGTGACCACCCCAGACTCAGTGACTCAAAACAGCAACAGTTATTTGAGTGTCTGTCATGGTTTCCGAGGGTCAGGAATTTGGGGAGGATGCCCCTGGGGTCGTTCTGGCTCAGGGTCTATCATGCAATGACTGGAGCAGCTGGGGCTGGCCACCACCTGCCTCTCCATGCTGTCTTCATGTGGAATGGGCTGGTCGGGGCTTCCTCACAACATGGCGGCCTCGGGACAACTAGACAACTGAGGCCAGCTTGGGCCTTCAGTGCGAGTAAGGAAGAAGATGTATTATCCTTGCTGCCAAGGTGTGTTGGACGGAAGCAAATCACCTCCCTGCCAGACACAAGAAGGACATGAGATCTGCCTCTGTACCAGGAACTGGCAAGTTTAGAACATATGAGATGGGAGAGAGACACCACCGTCCTTGAAAACCAAAGCGGATGCGTTTGTGTGTCTTTACCTCCATTCGGCAGGCGGTGGGGTCTTCACGGGCAGGAACTCTCTGGTTTCTGTCAGTCTCCCCAGTGTCCACATGGGTCTAGAACATGGGAGGGAGGTGCTTGTATGTGTTGGAGCCTATCTAGGTGGTCCGAAGGGGGCTTGTGGAGAAGGTAAGGTTGACCTGCCCGGAGACTGCACCTCTGTAACGCCCTAGAGATGGCACCAAGGGGCAGGTGGGGCAAAGCTCTGGAAGCCTGCCAGAGGCTTGCAGAGTCTCCCAGGCCCGGGTCCAGGAAGATCAGGCAGTAAGGAAGACACAAGGATGGAAGGCAGCCTGCTTGCCCACCAGGTGAGGACGGTGGGCGTCTAATTTCTGCACACCAGCGATCTGTCTAGTACAGAAGGCACTCTGCAGCCCACGTCCCAGAAATAAGTGTTCCATGTCCTCCCGGTAACTTCTCCTGAGAACATGGAGATCAGCCCTTAGGTTCATCTCCAGTGCCCCCCCCCCCCCCCCCCGGGCCCCCCCCCCCCCCCCGAACCCCCCCCCAACCTCCGCCATGTTCTCCATGCACATCGTCTGTCCTGACTCGGGCCACCCCCTCAGTTGCCCTGGTCCCCACTTCTCCACCCCTTCGTCCTTCCTCTGGTACCTGAGCCCATAAAGGCAATCCCCCCACACACACTCTGAGTTATCTGGGCTCATTAACCCCTCCGGAGATGACCGGCAAGTCTGGAGTGCACTCCCGGGCCCTACACCCAGGTATCCCGTGGACCCCAAGCCTCTCCCTGGACACTCCACAGACCTCACTGGCCACTAACGATGAGCACTTAATTTCCCTCGCACCTGCTCATATTTACATAGTTCATATATATACACCCATATATGCATCCATGTGGATGGGTACACACACGTTTGCATGTATGATGTGTGTATGTATAAACAAGTCTATCACACATACACACACACGGGAAATATCAGAAGGACACACTCCAAATATTAAAACTGCTTGTCTCCACGTGGTGGGATTATGGGCGGCTTTTTCTCCATTGCTCTTTCTCTATTTTTCAAAGGTATTCGATAAACACACTACCTTCATGATCAGAAGCTGAGGATGATCGCTGTTTTTTTAAATAAGCAACTGAAAGAAAACGGGCCACCCTGGAGGCTGGCAATCCACAGTGTTTTCCAGACCTTCAGAGTGAACTTTCTGAAGCAATTTAGCACCAAGACGGGCAGAAAGTGAGCCTCGTGCTCTGGGACTCATTAAAACCGCCTTAACAGCCCACACAGGGACCCTGAAAGTGAGGAAACCGTGCTCTTCATCTTTCCTGCCGGCTTATTAATGATGATTGCTCGTTCAACCCATCCCGCGGCTGCAGGAAAAACAGCTTTTGGGGGGGCCGGAGGGCGGTGTTGAGATGCCGAAGGGAAAACCCCTTGGGCCACAAGCAAGCAAGCTTTGGGAATAAATAAATTTGAACGCATTCGGGGCAATTAAAACTTTGAAATACCATGAGGAGAGTTACCTGGGGCTGCAATTAGGCAGCTTGCACCTGTGAATGCTGAGGCTGTTTTTGTTTTTCTCCGTTTGCCTGAGGACGGGAGCTGCTGGTGCTGGCAGGTGTTTCTTTTCTTTTCTTTTTTTTTTTTTTTAAGATTTTTATTTATTTATTTGACAGAGAGAGAGACAGCGAGAGAGGGAACACAAGCAGGGGGAGTGGAAGAGGGAGAAGCAGGCCTCCTGCCGAGCAGGGAGCCCGATGCGGGGATCGATGCGGGGATCGATCCCAGGACCCTGGAATCATGACCTGAGTCGAAGGCAGGGGCTTAACAACTGAGCCACCCAGGCGCCCCTGGCAGGCCTTTCTTATTCTCGTGGCCTCCCGGAGGGCAAAGCGATCCTGCGGCCAAGTCAGCTTCCCTTCCCTGACCCCCGCCCCAGGTTCCCAGCTGGATCTTGACCACACTCAGGCTCAACATTTAGATACACGTTTGTGTATTTTTTCACTAAATAGTCACTGAAAGCTTTTAAACTAAAATAAACAAAAAAGTATCTCTACTGCTTCCAAAGGTAGCAGTTTGAAAAAGGCGGAGAAAGCTCAGATCTCCCTGCTCATCCCCCACTGCCATTCCCTCCTCACCATAACCCGTTTGCAGCGGGTGTAGGTCTTTTACGTGCACGCGTAGATCTGCACACCTGTGTTACACCCCTGCACACAACTGTCGAATATGAAATGTGGGACACACCAGGTCTACAGTGAGGGAAACTGCATTTTCTTTTTTTTTTAGTTATCAGTTTGTTGGGGACATTTTACCAGAGCCCTAGGTAAAGCTCTATCTTGTTCCTTCTCAGTGACTAAACACCTTCCACCCTATGGATGTGCCATGGCGCTCTCCATTCACCCCTTCAGCAGATATTTATGGAGCATATAACATATACCCAGTCCTATGCTAGCACCTGGGGATGTTGTCGTGAATAAAGAGTAAAAGACATATTCCAGTGGGATTACTTAGTGGAATTTATTAAGTAGATTCTTTAAAAAAAATTTTTTTATTTGTTAACTTGACAGAGCGATCACAAGTAGGGAAAGCAGCAGGTAGAGGGACAGGGAAAAGCAGGCTCCCCGCCGAGCAGAGAACCCCACGCGGGGCTCGATGCGGGGCTCAATCCCAGGACCCTGGGATCATGACCTGAGCCGAAGGCAGATGCTTAACGACCGAACCACCCAGGCGCCCCTATTTAGTAGATTCTAAAGTTCATGGAAATGCATTTCTTGAAACAGGGATATACCAGGGCTGAATCTCAACCTCAAAATTCTCGAAAGAAACCACACCAAAAAGAGTACATGCTGGCTGAATGATTCCATTTGTTTAAGATTCTCAAAGATGTAAACTAACCTGCAGGACGCAAAGCAGACTAGGGGCCAGCTGGGCCGGAGGGAGGGAGAGAACTTAGAGGCTCAGGTGGTGACTTTTGTGGAGGATGGAAATTGTTATCCTGGGTGTGATATGGCTTCACAGGTCTATGCAGACATCAAAATGCATTAAATCATAAACTGATAATATGTGCAGTTTATTGTACCTCAATTATACCTAAATAAAATTGTTAAATATATATATATATGTATGTATATGGGGAGGGAGAGGGAATCTTAAGCAGGCTCCTCACTCAGCTGATCTCACAACCCTGAGATCATGACCTGAGCCAAAATCGAGCTGGTTGCTTAATTGACTTAGCCACCCACTCCCCCCACCAATACATATTTTTAAAGATTTTGTTGATTCATTTATTTGAGAGAGAGAGAGAGTGAGAGCACGAGCAGGGGAGGAGCAGAGGGAGAGGGACAAGCAGACTCCATGCTGAGCACGGAGCCTTATGTGGGGCTTGATCCCACAATCCCGAGATCATAACCTGAGCCGAAATCAAGAGTCAGATGCTTAACCAACAGAGGCACCCAGGCACCCGGCCCCAAAAATATATTTTTTAAAAGTCAGTTTTTGGGATGCCTGGGTGGCTCAGTTGGTTAAGCGTCTGCCTTCGGCTCAGGTCATGATCTCGGGGTCCTGGGGTCGAGCCCCACATCGGGCTCCCTGCTAGGCGGGGAGTCTGCTTCTCCCTCTGCCCCTCTATTCCCCCCTCCCTGCTCTCTGCTCTCTCTTGGTATGGAAAAGAATTGCCATACGTCCAGCAATTCTACTTCATGTATATACCTTAAAGAATTGTAGTCAGGGACTCAAAAAGATATTTGAGCACCCATATTTATAACAGCATTATTCACAGTGGCCAGAAAGTAGAAGCAACCCAAGTGACCATCAGTGGACAAAGGAATAAACAAAATGTGGGTTATCCATACAATGGAATATGATTCATTCACATGGCCCAACATGAATGAACCCTGAGGACGTTATGCTCAGTGATGTAAGCCAAACTGTGAAGTTGATGTTTAATGGTACAGAATTTCAGGTTTGCAAGACGAGAACAATTCTGGAAGATGGTTGAGTAACGATGCGAATGTACTTAAGACAGTACTAAACTGGCCACATGGTTAAGATGGAAAATTTTATGTTGTGTGTGTTTTACCACAATAAAAATTTTTGAAAAAAATATATGTTTATTTGAACCAATTCTGTTTTATTTTTCTGTTATAGTTTTTTTTTTGTTTTGGTTTGGTTTTGGTTTTTGTGGAATAATTGACATGGAAGTAGAAGATGAGCCGGGAACATTCCTGTCTCTCAGTGTTGTATCCCTGCTATTTTGGCCAAAATAAGTAGCTCAAAATCTTTTCCTCTTTGGCATTCCACCTGTTTTTCCGAACACTTGATTCAATGATCAAGATAAATATTTTTCATTTTTATTTTTTATTGTCTTTCTGTCTTCTCTGAGCCTTTAAAAAATTCTTTCGAGGGGTGCCTAGGTGGCTCAGTCAATTAAGCGGTTAACCATCTGCCTTCAGCTCAGGTCATGATCCTGAGGTCCTGGGATCCAGCCTGGGGGGCCGGGGGGTGGGGGGGCGGGTGCGGCCTCCCTGCTCATGGGGAGCCTGCTTCTCCCTCTTCCTCTGCCCTGCCCCCACCACTCCTGCTCTCTCTCTCAAATAAATAAATAAAATCTTAAAAAAAAAATTCTGACATTAGGAGAAATAAGGCAATAGCTTAGCAATTTATCCTAGAATGTGTTACAATTAGAAGTATGTAAAATGACGATAATCTCGGTCTCATAAAACTGCATAAATAAATAAAACAGGTTATAATCTAATCAGAAGATCATTATTAGTGGGACTCCTGGGTGGCTCAGTCGGTTAAGCCGCTGCCTTTGGCTCAGGTCATGATCCCAGAATCCTGGGATCGAGTCCCACATCGGCTCCTTGCTCAGTGGGGAGCCTGCTTCTCCCCCTGCTTGTGTTCTGTCTCTCTCTCTGACACATAAATAAAATCTTAAAAAAAAAAAAAGATCATTATTAGTAATCACAATTTTATCTCTGTGTAATACGTCGGGGTTAATAAAAACAATTTGTATAACAAAGTATTTCGTGATGAGATTTTTTTCTTCAAATTTTTATTCAAATTCCAGCTAGTGCACATACAGTGTAATATTGGTTTCAGGAGTAGAATTTAGCGATTCATCACTTCCCTCCAACACCCAGGGCTCATCACAACCAGCGCCATCCTTAATGCCCATCCCCCATGCAGCCCATCCCCCACCCACCTCCCTCCACCAACATGATGACATTGAATATACAATCCTCCTAAGGGAAAACAACTGCAAACCACGTGAACTATACCCTACGAAGGGTCAGATTTGGTCCCACACTAACAGCAGAAAGATCTATTTTTTTTTAAGAGATACTGGTTGGTTGGTAATTAGAAAAGCATTTCCCTGTGAAGCCCTGGTGATTTTAACTGTTGGGAGAAGAGCCAGCCCGCTTCACCTGTTAGACGGTCTTTGCTGCCATCTACTGGGCATTGTCATAATAAGTATACAAATTGGCCCCCAAAGTCAACAATTACAATTTTACATTTTAAAACGTTCGCAGTAAGAACCACCAAGATGTGCTTGGACACAGTCACCCTGCTCTGTGAAAATCCTGAGCCAACCAGCAAAGGGACGCTGCAGCCCTGATTCTTAGTCACTCCTCAGACCTTGGACCCCCTCAAGGAAGGTTTTTTTCCTTTAAGGTCAACGACACAAGAAAATCTCTCATCAGGAGATCTCACTTTGCTAACCTCCCAACATTTAAAAATGTCTGCTTTGGTCCTTAGTGTCCTAACCCCCAACCCCAGCCAGTTTGTGTCTTGCCAACACACGGACGGGTGGAGGCAAACCTACCGTGTCCACTGGTGGACATAGATCGCCACTGAGAAGTCCTTCTGGAATCTTCCTGTTGGTTCCAGGACTTACTTGGTGCCCAGGATTCTCTTGTGAGTTCTATGATCCCAGGGACGTGAAAGCGCCATGCTGCCATTCCTATTTGAGATCTTGCAAACTTTCGGAGGGAGCTACGCTCTTGGGACAACATTTCTCTCCCAATCTCTTTTTTGCCCCCTTGACTCTCTTCCGTCCTGCTGATTTCTCATCTCGTATCCCCTCTTCACTATCCAGAAGGACCCTCTTTTATTGGGAGCACGGGGAAGTCTGGTAGTGCCCATGGCATTTCCAAGCAGTGTTGTGTATATTTCCTATTATCTAAAGCTATTGTCTAAGCTTGTCATGGTTTGAAATGTCAGCAGGACTTGAGAAGATGTTTTATTTCCACTCTGATACATGTTTCCCCTGAGGCAATGAGCACCTGCTTGACGGAGGATGGGAAGGAGGGGGGAAAGGATTCAGATTTCCATTTATACATCAATGTCTGAAAATTCCATCCCCCTATATTATGTACAATGTGATCCTGTTTTTGTAAAAGAAAACGAGAGAGAGAGAGAATGATGAGTAGAGAAATGGATATAATAACAAACAGGCAGCAACACCAAGAGCCACTAAGAGGATGGCAACATTGTGACATATTCGTATGCCATGAACAGAACATAAGGCAGTAATAAAAAATGGGTAAGCTACTGTCATACTTAAAAACGTGCATGTATTTTAGCAACAAATTTGAATGAGAAAAAGGGATTCTAAGAAGACTAGCATCGGTATGTTATTCTTCTGTTTAAAAAAAAAAAAGCAAAACTAAACAATATATTCTTAGGCATGCACATGTCTTTAATAAGATTATTTTTTCAAGTAATGATGAGCTAGGATTTGTGATGGTGGTTTCCCCCAGGTGAAGAAGCTGAGAGACGGGTTCTCAGGGGAGCACCTACGTAGATGTGTGTTTTTGTCAATATTTCTTGGAGACAATAGGGGGTTCTTTTTTTTTTTTTTTTTGATACCTTTTTTCTTTTTTTTCCAAAGTAAATCAACAAATAAGTATTAATTAAGGAAAAACATAACTGGACCAATTTATAATAGTTTCAATACAGCTCTGTGACTTGCATATAAAATTAAATTATTTAAAAGGAAAGAAATAGGGCACATTAACAGCTAATATCTCTGGATATTGGAAGTATGCTTTTAAAAAAATCGCAGTGAGACTTAGAGGATTGGAGATGGACTACCGACTGACCAGACCCAAATCGCTGTCGAGTCTGATGAGAGCTCTTTTAGTGGTGGGCTGAGAGGAGCACAGGCTGGAGGAAGTAAAAACATGTGTGTCCACGCACTTGTGCTCTCCGTTCTCCTGTCCCCCTCTAGATGCCGAAATACATTGGCTTTGTGCATTTTTTTTTTTTAAGATTTTATTTATTTATTTGAGAGAGAGAATGAGATAGAGAGAGAGCATGAGACGGGGGAGGGCCAGAGGGAGAAGCAGACTCCCTGCCGAGCAGGGAGCCCGATGCGGGACTCGATCCTGAGACTCCAGGATCATGACCTGAGCCGAAGGCAGTCGCCCAACCAACTGAGCCACCCAGGCGCCCGGCTTTGTGCATTTTTAAATAGACTGGAAGAAGGATGCAGGAGATCTGCCTGTACGATTTTTGCATTTTCTTGTGAATCTATAGTTATTTCAGAAACAAAGCAAAACTCTACCCAGGTGATTTCCAGTCTAAGGACCAGGGATGCAGGGCAACTGTTAGAAAATCTTAGGATGTATTAGGATCCCCCTTTAAATGGAGTGCAGGACTCCACCCCCGGGCTTCTGATTCAGTAGGTTTGGGCCTGATTGTTATTTAATTTCTTTTTTTAAATTTTATTTTATTATGTTATATTAGCCACCATATAGTACATCGTTAGTTTTTGATGGGGTGATCCACGATCCATTGTTTTCGTATAACACCCAGTGCTCCATGCAGAACGTGCTGTGCCCTCCTCAATACCCATGGGTGTTATTTAATTCCTAACAAGGATCACGGTTGTGTGGATGCTGCGGGTGGAGGTCCACACCCAGAGGGTAGGAATGGTTGATCATACTTGCCCCACTCACCCTCTTCCTAAATCCTAACCGTATCCTGGAGGCATGGAGATATCCGCGGGGGCAGGGGAAGCGGTGTTCATCCTCTTGTGTCAGCCACGCATTAGGATCTCCCGATGCCCCCGATGCCCCGGCCACCCCCCAGACCAGCCAGATCCTCATCTCTGGATGTGGTCCCCACGGGCCGGTGGCTTTTTAACTCTCCAGGTGCCTCCAACATGCAGCCAGATTGGAAAATGGGGCTGCAAAGAAACTTCTGGTGAAGTTAATTGATGAGTTAATTCGGGTGAAGTTAACTGATTGAGATAAACGAGCAGGTTGTATCATGAAAACATTTTCTAGATCTGGTGAAGGAAGTCAGACTTAATCACCAAGATGGAGAACCACCTCCCACTCAGCCGCAAGACTGCTCAGAGCCTGGTCTGGATGAGAAGCGAGTCCACACGTGCCACCGGGACCCTGCCCCAGGGAAGGACCTTAAACCTTCCTCCTTAAACAGGACTTTTGTAAAGGGGCTGCCCCTGTGGGAAGGGACAGACTCAGAGCTCTGAAGGTTACTGGACCCAACCTACGAACTACACCCACTTTTCTCAAGATTTCCCAAGACCAAAAGCATCCCTATCACTGGGAATTTCTTTCTTTCTTTTTTTTTTTTTAAGATTTTATTTATTTGACAGAGAGAGACACAGTGAGAGAGGGAACACAAGCAGGGGGAGTGGGAGAGGGAGAAGCAGGCTTCCCGCGGAGCAGGGAGCCCGATGCGGGGCTCGATCCCAGGACCCTGGGACCATGACCCGAACCAAAGGCAGACGCTTAACGACTGAGCCACCCAGGCGCCCCTCACTGGGAATTTCTTAAAAGTGCAGATTCTCAGGACATCAAAAACAAGGAAGATCTGAGAGACTCACTACCAAGGGGAATCTAAGGAAGCATCAGGAAATGCAGCGTGGGATCCTGATGGGAGGTTGGGACCTGATATTACAGGAAAAGCAAGGAAATCAGTCAAGTATGGGCCTTTATCTGAAAGTACTACATCAGATGTGCCATCCTAATGCACAAGGTTAATAGAGGAAATGGTGTGGGACATAGGGCAATCGTATGGACTTGAGAAAAATTACACGTTACCAAATTTAGCAAAATACTCAGGGTGCAGGTGACAAAGAGATTTGAACAGGCCGAGCACAAAGGATTTTTAGGGCAGAGAAACTACTCTGCATGAGACCATAACGGTGGGTGCACGTCATGCGTCTGTCTAAACCCAGGGAAGGTACAACACTGAGTGACCCCTGAACTCTGGGCTTTGGGGGACAATAACATCAGCGTAGGCTCATAATTTGTAGCAAACGTACCACTCTGGGGGGGGATACTGATGGTTAAGGGAGGATGTGTTTGAGTGGGGACGGGGGGTCTCTGGGAAATCTCTGTACTTTGTGCTCAGTTTTGTTGTGAAACTAAACCTGTTCTAAAAAATGTCTTTAAAAAAAGTTGGGGGCGCCTGGGTGGTTCAGTTGGTTAAGCATCTGCCTTCGGCTCAGGTCATGATCCCAGGGTCCTGGGATCGAGTCACCCATCGGGCTCTCTGCTCAGCGGGAAGCCTGCTTTTCCCTCTGCATGCTGCTCCCCCTGCTTGTGCTTTCTCTCTCTGATAAATTAAAAAAAAAAAAGTTGCTCAGTGATTATTTGATAAATGATTCAGAATGTGTTTATGCTTACAACGTGTTCATCTGAAATTCAAATATCACGGGGTATCTCCTATTTAATCTGGCCGCCTTACTTGGATCATCCTATTTTACAAGGAAATAAAGGACAACAGGATAACAATCCGCAGCCACAATTTTATAAGGAAATAATGAAAACAAGACTTGCCTTTATTGCAACAGTAGCAACATGAACCAAAAAGCTTACAAGGAAACAACGGGACATAATTAAACAGAAAATGAGGGCGCCTGGGTGGCTCAGTCGTTGGGCGTCTGCCTTCGGTTCAGGTCATGATCCCGGGGTCCCGGGATCGAGTCTCACATCGGGCTCCCTGCTCAGCGGGAAGCCTGCTTCTCCCTCTCCCACTCCCCCTGCTTGTGTTCCTGCTCTCGCTCTCTCTCTCTGTCAAATGGATAAAATCTTTAAAAAAAAAAAAAAAAAAACAGAAAATGAAAACCAACAGGGAAGATGTCATCATTCCAAAATCCTCATAATTAACGTTTACGGAACATCTGTTGTGTTCCATAAACCTTGTAAGTGCTCAAGACGTCCCATGTCATTTTTACAAAAATCGGTGACAGGTCACCATTAACTTCCTTCTTGGGGCTGATGGGACTTGGACCTGATCATGGACTCGTCAGGAAGTCACTTTGCATGTGTTTTTTGGTGGCGTTTAAAAGTTCCCAGCTGCCGAAAGGCGCAGTTACACTCGTGACATGTGTAGGGTTTTAATCCCGAGTGGGTGCGTCGGTGGACGTTGAGGTTCCCTTTGTGGCTAAAAGTTTTCCCGCAGTCTTCACACGGGTAAGGCTTCTCCTTTGTGTGGATCCTCCAGTGACTCCGCAGGGTGGAGTCGTGGGTGAATGTCTTGTGGCAGAGGTCACAGGAGTATGGCTTCTCGCCTGTGTGGATCCGCTGGTGGACCCGGAGGTCTGAAGGCTGCATGAAACCCCCAGAACAGGTATGGCATTTGAAAGGCCTCTCTCCCGTGTGTGTCCTCCAGTGAATGTAAAACTGGGACTTATAACGAAATCCTTTCTTACATATGCTGCATAGGGCTGGTGTCTGTCCCGTGGTTTTTTTCCCAACAGGATGGACCGAATGGGACACAGGTTGAGCTGAGAATTCTCCTTTGGCCAAATGTGGGGTCCCCTCTTGGGGCACTTCTTTGGAAATGGAGATGTTGTCCAGTTTTCTTCCTTTGGGATTTCTTGGACTCTTCTGAGAATCTCTTCTGTTCCCACTCCGAGTGGAAATTTGTCTCTCTGAAACGTGGGTGGGAGGTGTGTCGGCATCCACATTCATAATACCGGTTCCTTCTTGGAGATCCTTCCCACCGTCTGCCCTCGTAGAATCTGTTGAACGACGGTTAACACACAACACTTAATAAAGAGCATTTTCAATGATACCAACCTCGTTTGAACTGAACACTGCTGTGGGCTGAGAACTTCCCATCAACCAACAAACCTGGGATGGGGTTGTACGTAGGACACTGTGGGCAGTCAGTGATAGAGAAGACTTGACATTTCAGAGCTCCCCCCCCCAGCATAGGAAGAAGTCACTAACTCCTCTGAATTTCCAGTTTCCATGCTCACCAGGACCCTGCATAAGCTGA
This sequence comes from Mirounga leonina, assembly GCF_011800145.1. NCBI lineage: Eukaryota > Metazoa > Chordata > Mammalia > Carnivora > Phocidae > Mirounga > Mirounga leonina. The sequence continues at coordinate 9,628,913 of NW_023270718.1, read as the reverse complement.
GGCTCTTGGGATGTCTGTATTGTTGTCTCCTCCAGATCTTCCATCAGATTCTTCTTCAAGTTCTCCTTGGGTCTCAGACCCTTCCGTACACCTTTCCCAGGAATGGTCTCTGGCAGGAGAACGTTCTGTCCCTGGCAATGGGCAACCAAGTGTAGTTACCAACATGTCTAACTTCGGGTGTGGGAAGCTCTTGTCTCCTCTTTCCCCATCCTGCCCACCTCCCCAATCTGAGACACCAACTTTCTCAATAATACAGTGTGTGGATGTGTCCAGGCTTCCTCTGGGCCACTCATCACTCCCTGTCGATAACCAGTACCCGCCACGCCTTTAAATCATGTCCACACATCGCAGCCTTTACGCTTAATTCTCTGAGCACTCCACCTCAGGTCATCCGGCTTCCCCTGCCTTACTCGGGAAGCAAGGTGGCTCTAGGTCCAGGTGTCCCTACTCAGCACTACTGATATTTTGGTTGGATGATTCCCTGTTGTGAGGCCGTCCTGTGCATTGTGGGACGATCGATTATAGCAGCATCCCTGGTTTCTACCCACTAATGTCAATCCCATCCTCCAACCCCACCTCCATTCTGACAACGGAAAAAGGTCTCCGGACATTTGCAAATGTCTTCCAGAGGCAAAACAACTCCAGGTGAGAACCACTCCCTTAACGTAAGGTATTGACTATAGTCATTTCCAAAACGTGTCCTTTGTCCGATTGTCATTTCATGGGATGCCTGAGGAAATCAGCTATGGAAAAATCAGCCTTCGGTTCCTTACCCCGTGGCAAACTAACCTAGCACCATTTCATTGAGACTATTTCTTTCTTCCTACCCTTAACCCTAAAAGAGCTTCAATGGCAGACGGGCAAAGGCTGAGGAGTCTTCATTCTCCAGAGGCTCAGAGATGTCTATGGGCTTGATGCAATCATGGGCATTCCTAGGGTCAATGGGTCCAGTTCTGTGCTCTGCCACTATCCCAATTATTCCCCAGCTACCCCCACCGCTTCTTCCCGTCCCTTCTGCCACCACTCCCTAGAGATCGGGGAGGGTGTCACACTCACCTGCGCTGTTGACGGTTCATTGACTCCTGGCAGATTCTGCAGCTCTCTGCTGACCTTCTGGCTGTCCTCTGGACGTGTCTCGCTCACAGAGGATTGGGGCTTCTTGGACAAGTCCATCACGAGGTCCATGTCACTGCCCTCAGCTTCAGCCATCTGAACATCTGAACTTTGCACAAGAAATTCCTGTCCTTGTAAGGTGACTATGGTCTGGGGGGCGGAAGAATCAACCAAGATCAGACTCACTGAGAACCGGAACGTAGCTCTGACTATATGAAGCTACCATACACTCACATTGTTGGAGTTACTTGTTTAAAAAGGCAACCTCCCAAGGTGTGACAACCAAAACTGTCTCCAAACAGTGTCAAATGCACCCTAGGGGGTGAAGGTGGACTTACCCCATCCCCTTGTGTTGGACAACCACTGGCCTAGCCACAATATCTAATCAACTTCAACACCACCCCGTTTGCCCCCCACCGCCTCAGCTAATACTCAGCCCTCAAACCATCATCCTAAAGCATGCCTTGTCCACTCCTGACCTCGAGCACATGAGGTGTGTTGTGGTGAGAACTCCCAACACTGTGCCCAAGTGAGATTTCACACGCTTGGCTTCCATCTCATTCAGCCGGTCTTAAGAATTCCTTTATCTATCATCCCAGATTAACATCTTAGAGTTGCCATGGCTATTTTCCCACAATGTTGTCGGAGCTCCTAATTCCCATTCTCGGCTCACCCCTGGAGAATTTCATCGCCTACCGGAGTGATCAGGGAAGGGAGGATTGCCATGTTGGACCCAGTTCCCTCCTGCCCACTTACAAAATTACCCATAGAGGAGCCCGTCTCCCCATGACTGGTGCTATACACCAAGTCCCATCCCCTCCTAGATCCTTCAGACCCTTGCTTTTTCTACAAAGCATACAGGCGCCCTCCAGCCACCACGATGGAAAATGTTCCAACGTAAGGTCTTACCTGGTCTGGGGAGTCTTACCTGCGAGCCATTTTGACCGCTCTCGGAGGGACATTGGGCAAGCTCCAGAGATTTCGTTTTGTTTTTGACTTTCTCAACCGGGGGAGGTTGCCATCGACATCAAGGATGCCGCTAGACACTACGATGCCCAGGGAAGCCCCCGAGGATGATCCATCCCAGTATCACTAGTGGATCCGAGACCCCCATCGAGTTGAAAGCCTACTATCCCACCCTCCTCCTTTCCTCAGCATCATCCCAGGACTCTAGTTACCATGACAACGTGGCGCCCCTCTCTGTAAATTGTAGCCACTTTACTCAGGTAGGACCACTTTTAAGAGGGTCTCTGGAGATGTCAAGAATTGTAAATGTAATGGACTGGACCGGTTACAGGCTCCTTTCTCCTGGAGCCTCTGGAATGTCCCTTATACAACTGTCTTCCACGAGAGGTCGCGTAGGGTGAATGATGGCAAAGTGCATAGACTCCTGAAACCCACCAGAGGCTAGTAACCTCCCATCTCCTCCCTGTCGTGACAGCCAGAAATGTCTCTCGACATTGCCGAGGGTCTCCCGAGGGGCACACTGTCTCCCACACTGACCCAGAAGAAAGCCCCCATGTCCTTTCTAGTCCAAGGGCACCGTGCAGCCCCCACACCAGTTCCCCCTTCCCTGTTCCCGTCAGGAGGGCCCTGCTCACCCATTTCTTGGGGCTCCGGTTGCTTCTCAGCAGGTCCCGCAAGTCTTTGCAGCTCTGCACACCACTTTCCTTGACTAAGACCTGAAGCTCCTGAGGCATGGAGATCATGAACTGCTCCATCACCAGCGTGTCCAGGATCTGCTCCTTGGTGTGAAGGTCCGGCCTTAGCCACAGGTAGCAGAGCTCACAGAGCCTCCCCAGGTCGTCGAGGGGGTCCGACTTCTCGGAGCTCGTAAACGCCCTGAAGCTCAGGTGCCAAGTCTCACAGTTGCCGTCTTGCCTCCCAGTGAGGGCTCCTGGCGATGGTACAGACTGCGGCAGCTCTGACCTGGGGCTGCCTTGGGGTTTCTCCTGACCCCCTGAAAATGTCTGGTCTGTAGCCATATTGACCGGAGAATTTTCCAGTATGACTCTGCAAACTCTCTAGAAGCCGGTGCCTAATTAAGACCTACCTAAAGGGATTTACTCTGGTTTTCCTCAGCAACGGACCCGCTGTTTGTTCAGAAGTCTGGGGGGAAAAAAGAATGAACCACATTAGTTTAACTTCTTACCCACCCCCTTCACCCCAACACTAGACACCGTCCCCAACTGGTCCTGTATTAGATACCGTGGAAAGTAACCCCCACTATTATTTTTCCAATGTCCACCTTTAAGGTATAAAAGGTGATTTCAAAGGTCTGAATGGCCCCCTAGATTCTGAGCTTTAAATGTACAGAGGTGGGCTCAGTTTTCTCATCTGTATGTTGGGACAATATCATTCTTTGCAGAATACAGAAAAATATTTACAACCTGAGAATTTCATGTGGTGTAGTAACACTGGAAATATTAATCTAAGATTGTCCCCCAACACATTTCCTTGTTGATCCCAGGATATTGCTTTGTTCCAGGAAAGGGAGGACTCAAAAGAGTCCTAACAGGATTAACAGATACTTTGTTACTGTGGTAAGATGCACGTAGCACATTTTTAACTCTTTTAAAATGCACAACTTTGCGGCACTACTCACATTTGCAGTGATATGCAACCATTCACCGCTGTCTAGTTCCAGAATTTATTCATCCCCCCAAAGGAAACCCTGTCCCCCTGGAGCAGGCGCTGCCCCCTTCCCCACCCCGACCCCCAGGCAATCCGTTAATCTGCTCTCGGTCTCTATGGGTTAAATACTTAATCTCATCCCAGAAAACGGATTTAAAATCCAATGCTCTTTGAAATTTTCAAAAAGCAAGATTTTGAGAGAGAAGAGCTTTTAGGAGGTTCTCAACCTAGCTTCCAAAGGCAAGAACCACCTTGATAATCTGCAGATATCCATTTTATTCCAAGAACAACAGCTACGTGGGGCGTCTGGGTGGCTCAGTCGGTTGGGCGTCTGCCTTCAGCTTAGGTAATGATTCCAGGGTCCTGGCATTAAGCCCTGCTCAGCGGGGGTCTGCTTATCCCCTCTCCCTCTGCCCCTCCCCCCTGCCTGGCACGTGTGCTCTCTCCCAAATAAAAATCTAAAAAAAAAAAGAACAGCTACAGAAAGAATGCAACCCACACTTTCCTTCTAGTGAGAGGTCAGGGGTCAACCTGAGGAAGGGATGAAGACTGGGGGTACTCAGCAGGCCCCTGAGAGCCACGTGGCACCCAGGTAGGGAAAGGGGCTTTAATCCTGGCTGGGCTAGTAGGTTGATAAAAGGTCCTTATTTAAAGGTTTGGTTTTTACCCTGTGGAGAACAAAAACCCGGGGATGTGTTTTTAAGCAACAGTATGGCAAGTTTAGAAATCTCAGGAGAACCACGTGCCACACGGAATTCAAAGCTAATACATTTGCCTAAAATCCCTAATAGTCGACTTTTGTTGACTAAACACATTCAGCCCAGTGTTGTTTTAATCCCATGTTTTAGCTTCATTTAGCTGCTAGGTAAGTCAGTCAGCTCTTGGGAGACCATAATCCTTCTCCATAACTTGGGGACGATAAAACCTACCTCTTACATTGTCTGAGGATAAAATAAGAGGATGCCGAGCACATGCCCAGCACATCTTTTACCCAATGGTAAAAAATGGAGTGGCCAACATTTAGAGCTGTAATTCTCAACCAAGGGTGATTTGCCCTGCTCCCCTTGGCACCTCGGGACCCTGGGCAACATCTGGAGACATTTTTGGATGTCATAACCTGGGCATGGGGGACGCAGATGGGGGGATACCCCTAAATAGCCTACAGTGCACAGGACAGACCCCCAACTCCCCTCCCCACACAAAACAACAAAAAAATCATCTGGCCAAAAATATCATCTGAAGTTGAGAAACCCTGGTTCAAAGTATAAATCGCACATACCACGAATCAAATCATACCATAATGATTCAAAGTTAATAATGGGGTATAGGAAGATCCTTTGCTTTCGCAAGACCTTGGAGCTAATGCATAGTGAATACAGACCCAAATCCTCCTGGTACCAACCTCCGTCCGTCCATCCCAGGTCCCAAGCACCCTCAGACGTCCCCACCCATAACTTACCTCGTTCGCGTCTTCAGGTCTTCCTGCCTCCAGCCTCCTCGCATCGGAGACTTGCTCTCCAACAGCCTTGAGCTGAAATATACAGCTCTGTTTATATACAGCTAGAGAAAACCCAGACTTCCTGTTACCTCATCAGCCCAAAGATTAGTTTAAGGCCATGGAATGAACCACTGAAGATTGCTGCGTGGATTACAATTCCCACTGAAACTCCATCAAGAGAGAGAAAAAAAAAAAAGGAATTTATTAAATAAGTTTACTTGGAAACAGTATTGGTTTTCCTGGTCTACTGAATTATTTATCATATGCCCGAAGCATTCAAAGGAGTCAGGGAACGTAGAGCTGCAAGTTTTAAGCACTTTGGGTCAAGATTTTATTTAAAATGAGCTGACAAGGCAAAGCGTGAGAGGTAGGTATTTAGAAAACTAGAGGTTGCATGTGAGTAGAGAAAAGTACAACATCATACCCATTTTGCAGGCTGAGCTTTTCCTAAATGCCAAAGGCAGCGCTAATTCATCAAGTCAAGAACGTGTGAAGAGATGGGAGGCTGGTATCAAACCAGTGATTTAATCTAGTTCAGGGTGTGCCTGGGTGGTTCAGTCCGTGGGTCATGTGACTCCTGATCTCAGGGTTGTGAGTTCGAGCCCTGTACTGGGTATAGAGATTACTTACAAATAAAAAATAAAACCTTCGAAAAACATAATCTAGCTCAAGCAAAGCTCTAACATATTAATTCCAAGGTATTGAAAAATGAAAAGTAATTATTGATACATAAAGAATATTTGTGATTTTTTAAAACTTACTTTTACTATTTTTCAGTATCTTGGGATTAATACCTTAAAGCTTTGCTCAAACTAGTTTAAATCACTGATTTGATATGTCAACTTACCCTTTTACAAAAACAATGGAAAGCAGACGAAAGCACGTAGACACGGCTCTGTATTCCTTTTCTCCCTGGGTGGGGAAGGTGGTTTTGAGATACGTGAGGCTTCTCTGTGGACCTTCTTGTCCCCCTGAATTAGATCTCATAAATTCTGAAAAGCTATAATGGTGGGTCTGCATGTTACCGCATGAATTTTAATCAGGGATTGGGCGTGACTGGGTTACAATTTTGGAAGCTCTCCGTGTCCATCAAATCATAACAAGTCCATTCAGATAGTGAACTTTTTTGTGTTAACATTTCAGATGAATTGGAAGGCTCTTAGCTTTGGATGATTCTGGGGGCCCAAGAGAGTCTCTAAACCCTGCAAACCTCAGACTCCTTGGGAGCAGAATGGTGGCTTTCTGGCCACATAAACTCTGCCCTTTCATCCTGAGTCCAGTACATGGGGGACCGCCACCAAATCGGATTCAGAATCTGACCACTCATCCCCTCACTGCTGCCTCTTCTAATCTCTCTGAGACCTGGACCTTTGCTGCCGCTTCCAGAATGGTCCCCTCTGCCCTCCTGCCCCCGAGGGCCACGTTCCCCATGGCCCCAGATTCTGTGATGAGAACCCAGCCATACATTTCACTGCCCTCCTTCAGAACGCACCCATGGTTTGCAGAGCACTTGGAGGAGAAGCCTTGTCCTTTCTCTGCACCCAGAGGCCTTCAGCATCTCACCTGCACGCTCCCCCTTTCTCAGCCCCCTCCTCAGCCCCCTCCTCAGCTGCCTGAGCAAGCCTGGCGTGCTTCTGCTCTGGGACTTTGTCCACGGGGTCTTGCTCTGTGGACTGGAATGCGCTCTGCCCACGGGATGCCAGGAGCACCCCTCGGCTGTGACACCCAGAAATGTCCACACACTGTGCCCAATTGTCCCCTGGACTTGCCCTAGTAGAGAACCTTCATGAACCTGGTTTATTTTATTTTATTTTATTTTCACGTAGGCTCCACGCCCAGCACGGAGCCCAATGCAGGGGCCTAACCTCACAACCCTGAGATCAAGACCTGAGCTGAGATCAGAGAGTCAGACTCCTAACCGACTGAGCCACCCAGGCATCCAGAGCCTGGTTTATTCTTATTCTTATTATTTACCACCATCATACATATTGTGCATTTATTTGCTTATATTTCCTTATTGCTGGTGTTCCCCAGTATTCACTGCAAGCTTCATAAGATCTGGTGCCCTGTTCCATTTACTGAGTCAGCATTGAGGCTGATGCTTGGGACCTAGAACAGCGTTTGCCCAGTAGATGCTCCATATATAAATACTGATAAATAGATTGGATAGATGACAGATAGATATATAGGTAGATACATACATACACACACACAGAGGTGACACATCCAAGGTTCTGGACTATTTCTTAAGATCTTCTAATTTTTTCTGCGACTATAAATGACCTCATATAACTGGTACGGAGGTACTTTTCTTTCGCGCCCCCCATTGAGATGAATATTTGCCTGGATAGAAAATTACAGATTTACATTGTTTTCCTTCAGCTCCTGAAAAGTATTTCCTGCACTGTCATCTGCACCCAGTGTTGCCACCGGAAAGCCGTATAAGCCTTCCTGTGGAAATGATTTGGATTTTTCTTTCTTTTAGGCATTTTTGAAATTCATTCGTTTGTGACCACGTGTAGATTTTTCCTGTTCAGCCTAAAGAACACTATGGGTCTGAGAGCTCTTTCATCTTTAAACGTATGAAATTTATCTTTATGATTTCTTACAAATATTTCCTCCTCTCCCTTCTCATGTTCCCCTCGAGTAGGGCCTGGATTCTTCATGCTTTCTCACTTCTGGAAGAGTCTCCAGTGTTTTGTTCCTCTTCTCTAATTTCTCTTGTTGTGTCTGTTCTGCCATATTTCCCACCCGCGGTGTTCCTTCAGCTATTGCATATTTTTCTTAATTAATATTCATTGCATTTAAAAATTTTTTAAATTCTTACTTCGTGTTGCTGATTTATGTTTCTTATGTTTATTTATATTTCTTGGACAACAGTTGCAATACCCCCGTTTCTGAAAGTAGCTGTAACCCAGCTTTTATATTCTTTGTTGATTTTTTTATAAAGATTTTTATTTATTTACTTGACAGAGAGATAGCGAGAGAGGGAACACAAGTGGGGGGAGGGGCAGAGGGAGAAGCAGGCTTCCCACTGAGCAGGGAACCCGATGCGGGGCTCGATCCCAGGACCCTGAGATCATGACCTGAGCTGAAGGCAGATGCTTAACGACTGAGCCACCCAGGCGCCCATCTTTGTTGATTTTTTTTTAATTAGCTATGTCCTTATTTGGCCCCATGAGTTAGTATCCTTTAGGATAGGATAATTTCGCCCCACGTGAACATTCAACAATGTCTAGAGACGTGTTTGGTTGTCACAACTGGGGAGAGGGTGCTCCTGCCATCTTGACGCAGAGACCAGGATGCTGCTCAACATCCTATCATGCACAGGACGGCCCCACATAAAGAATGATCCCAACCGAAATGTCCAGAGTGCCGAGGTTGAGAAACCCCAGAAGAGGGGTACTGACTCTAGCTGATAAACCTGGCAAAATCCAGTAAGCCAGACACTGACCTGTTCCAGCTCCAATACCCTCAGTGACAGGTTAATTCACAGTTCACGCGCCTTTGGTGTAATCCTACCAAGTAAAACCTCAGATCGGGGCCTCAGTGGAAGGAAGCACTCGATACACCTGAGGTTCTCAGCCAGCGTTCACCAGGAACACGGAGAGCCAACGAGACCACCCATGGCTTTGCCCCACCCTCCGATCATCTGGTCTGATTTTCTCCGTTTAGGGTGGGGCTTCGACAGGATTTTTTTTTTTTTTTTTAAGCACCCAGGAGATAGGGAATATTATTCAGCCTTAAAAGGAAGAGAATCCTACCACACCCCACAACAGGGACGAAGCTTGAGGACATTATGATAAGTGAGACAATCCAGACACGAAAAGACAGATGCTGGGATTGAAGACATCAAGCAGGACTGCGGTGCCAGTGAGCTGGGCCGGGTTCCTGGGGAGTGGTCCTGCAACGCGGGCAGACCTTCAGTTAAGACGCAAAGGGCTCTGTGGATGGTGGTGACAGTTGCACAGTGTGAAGGTCCTTTATGCCACTGAACTGGACGCCGAAACGTGGTTTAGATGGTGAATTTCAGGGGCGGCTGCGTGTCTCAGTCCGTTAAGCATCGGACTCTTGGTTTCGTCTCAGGTCCTGATCTCAGGGTCCTGGGATTGAGCCCCACATCGGGCTCCGCACTCAGCAGGAACCTGCTCCTCCCTCGGGCCCTCCCTCTGCTGGCGCTCTCTCTGTAAAATAAATAAAATAAGTCTTAAAAAAAAAGATGGTAAATTTCATGTTACATGTTTTTGCCACAATTAAAGTTTTTTTTAATTAATTTTTTAAGACTTTATTTTATTTTATTTTTATTTTTTTAAAGATTTTATTTATTTATTTGACAGAGAGAGACACAGCGAGAGAGGGAACACAAGCAGGGGGAGTGGGGGAGGGAGAAGCAGGCCTCCCGCGGAGCAGGGAGCCCGATGCGGGGCTCGATGCGGGGCTCGATCCCAGGACCCTGGGACCATGACCCGAGCCGAAGGCAGACACTTAACGACTGAGCCACCCAGGCGCCCCTTTAAGACTTTATTTTTAAGTAATCTCTATGTCCACTGTGAGGCTCAAACTCACAACCCCGAGGTCAAGAGTCACGTGCTTCACCGACTGAGCCAGCCAGGTGCCCCTTAATTAAATATTTTTAAGACACCAGTTTGGGAAATTTGATTAAGGAGGGACCAGGGCCCTCCCCTTACTCACTTGGGTCCCTCACCTGATCTCTGGGCCCAGGCAACTGTCTCTGCTCATTAGGACTCAGTCATTCGTCAGCAGGACACGTGGAGGGCAATTTGCACCTGTCAGGAAATCCCTCTCCCTTTCCAAAGACCCACTCCCCTCCCCAACCCCCCTGCAGGGGAGATGTGGGGGCAGCTCTAGGGCTCTGGTCCAGCTTCCCCCTCACTCTGCATACAAAGACCAGTCCAGAGAATGGCCCTTGGTGGCCCTAGCCCTCCAGCCTGGGAGGGAGACAGCTGAGCTGTGCTGAGAGATTGGGCAGAGCAGGGTCAGCCCTTTCCTTCCCAAGCCCGCGAGAAGGAGTGAGGAGTAATGTCTAGGGATGGGACTCTGACCCCACAGCCACCCCGGGATAGTGACCTGCATCCTGGACAGTCGGGTACCGATGGCACTCTGAGAAGGAAGCTATCCTGGCTTATGACTGTCGGCAAGTGAAAATTCAGGATGCCCAGTTGAATGTGAATTTCGGATAAGCCATGAACAGCTATTGGCGTTAAGTATGTCCCATGCAACATTTGGGATATACAAGTACATTTGGACTGAAGATGAACAAGGGGGATTTTTGTAGTATGAGTATATTGCGATAAGAGCCCCATTAGGACCAGTCCTCTGGGGGGCTCTAAGCCCCCATCAGTATGGGTAAAATTCTAGCACCTGGACAAGACCCCAACCCTTCCTCCCTCACCTCTGTGCTCTCAGACTTATCATCTGCCCGGAGCCATGAGGGCTCATCTCAATATATCCTTTACCTATGTTTTTGTCCATTTCCAAAAGAAGGCTGGTTGCGCCCCCCCAAGCCATGCCTCAGCCCCCAGGCCCCAGACATAACCTGACTCTGGATATCCCCTATTGCAATACCCCTGTTGCCTCCCAACTCCTGAAATGTCTTCTCCAAGGAGAATTCCCTCACCCTCAGCCTCCTCTGAGTGTCCTTCAGGTATTCACCCTCACTCCCTGGAGGGCTGGGCTCCTACCTCTGGACATTACTGTTATCATAATTCTTGGATATCTCCACGCCCAGTGCCCTCGGCCCCATGACATTCTCTCGACCCTCTGCCACACACTCCATGAAGCCATACCCATGAGTTAGTCACCCCCAGTAACCACAGTGCCTCCGCCATCTTTAACCACACTCCACGTCCTGTTCTCTCCCTCGTCTCTGAACATCATCGGGACCAGCAATCTATCGAATCCGCAGAGCTCTGCCCTTAGACCCCTTCTCTTCTCGAGTACCATCTAAGTACTGACAATGCTCCCAATTATATACCCATTCTGCACCCCTCCTCTGAGCTCCAGATTTGCACATCCAACTCCCATTCCCCCACCCCCAGCTGCATATCCAGTAGGCATCTCAAGCTTACCGTGTCCCAGATCGAGCTCCTGCTCCTCCTCCAAAACCTGTCCTGTGCATGCTTCCCATAACCTTCAAGGGCATCTCCATCCCTCCATTTGCTTAGACCAAAAAATAGGGATTCATCCTTGACTGCTTTCTCAAATCCCACAGCAAGTCCGTTGGGGAGTCCTCTCAGCCCTGCCTTGAAATACATCCAGAACGTGACTGCTTCTTACCACCTTCCAGGATTATAGCATCCCAGGTGGTCTCTGCCCTCCCAAAGCTGGTCAGAGGCTCCTTGCCCTGGTCCCTGTGTGCCCCTGATCTCAAAGCCTTGTCCCTACCCTGCATCTGTCGACTTGTTTTTCTGGTTTCTCCCTTCGTGAGATCCTCCAAGGCAGGGCCTGGGTCTTTTTTTGTCCCTGGGGCTGCCTCTGTCCTCCCATTCTGCTATTTAAAGTTGCTAAGGGCTTAAAACGAGATTTCTGATATTAGACTGCATACAGCCGGAGACCCGGGAAGGTCAGAATCCTGCGCGAGCGATCCCCGCCACATGGTGTTGCTGAGAGAGAGGCAAATCCAAAGGACGATGGCAACTCAGATCGTGCGACTGAATATCCATCCACCTCCATCCATCTCTTCCATTATTTTGTGTTCTTAAGTGGGCAGGTGCCCCCAGCTCAGGACGATGGTTCCCAGCCTCCCTGTGGCTAAGACTAGTCATGCGTAGGTGTGTGAACAAACACCACACGTGCCTTTCAAAGACTTTTCTTTGGAAGAATCGGGTGTGTCCCCTCTGGCCTCCTACCTCACAGAAGTGGTAAGGCAACCCTCTCGGACCCTGAGATGAAGCTTCATGGCCAAAGATGGCAGAGCCATCCTGCCAGCCCCACACTGCCTCCTTCTGGACCGTTCTGTGGGTGCAGAGTAAATGTGCATCTTGTTCGTGCTGCTGCGTGTTGGGGGCTCTTTGTTACAGCAGCGTGGCCTCGAGGAATGTCCCAGAGAATAAGGCCAGAGCCCTGACTACCATGCAGACACTGGGTCAACTGTCCCAGATGAACCTAGCCTCCTACCCACAGTCATCGAGGCACCAGACATGCGACCCCCCCAGATCGGTCCAAAAGCAAAAGGCATTAACAGGGATTAAGGGAGGCATCATGTAATGATAAAAAGATTCCTCCAGAGATCTACAAAGCTTACAAACATATATGATGACAAAACATAGCTTCAAAATATGTAAAACGAACGAACTCGTGAACAGAGAGTAGGTCAGGTATCCAGCTATGGAATTGTAATTAGGCTTGCTCATGAGATAATCCGAGATCCACTGCCTCCAACAGGATATATCACCCCACACCTGACCCTCTCAGCCTTGACTTTGCCACCACCACGAATTCCCACGCTAACACAGAAATCATGCATGATTGGCAAAGAAATGTTTTATTCTCTCCACTCTGCTCTGGAGTACCTCTCCCCGTTTCCAGCTGGAGGACGCTGGGCCGGGGTGGGGGAAGGAGGGAAGGCATGCCTGCTACTTGGCAGAATCTTCTTGAGTCAAGACATCATAGACTCTCGGAGGCAAATGGGATATTCATATCATATTAGTCAATAGCTCGTGTTAGGGCTGGGATGATTCCAAAGAATACAATTACTTCACACGGACTGAAGAAATACTCCCTCATCACCCCGCATCTCCTAAACGGCTCCAGAATTAATTCTTGAGTTTGTTAACAACACTTTATACTTACTCCAAGGATAAATCAGTGAAACCTGAGGCAGCCTGGGGACTTTTATGAAAATTATCCCAATGCTCTAAATTTTCTGCATGACATTTAGGGACTTGACTTCAGGATCTCAGTCTCAGTGGAGGGAGCTAGACAGGGGTTCAGGAGGAGCTGGGGAGATGGATGCAGAGCAGAGGTCTGGAGACATCTAGGACCGCAGGGCATCTCCCTCCTTGGGGGCTTTCTCACTGAGCTTGCCCAGATCTGTGGGAGAGAAAGAGGTGAATTTTGAATGGTTAAGCTCACTGCCACCACCCAAACCAGTCCAGGCTGGGAAGGAGACCAAGGAGGAAGACGGCTTTGGTTCATCCCATGTCCAATTGCCTTCCCTGTCCTCTTTCCCTCTTTCCTTCTTGCTCTACCTTCCTTTCTTTGCATCTACCCACATATTTCCCTTTTCCACCCCATGTAAGATGGCACATGGTGGGGGTGGGTGTTTTCAAGAGACAGAGGGTAGCCAAGGTTGGTGTGGGGCTTGATGAACTCAGGAGGTGTGTCACCTCCAACACCGGTAGATGTCCAATCAGTGCTTTCCAGATGGGTTAGTAGAGCTAGAATGAAAGCATGGTGTTCATTTCCAAAAACAGGGTTAGGGTTGAAGGAGATGGAATTGGGGTAAAGATCCAGCTGGAGGAAGGTGGGCAAAGCTGACTTACTTAGGTCACAGTTGGGTGGGAAGCCTGCACTTGGATAGTTTAATTCATGCGTTTAACACATATTTTCCAGGCACCATTGTGCGTAGGCAGTGAGCAAGTCATGGAAGGTCCCTATACACACTTTATTGGGAGACTTTATTGGGAGAAGACAGAAAACAAGCAGATAAGTACAGGATACAAAGACGATGTACATGCTGACAAACATCACTACGAAAATTAGATGGGATGACAAGAATAGAGGAAAAGTAGGTTTATGTCAGATAAATGGTCAGGGGAGACTCTAAGGTGGAGGAGGTGGCTAAAATGATTTCTGGATGATGTGAAGGCTCTCGCCATGCAAAGCTCTGGAAACAGAACATTCTAGACTGAGGCATCAGCTGGTGCAAAGATCCTTGAGTAAAAGGGACCTGGTGTTCTAAGAAAACCAGAATTCAGAACGGGAGTAGAACTCGCTTGAGCATGAGTAGAGATGAGTACAAGGTCCAGAGTGAGTTTAAAGGCTGGAATAAAGACAGAGGTCAGACTTGGAAGTGAGGGTTTGAGGTCAGTGTTGTAGCTAAAGCCTGGGGGGCTGATATTAGGGAGATCAAGGTTTGGGAGTGGGGTCATCACTGCAGTGCCAGGTTGGGAAACATCTGGGATTGGCTGGGAAATGCGTGTTGGGCCCAGAAGCGGGGTGTGAGGTGAAGGGGTAGAGGAGAAATGAGCCATCCCGGTCAGCGTGGGCGTTCAGAGTTGGCCCTCATTGCTCCTGTCCCCGGCTCCTGTTTCCTCCATGTTTCCCGCGCTTACCTGCAGTCTCTGCTTTGGCAAAGGTCTCCCTCAGGCTCCTCTTGGAGGCCCGCTGAGGGCGGGGATAGGGGAGCCCATCTGGGAACAAAGCCGAAAGTCATCCCGCCTCCGCGCCATTCGGTTCGGAGCTTTGTAGCTTGCAACGTGGCCATAGCTCCCTTATTTCCTTGGCATTCGTGGTACTTAGGGGTTCTCATCCTGGGTCATTTTGCCCTTCCCTCCCCCTCCCCAGAGATATCTGGTAATGTGTGGGGACATCTGTCCTTGTCACAACTCGGAGGTGTTATGGCCACCTAGTGGGTGGAGGCCAGGGATGCCGCTAAACATCCTGCACATGGACGGCCCACAGCGGAGTCATGGGCACCAGCGCCCAGGGTGAGAAACTGGCCCCAGATACGCGCAATTGCCCGGTAGGTGACAACAATGGGGAGATTCGGTTCAGGTCACAGGCTGCATTCACGGCGTGCCTACCCCGGTGTCGGTGTCTGAACCCCCGCACACCCCGATTCTTTCCCTTGAGATGTGGATGGCAAGGAGGGGGCATCTCAGACGCGTTACGTGGCCGGGAACTGTCCTTCCCCAAGCTCCCCCGACCAGCAAGTGGCGGAGCGAGGGATGGAGCCCACGTCGGCCGGTTTCCAAGGCCAGCAGTGGGCAGGTGGAGGAGGGTGATCAGATGAACCCCACACGCACTCACCAACGGCCTTCCACAGGTCTAGGACCTCCAGGGCTGTCTTCTCCTTCCCTCCGTGGTCCGCGCTCCGGGGAAGGTGGAGCACTGGGGAGGGGGTGGGGGAGAACAGGGCCCGTGGTCTGTGACGTGGTAACAGTCACACAGGGAATCCGGCAATCCTGTAACGCTGTTCCCTGCACGGAGCACCACCACTAAGTCCGTGGGACAGCGAGTCTTTCGAGCATCCGCACGGCCAAGTGAGGCGGCTGTGGCTCTGAGGAGTCCAGTCAGTCGCCCAACGTTTCCCCACGGCTAAGGGGCAGCACTGGGAGCTGAACCCACCCACGTCTGGACCCAGACCTCAAGTCCTTGCTGCTCTGCCCCACGGTCCCGGGAGCCTGGGTCTTCTTGGACCACCGAGTGGTCCTTGCTTTGAGCATCACAGGGATGTACGGCTTTGTCCCCCCACATCAACACATACACAAGGAGTGCACAGTGAAGACGCACTCGGGGACACAGGGAGCCTGGGATGGAGGGGCATAAGGGGGGAGAGTAACCGCCAAGTGTCATCTGGCACCCCGAGGCACCAGGAATTGTTCTAACCGCCCGCGTGCAGCAGGGGCCTCATCGTACCCATCCTCAGGCTGGAGGGAACTAAGGCATGCACACCAAGCAAGTGGCGGAGCTGGGATTTGAACTCAGCACTGTGGTTCCAGGACCCACGTGCCCGTCACTCGTCTAGACTAACTGTCAACACGGGTCTGGAGAGAAAACCCATGGACTGCAGGGAACGTGAGCTGAGGGTCTTTACAGGCTCGCACACCCACCGCAGGTAGGCACTGGGCAGGGATGGCGCTCAGAGCGGGCTCACTCACCGGGACCCAGGAGATAGCCCACGCTGTTGAGGGTCCAGCCTCCTCGCCCCTGGACAGAGACCGAGAGATCTAGACTCAGACAGGCAGAAAGGCCGGCAGGCGTCCCCCAGGCCTGGGGCCACGGGGGCCAGCTGCCACCTTCCCAGGAGCCTGGCAGGGGGTTCACTTAATCCACATTTCACCAGTGAGAAAAGTGAAGGCTTCCTAAAACGTAGCAGCTCGGAATGAAGAGAGACTTTAAAAACCACATCTACAAGCCTCAGCATATCGTCACAGATCTCTCTCTCTCTCTCTCTCTCACACACACGGGTTCAAACCCAGGCGACATCACCGGATGGCTTCAGGCAAGCTGCGTGTTCCTTTGACAATTACAGCGGCTAATACTCACTGTGGGTTTTCTACCTGCCAGTGTCTGTTCTAAGCAGGACCGGCTACATAACTTAAGGGGGTGCAGGGCAAAATGAAAATATGGGGCCCCTTGCTCAAACACAACGAAAGGTGTCGAGACGGCAACAGGAGACCACGAAACCCCGTGTGGGTGCCTTCTGGGCGGGCGACCCTGGGGTTCAGTGCAGGCTACCCGCCCCCAGCCCGGCTCCGGCTCTGGCTCCGGTCCTGGCCCCGGGGGACAGCCCAGCTCCGGCTCCGGTCCCGGCAAGCTCCGAGAGACTTAAATGGCCTGCAGAGGACCCTGGCAGCAAGGCAGGCAGCTGGACCCAAACCCAGGGTGGCGGAGTACCAAGCCTGGGTCCTCTGGATCGGGTAATGCACCTGGCATGGAGGAACTCAGGTAACCCTCGTGGTGCTGTGATTTTACGAAGAACTCGGAGGGACAGAGAGATTAATTAATTATGAAGAACTCGGAGGGACAGGAGTCATGCAGCTAAAAAGTGACAGCACCAGCATTCCGAATTCACCCGGGTCTCCACAGTCCATGCGCCCACTCAGGGGCTCCCCGAATGTGGCCCGGAGGCCAGCAGCATCAGCCAGGGGTTGGCAGAAACCCTAGGGGCAGGGCCCAGTCCTTGGTGACCTAACAACTTAGAATGACCGGGAGCTCCCTGAAGGCATCTTTTTGTACCTCTGGGCAATGCTAATCCTTAGGACATTTTTGCTTCCTGACCCCTGGGTCAGGTGTCCTAACCCACACCGGCTCCCACCCCCACCCGGGGCCAAGGCACCCCACAGCCCGTGGCTCCTGGCTCAGCCAGGAGAATCAGAAAGCTCTTCTAGGAGGGCAGTGACTGGGGACGTTGCAGGTGGGGAGGGAGGTCTCACCTGGTGGACAGGTACAGAGGCAGCAGTCTCCCCCAGGCTGAGCAAGACGGCAAGAAGCAGGACCAGACGGACAGAGGGAGCCATCTGAGGGCCAGAGGGGTGGACGCTTAGAGCTACAGGACGCTGCCAAGAGAGGGTGATGAGTGTATTTATGTATTTTTAGTGTCATTAAGGTATAACTGCTATACAAAAAAATGGCATGCACTGAACATACACCTCTGGATGAATCTGGACACATGCATGCACCCGATTCCACCACCATCATCAGGGTGGAATGCATATCCATCACCGTCAAACATTTCCTTGCGATTTTTTGCTTGTTTGATTTAGGTTTTTGTTTGTTTTGTTACCATGAGCTCTGTCCTCCTGACATATGTTTTCTTGAGCTTTTTTTTTTTTTTAAAGTAGCTTTTCTTAAGGGAATAAAGACATTTTATTTTTTATTTATTTATCTATTTATTTTTTAAGATTTTTATTTATTTATTCATGAGAGACAGAGAGAGAGAGAGAAGCAGAGGGAGGAGCAGGGAGCCCGATGCGGGACTCGATCCCAGGACCCTGGGATCATGACCTGAGCCGAAGGCAGACGCTCAACCATCTGAGCCACCCAGGCGCCCTGTTTTCTTGAGCTTTAATGGACATCCGACACCATGTAAGTTCGAGGCGTGCGGCATGACAGCTTAACGTGTATATTGGGAAAAGGGTCTCCTCGGTAAGTTTGGTTAACATCTGTCACCTCGTCTAGTCACGACAAAAACGGTTTTCTCTTCACGTTGAGGACTTTTGGGATCTACTCTCTCTGGGCAGCTTGCAAAGATGCCACACGGTGGTGTCAACGACGGGGACCGTGCCGTCCGTCTGGTCCCCAGCACGTCCGCGTCTTACACCTGAGCGCTCGGGCCGACCCCGCCTCTGCCTCACCCCCCATCTGATCTCGTTCCGCGAGTGGTTGTTTCCAGATTCGACCCAGAAGTGAGATCATGCGGAGTTCGTCTCCCTCTGTCCGACTTCTAACAAACTGTAAATGCACGATACCGTATCACGCAACAGAGATGAACTTCTGTGTCTTCCTGCCTTAAATACGTGACAGAAAAATAAAATGGACACTTCTGAGTTTACAGCCGATTTTGTGGCGTTCCATTCTGGAGCACGTTTATTTAAGTAAAGCGAGGGCGTTGCTTGAGGGACGGCCCCGAAGGTAAGCGATAGGACACCGGACAGGTAAAACATGGTCCCCCAAAACCCCAGGCGCACGAGTGACCAAGGTTCAAGAACCACAGAGGTGTTCACCCCTGGCGATCCTTCAGCCCGTGCCTGCCCCTGCCTTCCCCATCAGCATGTCCCGTTTCTCCGGGGCCCCCCCACACCCTTGCATGCCCTCCCCACCTCACCTCACCGGAGTCGGCAGCTCTCCCCAGCTCTCTAGGGGCCCAGCTCCTCGACTGCAGCTTTTATGCCTCCGGGGGGAGCCGGGAGGCGGGAAGAGCAGGGGAGAGAGAGGGGGTCAGCAATCAGGGGGAAGGCGGGAGAGAGCGCCAAGGATGGAGGTGGGAGTGAGGCTTTGCGCACAGAAGGGCTTTCATGAACTGGCCTGTGAGGTCAGAGCGAGGACGCTCCCTGCAGGGAAATGTTTCTCTGCTTCACCTCAGTTTCCCCTTGCAGGTGCTCCACTCTGAGATGTATAGGCTGCCCTTCATCCCCCCTTTCTGTGCCTCTTCTTTGTGACTTGTGTCTCAGGCCCTGTGTTTATTCAAGTATCCCCCCAGCCTGGGTCTGCGTGTGTCCGGGCCACGAACCCCATTTCTATCCACGCCCCCTTTCTGTCCCTGCGGCGGCGCTGGGTTCTCTTTAGTCTCTGCTCGCCTTCAGGGCTCTCTTGCTGTGTCCCTTGCTTCTGTCCTGCACGATGCACCTGTTTGGGTCTTTCCTTGTTTGTTGAGCATCTCGCCCTCCCTGGGAAACAGGCTCAGCGAGGGGCGGCAACGCATCTTGCTCCTCATGGTGCCTGGAGCCCAGGGGCGCTCCATCAGGGTGGTTTTGTTCCTCGGGGGACATTTGGCCACGCATTGTGACTTGGGGGTGCATCTGGCCTCCAGGGGGAGGAGGCCAGGGACGCTGCCCCACATCCTGCAATGCACAGGACGGCCCAGAGCAGAGAACGATCCAGCCCCAGAGGTCGGTGGCACCGAGGCTAAGAAACCCTGCCAGAGAGCCCAGAACAGTGCCTGGAACTCAGTCAGTATTTGTGGGATGAACAAAAGCTCTGTGTGTGATCTCCCACCCTGTTTCTGGTTTTTAATTTATCTGTGTCTTTGTTTCTCTCCCTCTTGGCCCCAGAGATAAGCAGTTTTCCAGAGGAAGGAACCCCGAATCAAGAAGGGACTAGTCCACCTGCCCTTTGCTTTCTGAAAGTCCTGGTCTTCGCCGGACACAGCGTCCCCCTCTCTGCCAGGCAGGGCCTGTGGCTCATCAGTACCTTCTTTCCATCGCCTCCTCTCTCCCCCACCCCCGCGGAAGGGAGCGGTCTCATCTCAATCATAAAACGAAGGCCCTGGACAGGGGTCGAGTGAGACCACGAAGATCCTGGTTTGCTCCCATCTTCATTTCCGGGCATCCGTCATTTCTCCTCTGAAGGAGAAGGGGGGACAAGTGACAGGAAGGTGTAAATGGTTTGCTGGGAAAGAGCATGAAGGTGGAGGGGTGGTGCTCGCAGGGGACGGAGGGAAGGACAAAGCTGGAAGCCCAGAGGTGGTTACCTGGAGACTGAGGGAGAGTCAGAGGAAAGAGAATCACCAGCCCTCGTTTCCTCACTTAACCCGTTCTGGGAAAATAAATAAAGGGAGCCCAATCTCATGCGAAAAAAAACAAAAAAACTAAGGTGTGCAAGAAATGCCACTTTCTTCGCATTTCTGTGACTGAGCCCGTTGTCTGTCTTGAGCCCACATCCCTCTTCATAGTTCGGAAATGTGGACACGAAGGCCCCTTTGCTAGGTGGACACTGCAAGTTTCCCGTCTGATGTTTATTTGGTCGTATTGGTGAGGAGTCTGCTGGGTTTTAGCTAAATAGCCACAGTTCTTGTATGTGTTTCAATGCTATGGGGGATGTTCACCCATTCCTGTCCCGCAGGGGATGGCAGGAGACTGAGGTCGAAGCTTATCCTTCCTCTTTCCTTCCAAAGGGAGGTATCGAGAGCCTGAATGTACTGGGTCCCTGTCCACAGTCCAATGAGCCAATGACCCGAATATTCTGACCACTGAGAGCAGAAAAGATTTTTGCTGGGGCTTTTGGGAAAAAGAAAAAAAAAAAAAGGTCTTCCTTTTTTAACTTTTTACTTTGCAATAATTCTAGACTTACAGGAAAATTGTCCAAATAATTCCCCAATAATCAGATTCTCCAAATGTTTACATTTTTCTGCATTTGGCACCTTGATCCTACCTCCATCTCTCTCCTCTCCACAGACGCACATATAAATATTCTGAACTGTTTGAGAATAAGTTGTAAACTTTATGCCCCCTCACCCCTAAATTCTTCCACGCGTCTTCCTAAAAACAAGGACAGTCTCTAATGTGACCACAGTAGGATTATCAACGTTGTAAAAACGAACGTTGACACCGTCCTAATATCTAAGCTAAAACCTTCTTAAAATTTTACAATTGTTCCAATAATGCCTTTTACAGCAAAACAAAAACAAAAAAAAAGAAAAGAAACACCCCCACTCTATGCCTCTTCAGTGCCCTTTACAACTGGAAGATTGTCTCTACTTTATCTTTCATGACCTTGACGTTTTCCATGACATTTCTGTGAGTCCCAGTGAGCTCTTCTGTCATGCCTCTTGTCGATTTGGGTTTGTCTGACACTTTCTCGTGATTAGATTTGGGTTATGCATGCTGGGCAGGAAAGCCGCAGAAGTGATCAGGGTGGTGATGTATAAATTACGTCCTTCTGGGTGCGTCCCGCCATGCGAGCTTGGCACATCGGCTCAGCCGGCTCCTGGGGGGGTGAACTTTCATCGCCTGATTAAGGCGGAGTTGGCCAGATGTCTCCACTGCAAAGTTACTTTTTGTCCGTCTGTAATTGGTGTCTTGTGGGGAGATCCTTTGAGACAACATGGTGTAGTTTCTTCAGTCTTTTGAGAGAGTTTCTGAAAGCACATCTCTAGATAGATATGTATTCCTCTGTAGGTCTTCCTTAGAAAAAAGCCCAAAGCCCCAGCAGATGTTCTTTTTTTTTTTTTTTTAAGATTTTATTTATTTATTTGACAGAGAGAGACACAGCGAGAGAGGGAACACAAGCAGGGGGAGTGGGAGAGGGAGAAGCAGGCTTCCCGCCGAGCAGGGAGCCCGATGCGGGACTCGATCCCAGGACCCTGAGATCATGACCTGAGCCGAAGGCAGTCGCTTAACCAACTGAGCCACCCAGGCGCCCCCAGCCCAGCAGATGTTCCGTTGCCACCGTGAGGGGGAGCGAAATGCAGGGCTGACCCTGGAGCACAGAAAGCAGGATGGGAAGACAGAGAAACTGCACTGTGGTAGCCCTGAGCCACCGAGTCGCACCGATCTGAAAGTCACCCCGTTCCTGCACTTCCAACTGCGGCACGGCGGATTTGCAGGACTGTGCCTAGCATAACTGGGTGTGTTCCCCGACCACGAGGGTGTGACACTAGATACACTGGAGAGGTCACAAACACGTGGAAACTGAACAACAGCCAACAGGGCAGAGAAGAAATTGAAAGGGAAATCAGAAAACGTCTTGAGTTTGGCTAGGTGAGTCGGATTTCTAGAACTTGCTCTGAACACTTCCTGAGAGACTACACCTCCCACCTCCGCCCTTCTGTCCCCAGTTGTCACCGGGTGGGCGCGGAAGGCCAAGGTGCCCAAGGCGGCTCGTCCTCCATGCTCTCACCTGCAGCGGGGCAGAACACGTGCTTTGGTGATTATGAGCTGCAGGAACTTGAAAAAGAGCAAATCCGGGGAGAGGCTTTCCCCCACCCCCACTCTCCACACTCATTCTGCTTCTGCAGGGAACACACATTAGCATCCAAAGGAACAGTGTGCCCATCCCAGCTGTTTTCCATCAAGTACTTGAAGAAATGAGGGAGGACGATTCAGCCTGCCCCCAACTGATGACATGTTTAAGCGTCCAAAGGATGAAGGTTGTAAACTGAGAGACAGAGTTGAGAAAAAACAGAGAATTAGAGATGACAGATAGATGACTGATAGATAGATAATAGAAATATGATAGAGATAATGGATGATAGAGATAATTAGTAGATGATAGAGATAATAGATTGGTGATAGAGATAATCGATAGATAAATATAATAGACAAATGATAGAGATAATTGATAATTGATAAATGATAGAGACAAATGATAGAGATAATTAAATGATAGAAAAATGGATGGATAGATGACAGATTGATAGATGATAGAGATAACTGATAGATATAATGGATGGATGGAT
>NW_023270718.1:9597718-9606074 GCF_011800145.1 Mirounga leonina | reverse complement strand
ATTGATAGATGATAGAGATAACTGATAGATATAATGGATGGATGGATGGATAGATGATACATTGATAGATGATAGAGATAACTGATAGACAGATATGATAGATAGAAATGAAAGATAATTGAAAATTACCTAGCTAAGTAACAATACAGGGCCTTAATCGTAACTTCCTCACAGAATTTTGTGAAGATTAAGTGGCTTCATATTTAAAGTAGTTAGAACAGTGCCTGCTAATTAGGGAGTACTCAAAAATGGGAGATATGGCTAGGTAGCTACATAGTTAGATATCTACATGGATGGGTGGCCGGACAGATAAAACGACAGGAAGAAAAAGACACAGAGGGTCAGAGAGGACATTTGCATCTAAGATTAGATTCACGCTGCTCCTCAGAGTTCAGGGAATGGGACAAACGTTTGCAGAGCAATGTTAACTGGATGACAGAAATGAAAGCTTCTGTATCAGACCTTCACTCTATGCCAGGCATCTGTATCTGGATCTCACTTAATCTGAGAAACAGCCCTATAAAACGGGTACTATACGATCTCATTTTAGAGGGGGAAATGTAGGTTCTGAGAGCTGAAGTAACATGCCCAGGATCACACATCTCCCAGGGCACAGAGACAAGCTTCGACCAGACTGGCTGGCTCTTTGGTGGGCATCCCTAACCACTGCGTTAGGCATGCATTCAGTCATATGAAGCAGGCAATGAGCATCGCAGTACATAAATATTCCTACACGTCTGATTAATTCTTCTTTTCTAAATTTATTTTTGAGAGAGAGCACGAGCAGGGGGGAGGGGCAGAGGGAGAGAGAGAATCTCAAGTAGACTCCCTGCCAAGTGTGGAGCCTGATGTGGGGCTCAATCCCACGACCCTGAGATCATGACCTGAGCCGAAATCAAGAGTCGGATGCTTAACTACCTGAACCACTCAGGCGCCCCATGTCTAATTAATTCTTTAGTCTCAAATCCTAGAAGAAAGGTAACTCAGTCAAAAGTTATACACATTTTGAGGTTCTTGAGGTCTATTTCCCAGCTGTCTTTCAGCCAGAGAGCACAAGTCTGTGGTTCCTGCAGCACCACGGGGAGTACCCATCTCATCCAAGAGTTGCAGTTGTCGGGGGAGGTTATGGAGAGCATTGGGCAGCACTAAGCACCGATGTTGCAGGAGAAAGACTTACCTGAATTACTGACCCAGGATTCACTGAATGCTCAGATTTTCAAGGGGGTTGGGCTGGTAAGGCTGGAATCGTGATATCAGAAGGATCAAGATGCTGAAATGACAGGATAGGAATCTGGGGTCAGAAAGGGGAATTTCAGAGTGGACTGCCTTAAGAATGTTTCTGTGCAAAGCCGAGGAGAGCCAGAACAGAGTGGGGCCAGTGGCCGTCACGGTGTCGAGGGCACAGACTCGGGTGGTGTGGCTGACTCATGGGCCAGCGTCACCGGAGATGACCGACAAAAGCAGGCATGGGGAAAGGTGGAAAAGCACGTCTTTGCCTTCAAAAGGTGAGTAGATATCAAGTTGCAGAAAATTTTAGGAGTGCAGAAGATGTGTCAGCCTCCCTTGATTCTGAATCGGAGGGTGTGTGGAAAATGGTGCAGGGGTGGTTTCACAGGAGAGGATGGGCTCCTTTGTGTTAGTGGGGTGGGCTGTGTCTCTCTAGCTTCTGCTCTCCTTGTAGGGGCATGGATAATATTAGTGGAATTGAAAAGCGGGTAGCATACTGACAGCAATGGACAGAGAGAGAGCTGCTTTGGGCTCTGCCTGGAATGCTCCCGCCAGATATTACATGGATGGCTCCCTTCCTTCAGAGTCTGCAACACAGTAGACTGAAAAATAGGGTGAATAAAATAAAATGAGCTAAAAGATGATAAAGAAGATGGGGCAAGACCTTGACACGGCCATGGTGGGCTGTGTCTTTCTTGTTAATAACTCTGGTTACCATGATGGTTTGAGGTGTATCACGGAGAAAGGGACTTCTTTCTAAATATACATTCAAATTTTACCCCTTTTGAGCTAGGCAAGCTCTACAAACCCATGCTCACCCCCTATGTAGTCCAGCAATTTGGCATTCATAAAACCCTCCTAAGGTCTAAAAATTTAGACCCATGTTTATCTTTTCAATCTTACCAAGAAATCCCTTCACATCGCACAACAAAGCAGTGAACTGGAAGTCCTTGTACAGTTCAGAAACAGTCTTGCATGAAAGTTTTTCTCCTTCCCATCTGAGAAAGGAGGTAAAAATGGGTTTGGGGGAGTCGGGTCCTATGCATCCTTCCTTCCTGGAGCTCAGCTTTGAGCAATCGCCTCTGTCCATTGTGCTGAATATTCAAAGTGTCCCTCAACCAGTTCCTCATTATCTTGGATTGAAATTAAGGGATTACAATTAATTCTCTAAAGGACATAGTAATGCTATCGCTTGGGGTTGGGGACTTTTTTCTTTTTAAGATTTTATTTCTATTTATTTGAGAGAGAGAGAGCACACGTGAGCGGGGGGAGGGTCAAAGGCAGAGGGGAAGCAGACCCCCCACCGAGCATGGAGCCCAACTCAGGGCTCAATCTCACAACCCTAAAATCATGACCTGAGCCGAAACCAAGAGTCGGACACCCAGCCGACTGAGCCACCCAGGTGCCTAAGACCCCATTCCCTTTCCTGCCCATAACCCAAAGATCAGTGCTGGTCCAACACCTCTGGGTTCCCCACTCCTGTGTCCACAACTTCATCCCACCCCCACACCCCCGGAAGGAAGGACTCAGTCACCCTCTCTCCAACATCCTCACATTTCACTGCCCTGCCATGTAGTTTTGGGACAGTCACACTCCATCACTTCACTGGTGAGCTGAGGAATCAGGTCAGATGTTGCAAAGGAGTAGCCCCAACCAGACCCTTGAGCATGCTTTGGGTGCGTCAGCTTGTCTTTGTTTTTCTTTTTTTTTTTTTTCATCTGTTTTGGTTCCTCTGCAGTGTTTTGGAAGAATTGCAGGCTGAGTCACCGGTGTGTAGAGTTCAGGAATTCCACATAAAGATCTGGATCTTTGGCTTCTCTCAATGTGTCGGAGGTCTGTAAACACTGGGTCCAAGTCTCCAGTGGGCAGCCACCAGCCGGGGCTGAGGAGCAGCTTTTGATGGAGTGTGTTCTTGCCAGCTCACCAAAGACCTCACCAGTCCCTATCGGGTACCTCTAGCTCCTTCACCTGTTTCTGCAACCTCTTCGGACCCCTTGTCATTGTCATTTGGAACCCCCTGCCCTAGAAGCCCTCTGATGCTCAAGATTAAAAGATGAATCTGAGACTTTCCCTTGGCTCTGTGATGGGAAGGGGGCATATGCAGTGGCTTTTCACTAGCTCCCCGCCCTGGAATTCAGCACTTCTGATGCCTTAGTGTCCTGGCATCTCTCATTCCCGGGGCTGCTCAGTGTTTCTTCCAAGTAAGAAAGGGACATGGAAAGAGAGCTTCAGGACCAGATGTGCCCGAGTTTGAATCCCAGCTTTGCCACTTCCTAAGTAGCCAACTGTCAATTTCCTCATCTTTAGAAATTATTTTTTAAAAAAATAATAAAAATAGGGGCACCTGGGTGGCTCAGTTGGTTGAGCGTCTGCCTTGGGCTCAGGTCATGATCCCAGGGTCCTGGGATTGAGCCCCACTTCAGGCTCCCTGATCAGCGGGGAGTCTGCTTGTCCCTCTCCCTCGGCTACTCTCTCTGTCAAGTAAAGAAATAAAATCTTTAATAATAATAATAATAATAATATCTTCACGGAGTTGTTATGAGAACAGTTAGGTATTGAGACTGCGTCGTAAAGAAGCAGGCTAGGAAGGGACCCACTGTGGAAAGGTGCCTTCATCAAATATAATCATATTTATAGTAATCACAGGCACTAACTAGACTCCACATGATGTGCTAAGGACATTGTGCGCCTGACCTCACCGAACCAATGACAAACACAGAGGCTCAGAGAGGTTAAGTAATTTTCCCAAGATTGCACAGCTAGTAAATAACCAGATCCAAACCCAGGCATTTGGACTCTGGAGCCTATTTGCTTAACCATCACGCAGCCATGTCCCAAAGTACTACTAATCTCCGTTTGCATGACTGAAGGAGGGGACATGGTTGGATCCAAGGTCACAAGTAAGGACGTGGAAGACACTTTGTACTTTTCCCAGAAGGGATTCATCCTCACCTGCATCTTATCGACTCTGAGCAACGCCTCTGAGTCTCCTGCTTTCATCCTCTCCCCCCTCCTCCACCTGTTTTCCACACGACAGCGAAAATATTGCATTTAAAATACAAACAGGATAAAGCAGTGCCTGCCCCAAGCCTTCCAGTGGCTTCCCAGCATGCTGAAAATATAATTAAGCTCTCACATCTGCCCAGACCTTCACCTTCATGACTCATCTTCCCCTCCCTCCTCGCTCCAGCCTCACTGGCCTCCTCCCAGCACCAGGCCTTCTCTGCCCCAGGGCCTTGGATCTGGTTGTTCCCTCTACTGTCCTGTCTTCCCCAGGCCTCACCTAAGCCTCTCCTCCGACCTTCCTGACTCTCCAGTCTCCACTGTCTGCCCCCAAACATGCCCTGGACTGTTCGTATCCACTGAGCTGGAAACGGACTCGTTCACTGCTGTTTCCAAGGGCCACTTGATACCAGACCTGGCCACAGCAGGTGCTCATGAGATTTCTGAACAAATGGAGTTTTTACCAGAGGGATTGCACTGGGGGCCCCACCTCTTCCCACATCCAAACCGTTTACAATGAGACTCTACGACTTCCTCATCAGGACATGGGGGCTTTCTCCTCACCCTTGGATACGGGCTGGCCTTGCAGCTTGCTTTGGCTAAGAAGACCTGGCGGAAGTAAGAGGTGCTGTCTTCAAGCCTACGCCCCACGAGGTCTTGCTCATTTCTGCTCTGCTTGCTCACTCTCGAAACCCTGCCACTGTGGTGAGAAAAGGCCCAGACTCGTCTGAGAATGGGCACCTTGTCTTAGGTTGATTTTGCTTGCCGATAGCTAACCCCCATCCCTTTCCTCGTCTCTTCCTCACACCCTCGTGCTGTCACCGGGAGCCGGGAAGGAAGCTTTTAGCAAGGGGTGATGAAGATGAAGGAAGCAGCCTCAGGGTGTATTTTGGAAGTGAAATCAGAATGGATTCAGGGAACCAGTGAGCAGGCACCGGCCGTAGAGACGATGATGAGGAGGGACCAGGGCACTCCTGTGGTTCACCTCCTCACAAATAGGTAAGGGGCAGAGTTGGGGTTCACACCTGATGTGCTGACTCCCTTTAACTGGGGACAAGGGAGGGGTGAGGAGGCAGCAGCCGAGGGGAGCCCCAGGAGAAACCAACTCACCCCCACTGGGTCCCCACAGAGCTGCTATGTCAGGACCCCAAGATGATGACGCAGGAGGGAAACCCCCACATGGCCGACTGGAGCCTCTGGCCTCCTGCAAGTTCCCACAGGGACCGCGACGGGCAACAGTGTTGCTCCCTGTCGCTTAAGAAGGAAGCAGGGAAGTCCAGAACCACAGTCCAGGCTTCCTGGTCTGTGGTGCTGGTGGATGGAGATAGGACTGCAGAGAAGGTGGCTTGTCACGGGGGCTCTGAGGTGACCCAGCCTCATCACAGTGGCAATGGGCAGGGTCACACTACTGGTTTTACCTGCTTGCTTCTCTTCACATGCAGAGTCTGCAATCGACATACCTTCCTTCCTTGGCTCCCCATCACTGCTGGTCTGTGCAAAGCCCTATTTTGTTTGGCTCATTCATGGTCGACCAGCAGAATGCCAGACCTCGCTGGGAAGAGGAATGCAAGAACCGGGACCGTCTGGTTGGTGGGAGAGTGCGGGAGAGCAAGGCTGCTGCGTCCACACTGGTTAATGACCCGCAGGACAGTGAACCCTAACGCCTGGGGCTATCTTGTCTATTGGAGTGAACAAAAATAGTCACACGAACCAGCTTTGCGCAAGTTAACCTCCAACTTGGCAGGAGTGCTAAATGGCGGCCTCCAAACAATTGTTAGTCACGGTTTCATTTACAAGATGACCCTCAGAAAGGACTTTAATGCTCTGCATGATTTCATACGGAGGTACCGTTGAATGTTCTTATTTCTGAGTTTTGGGCTTTTCCCGAGCAATGTGGGCGCACCCCCTCTTCCCCACTCTCCCGGGGATGGACTTTGGGTAGCTCCCACTCGCTGCCACCCGAGCAACATCAGGGAGATGGACACCTGTGGCCGCGGTGAGTCTGGGCGCAGGGCGGAGGGCCGCTGGGGGGTCCTGTCCGCAGCACTCTGCACCCCCACCAGCGGGCACCGAGCCTCCTGTTGCCCTTGCGGAGGGTCCTTCTGTCTCAGCCTTCCCGTATCTTCTTCCTGTCGGGGGGCTGCCCCCCAGGTCTCGGTGGGACACACGTGGAAGCTGGCCAGAAGCGTGCGCGCCCCGGCGGGCACCGAAGCCCCAAACACCTGACCGCCAACCCTAACCACGAGCTGGGCTCGGGGGTACTTGGCGTCCTGAGTGCGGGACACCGTCATCATCAGTCCCCACTGACGGAGGCGGTGTGTGTCGAGGGCTCCCCAGAGGAAACCAGGGTCCGGGAGAGCTTGTCAGAAGGGGCGGAGCCTCACCAGCCAAAGCCGCGTTTGCGGGGGAGGCGGAGGCGCCACGGCCGCTGCGTGATGAGCGCGCGCCGGGCCAGCGGGGTCGCAGCCACTCACCCTTGCGGCCTCCGCCTCTCCATCTGTGTGATGGGGACAGCCTCGCTGGACTGTGCTGATAAACGAGACGGTGGATTGCGGCGCTGACAGAGGGCCTGACCCACAGCCAGCAGCAGTTCGTCCCGTTATCACCGGCCCTCCCCGCCTCCGGAGGTCCTGCAGCAGCAGACGCGGCTTCTCCAAGCGGTTCCCCCTCCTGGACGGGGGCACGGCGGCACGGCCGTGACGCGGGCGGTGTGGGGGCTCGGGCCGGCAAGCAGGGAGTCTGCATTCACCGCTCCACTGGACCTCCGACCTGCCCTTGCCACCTGTCTCACACGGCGGGTGCTGACACCTGGGGGCTGGCCCAGGGCACCGCGCGGCATTCCTTGAGGCTGCTGGCCCCCAAGCCTCCCTCGGCTGTCTGGGGACTGCTCTGCCCCACAGGTGTTGGAAGGGGGAGCCGGCCTCTAGCTACAGATACCTGACGGTCCAGCTAGTCACCCTCCCAGACTCCCTTGCGGCCGGGGCCTAGGCCGGTCAGGCGCAACGGCATCTTCAAGAGAAAACACCACGTTTGAACCCCAGGACTGTGCTGAACCGAGCACAAGGCGGGGGGCGGGGGAGCTGAGGAGGCAGGCCAGGGTCTGCACTCCACCGTGAGCCACCCCCATCCCTCCCCCTCTGACGGGGTCCCAGACCCACGGCCCGCAAGCTCATGCCCCATCCTCACCAAGAGATCGGATTCTTCTCTTGGCAAAATGGGTTCCCCAAGACTTACTGATACTGGTATTTGGGGGCCTCCTCCAACGAAGGCTCTAGCAATGGGCGTGGGGACCACTGCTGTTCACAGATGTAGACTCGTGCGCCAGGAAGCCACAGGCTGAGATTAGAACCCTGGTCGGTCTGGCACTAAGCCAGTGCCTCCCTCGAGCCTCGTTCTGGCCTCTAAAGACAGCAGTGGAGACACCTGCCGCTGGACCCCCAGGTGGGCTGGATGAAACCCATCTCCCACCACCTCCTCTCCAGGCTCAAGGGCCAGGAACTGGTGCCCAGGGCCCCCCATGCCATGGGGAGTCCGCGGGGGGCCGCTACACAGAACCTGGGACTCCGGTCGGCACCTCTCATCAACAACTTTATTACTCTCCAGATGCTGGTGAACTGTAGTCTCCACAGTGCTTCCCAGGAGCAGGCATCTCTGTCCATCACGCGCCTTCCCGGCCGCAGAGAGGGGCGAGACCAAGGAGCCCACTAGCAGGGCCCGGTCCATCCTGTCACGACCATCACCCCTCCGCTCCCTCTCCCCCGCTGGGGAGGGGTCTCCTAGGGACAAGCTCCTGTCTCCTTCCTTCAGCCTCCTCTGGATCCAGGGCCCGCCTGGCGCCCCTGCCCTGCGCTCCGCTCCTGGGCACCAGGCCCGCCTCGCTGCGCCCGGGGCCTCCGGCAGGTGGACAGGGAAGGGGGGCGCGGCTCGTGGACGCACCTGCTCGGAGTGGGAAGGCCCGGGAGCCGTGAGAACCGAAGAGGGAAGCGTGGCCCGGACGGAAAGGGCAGAGGAAACAGCAGGGTTCCGACTCAGGAGCCGGCGCTGGAGGAGGAGGGCCGCGGGCCGGGCGGGCCGGGCGGGCCGGGCGGCGCGGGCGCGGCGGCGGCTACCCCAGCGGCCAGGCCGG
>NW_023270718.1:9579832-9597318 GCF_011800145.1 Mirounga leonina | reverse complement strand
CCCCCGCCGCCGGGCCCCGCCGCCGCGCCCGCGCCGCCCGCAGCCCGGCCGTGGATGCGCTGGTGGCGCAGCACGTGCTCGCGGCGCCCGAAGCCCTTGCCGCACTGCCAGCAGGCGAACGGCCGCGCCCCCGAGTGCGTCTTGCGGTGGCGCACCAGGTGCTCGCGCCAGTAGAAGGTCTTGCCGCACTCGCAGCAGGCGTGCGGCTTCTCGCGCGCGGGCAGCGGGCGCAGCGCCGGCCCGGGGCCGCCGGGGTGCGTGCCGCGGTGGCGCCGCAGGTGCTCCTTGCGCCGGAAGGCCTTGCCGCACTCGGGGCAGGCGTGCGGCTTCTCGCCCGCGTGGCTCTGCCGGGGGCGCAGCAGGTGCGCGGGCTTCAGGGCCGCCTTGCCGCACTCGGGGCAGGAGGTGGTGCCCGGGGCCGCCGCCGCCAGGAAGGCGGGCAGGCCGGGCGCAGGCGGCGCCGCGGGGGCCGGGGGAGGGCTGCCCGGCTCCTGCTTGTAGGGGCGCGTGGCCTGGGCGTCCCCCGTCGCCAGCACCTCAGCCCCGGGGGCCGCATCTCCTGCCAGGCAAAGGCACAGAGTGAGGGCAGGGGGCTCTGCGCACGGCGGCCGGCGGTGCAGGGCGCAGGGGGCGGGAGCAAAGCTTAATGCCAGGAAACCATGGGGGCAGGGGGCGGGCTGACTGCAGGCTTCTTACACATCCCTGTGTCCCCAGGACCCGGCACAGCGCTCGGTACACACTGCAGGCAGTGCCTAATAAACGGATGCACGCCTGGATGCATGGGTGTGAGGGAGGATGGGTGAATGGAGGACGAAGATGAGTGGCGTATCCATGAGCAGCTTGATGGAGGAAGGCGGCTCAGTAGGTAGGTGGATGGAGGTGGATGGAGGAGGAGATGGGTACAGACGGAGGGGTGGAGGACCGAGGGATGGATGGACTGGTGGTTAATAACAGATGGACGATGGGGCGCCTGGGTGGCTCAGTGAGTTAAGCATCTGCCTTCCTCTGGGGTCATGATCTCAGATCCTAGGACTGAACCCTGTGTCGGGCTACCTGCTCATTGGGGAATCTGCTTCTCCCTCTGCTCCTTCCCCTGCTAATAAATAAATAAAATCTTAAAAAATAAAATTCCTGGTTTAAAAAAAAATAGATGATGGATAGATGGGTAGGTGGACAGTAGGTGGATAGATGGGGGGTGGGGGGTGGATGGAGGAGAGGGGACAGTGGGGAGACAGATGTATGAATGAGCAGGGAGGCGGGCTGATGGGTGAACAGTAGGTGGGTTGACTACACGATGTGTGAAGGGGGTGGGTGACGTCTGAGTGGGTTTTGGGTAGACAAATGATTGGGTGGGTAAGTCAGGTGGGCAAAGAACCTCACATTTCCTTTCTCCAGGTTTTTAAACTGCTCTATGGAGTTCCAGGGAGATAAGCTCCGGCTCATGATTCAATTTACAAAAACAATCCCAATGCAACAAAAAAAGTGTGAACCCCCTGCCCCCACCCACACATTCCCTCCATGCCAGCCACCAGGTCCCAAGCCTTGGTGTCCTGGCCTTTCCTGGGTGCAGAGACACCTGCTATCAGGGGCAGAAGCCACCGTCCTCACCCTGGCTCCGGCCTTGACTTGCTGTGTGGCCTTAGGCAAGCTGCTTGAGCTCTCTGGACCTTGGGTTTCTACTCTGTTAGACACAGGCTTCCAGAGAGCTGAGTGTACCAGTGGGTCAACCAACGGTGGTGTTGGCTTGGTACAGAGCAGTGTGTTTAAAAATGTAAAAAACATTTGAAAATCAGGCAGTTTCATAAAAATCCAAACTTTGTCTTTTCTTGAGAAAAAACTGTTGATGTACTGGGGCCACATCCCCACGTGGCAACACAGGCTGCAGGAGAGCTGGCAGGATGGTGCCTGGCACACACCAGCAGCTGGTATGCATGGCCGGGCGCCGGCTATCCTGTCTGACCTCGCTGTGC
Organism: Mirounga leonina; assembly: GCF_011800145.1. Classification (NCBI taxonomy): domain Eukaryota; kingdom Metazoa; phylum Chordata; class Mammalia; order Carnivora; family Phocidae; genus Mirounga; species Mirounga leonina. The sequence continues at coordinate 9,595,348 of NW_023270718.1, read as the reverse complement.
CCTCCGTGGGGGCACGTCTGATCCATCTCCAGCCCTGGGGCCTAGCTCAGGGCCAGGCACATGGCAGGGACACCAGGAATGTTCACTGAGCAAATGAAGGATGAGCAGAAGGGGGACCCCTCAGGGTGGGAGAGGAGCATCATGTGGGTGAGGGGGTGAGCTACTCACCTAAGGGCATCATCCCAACATCATCCTTTCCAACGGTCACCCCGGAGCCTTCTGTCACATCCTGAGGTGCCCTCACTGCTGGTCCCTGAAATGAGAGATCCCACACTCAGAAATGAGAAACCACAGCGATAGCCTCTAATTTTTCTCCCCGGCAACCCCCACTACGTTGAGGCAGTCATCAAGTTCTCCTACCAGGCCTCCTGCTGGTCACCATGTGAGGGACTCGTCTGGAGAGCAGACCCTCCAGCCCCCAGTTGACCCCCTCATGAGACCCTGAGTCAGATCTGCCCCAAATTTCTGACCCACGGAAACTGTGTGAGACAACAAATGTTTGTGGTTGCAAGCCTTTAAGTTTGGGGTGATTTGTTCTGTAGCAACAGACAACTAATACACTTGCTTTAAATCCTATCTTAGCTTCGTAATTACTGCCCTCTGGATAAAGTGCAAACTCCTTGACAAAATACACAAGAAAAACACATAAGCTACCTTTAACTCAGGAAAAAAATAAAGGAATGGGACTTTTCCCAGCTCAAACAGTAGACCACTTGTGAGCAGGATGGTGCCAGCCAGAACACCGAAGGTTACTGAAAATGTTTCAGACTATTTTAGGTGTCTTTATGCTATTGTCATTGTTTCTTAAGCCCTTGTCCCCAAGGAACAGATCAGAATCCTAGTGCCAATGAAGGAGAGCTGACTCCTGAGTTCCACACATCCAACCCCCTTCTCGTACTTTACTTCTATCAAATGCAACAGTTAGGATGGAAGTCAGTGATGCCTAAAATTCTATCAACTAGCAAGAAGACTCTGCAGGAAGCTTCCAGAGCCTTTCTCAAACGTGCATTATTTGGAATTTGTGAATGCCCACGTTGTCTGGTGGTGGCAGGAGGAATATTTTGCATGGTCACCTTTTTGCTCTAGCAGACTGTAAACTGATTCCTGACCACCACTCGTGCAGCTCAGGCTGTTATGGTGCTACGGGTGACGACCTGCTGCTTGCTTCTGCTGTGGCCCATGGGCCCCGGCCCCACCTCCTCCTCCAACCCCACCTCTGGCCAGGTCCTTTCCTGGAAGTCCATAGTAGAAAGTTAATGATGCCCTGCGCATGCCAGGTTCTCTCAAACCTCCAAGCTTCAGCATATTCTGTTCCCTCTGCCTAGAGCTCCTTCTCCCATCCCCTTTTCCCTGTCTACCTCCGACGCCCTTCAAGACTTGACTGAGCCCCCATCCCTGCCACCACACACAGGTTTATGACCCTGTGTGATTTAAGAACAGCCCCTATCCTGCTACCTATCACGCCGCACTACTCAATACCTTTACTGAGGTTACAGTGGATGTACATTATAAATGCATGTATTTAAAGCATACGATCCAGTGAGTTTCAACATGTACACACTCTTAAAACTATCATCACAGCCGAGATGGCAAACATATCTAACAGCCCCTAAGTCTCCTTGTGCATGTTTGTGATCTCTCTGAATCCCCAAATTACAAATCAGCAAATGCTGATGCATTTCCCATCACTACAGAGCTGTTTTCATATTCTAGAAACTTTACGTAGAACCACAGAGTAAACAGGTATTCTTGTTTGGGGGGGGGCGGTTCTCCCATGCAACATAATTATTTAGAGATTAAGGATACTGACCTACAGTTTTCTTTCTTGTAGTATCTTTGCTTTTGCCCACAGAAGGAGTTGGGAAGTGTACCTTCTTCAATGTTTGAAGTTTGTGTGGAGTTGATGTCACTTGTTCCTGAAACGTTCGGTAGACCTCCCTGACAGAGTCACCTTAACTGTCACACTGCATTTTTATGCCTGTGCTTGCCCATTTCCTCCTACAGACTGTGGGTTCCAGGAGGGCAGGGCCTGGCCTGCCTTCCTTCTGTGGTATCCCTGGTGCCAACCCTTCTAATAACAGCTGTCGTGAGACATCATTCACCTACTGCAGAATTCACCCACTGAAAACACAATTCCGTGGCTTTCAGCGTATTCAGAGTTGTGCAACCATCCCCAGTTTTAGGGTATTCTCATCACCTGCAAACTAAATCTCAACCCCAGCAGCAGCTACTCCCCTTCCCTGCCCCAACCCCCGGGAACCCCAGGCTTCTCTCTGTGTCTGTGGGTGTGCCTGTTCTGGGTGTTGCATTAGTGGAATCTTGCAATCTACGGTCCCTTCGGACTGGCTCCTTCCCCCTTTCCACGCCATGCCTTTGATGGTCACTCTAGCAGGCGTCAGTGCTTCAGTCCCTTGCGTGGCTGAATAATGTTCCCTTGTGAGGCTGGACCACATTCTGTGCATCTATTCCAGTGGGCACACGGGTCGTTTCCATTTTCTGCCTATTACGGAGACTGCTGCCCTGCTGCCGTCCACCTCACATCAGGGACAAGTTTCGTGTGCACGTACACCCAGCAGTGAAGTGCTGGCTCACAGGGTAGCAGGTGTTTAACCCTCACAGGAACTGCCAGACGTCTCCCACCGCGACTGCCCCGCATCACATTCCCACCACCGTGGAAGAGGACGGGGCTCCACTTCCTGGTGCCTCTTCCGACAGTCCTCAAGGGACGCCAAGCAAGTGAATGATGGATGGGGAAAAGGGTCAAGCCGTCTGCCTTTGCTCTGGTGAAGAAGGGGGTCAAGATAAAGGGGTACCGAGGTGTGGAGTCAGGGTTCGGCCTAAGGCCGACCAGGTCCCCAGGTGCCTCCAGCCACAGGCCGGCCTGTGGGACCCCGAGCAAGTTACCTCCCACCCTGGGGTCAGGGCAGAGGGGCTGAGGTGGCACTTGATCTCACCCCGAGTCCTGACCCAGACTGGCAGATGCCGAGGGCACAGCAGAGGGAACTCCCCAGCTCCGCGGCCCTCGGTGGGGCTCCTGCGACCCACATGTGACATCTGCCCCCACTGCAGCAGGCCAGGAGCAGGACACATGCCAGGCACCTGCCACCGTGGGCCTCTGCGGCAGCTCCATCAGCCCACCCGCGAGCAGAGCCCAGGAAGCCACACCGCCAGCAGGCTCTCCTAGCGATTCTAGGGCACACACATCCTCTGGATGGCCTGGGGCTCTCTGGTTTGGGGTCCCAGACATGGGATGCTAGACTGTGCAGAGACCAAGCCCCAGCCACAAGAAGATACCCAGGCAGAGTGGCCATGGGGATGAGGCTGGGGTCCTGGGTGAGGCACTGGGGGCTCGGTATCTGGCGTACAGCAGGGCTTAGAAGCAGGATCTAGAGCCAGGGCCTGTGGGTTCTATTCCTCCCACTGCCCCCTAACTAGCCCTGTGACCTTGGGCAAGGTGCTTGACTTCTCTGGGACGCACACTGCCATCTGGGAGACAGAGTTTCAGTATGCAGTACTGACCCCTCAGGGCTGGGTGGAGACAGGCAGGCCAGGTTAACAACGGGATTTACGGGGGGCTCTTAGCCTCCAGAGGGGCTGGAGACTAGAGTCAGACTATAGAGCTGACCTCCAATAAGAAGCCTGGACACCGGGCTCGAGAGCCTCCCTCCTCAGCATGGTCAGCACGACCTGGTGCTGTCCCCACGCGCCCCCAAGAGAGCCGTGCTCCTGGACCTGCCCCGGGTGCCTCTCCCCTCGCGGACTGTGCTCTGCGTCCCTTCACTGAAACAAATCGGAACTGTGAGCACTCCAGCTCTCATTAGGTCCTGAATCCTTCTCATGGATTACCAAACCCAGGCTGGTCCTGGGAACCCTGAACTTGCAGGTGGTATCAAAGCAAGGTGTCCTCGGAGGAACCCCCAGGCGCCGCACACGGAGCCGCCTGGCCGCCAGCACTGCCCATCTGGGTTCAAGTCCGAACTTCCCACCCTGAACTCGTTCATGTATTTATTCCAGCTCTACCAGGTGAGGGGGCGGGGAGTGAAGGCAGGAGGCCCGACCACGGTCCGCAGGCCACGGTGAGGAGGCGGGACATCTTTCCCCCAAAGATTCAGAGTCTAGCCAGAGTCTAGCCGACCACTCAGCCTCATCAGCTGAGCAAGCCCTGCGGGCCACCCTGAGCCACGACCACGCCGCCACCTTCACCGCCCCGGGCTCGCTGCTGCCCTCGCCTTCCTGCACGCTGGCCCTGCCAGTGCCATCGGCTTTGGCTCTCACCTCTGCTGGCTGCCCCGTGCTCTCTTCCTGTGCTGCTGGCTGCCTCTGCCGCCCCAGGATTCCCTGAGCGCTGACCGTCCGGAGGCTCAGGCCGGCGGGCGTTTCCTGTTGTGCTGACTGCCGCCCGGGCTCTCCCAGCCTCCCAGCTCCTGACCGCCCACCCGCTTTCCTTTGGGTTTCCTGGGCTGGCAGACACCCGGCCCCCTGGCTATTGTGTGCCTGGGGCCGGATGCAGGTGACTGACCGTGGCCAATTCGGTCCCCCCTCCGCCGTCTCCACTAACCTGCAGAACAGACCAGGCTCTCCCTCCAGACCTGACAGGAAACTTCGCACTGCCCGCCTGCATCCAACAGAGGAGGCCTGGGGGTTACTCACCGCTCCCTGGCAAGCCCCTTGTTGAGCACCTACTAGGTACCAGGCACTACTCAAAGCGCCAGGGACACAGCAGCGAACAAGACAGACAAAGCCCCTGCGCTCGACGGCCTATGTTCTAGTCACTGCTAGATGAACCACAAGTAATGATTTCCACCAGGCTGACTCGGCCAGGTAGGGGTTTCTCTCGGCCCCCTGGAATCGCAGCAGCCAAGAAGAGCCCTTAGAACCGTGGAGGCTCACACGCTGCCCGTGGCAATGCCAAATGTCACAGCCACCTCGGGAAGCAGTTCGGCGGTTTCTTCTAAAATCAAACACGCCTGCCATGAAAGCCAGGCCTCGCACTCCCGGCGATCCACTCTGGCTAAATGAAAACTCGTGTTCGCGCAGAAATGCACACCCAGGTCTTTAAAGCAGCTGCATTCAAAATCACCCAACACTTGGGCGCCTGGGTGGCTCAGATGGTTAAGTGTCTGCCTTCGGCTCAGGTCATGGTCCCGGGGTCCTGGGATCGAGCCCCGCATCGGGCTCCCTGCTCCTTGGGAGCCTGCTTCTCCCTCTGCTTCTCTCTCTCGTGAGTAAGTAAAATCTTTAAAAAAAAAAAAAATCACCCAACACTGGAGACCACTTCTGGGTCCTTCAACGGGGGAGGGACAGAGAAACTGGTGTGTCCACACCACGGGGCTCTACTTGGCATGAAAAAGGAACCAACTACCAACACGCGCGACCACATGGGTCAATCTCAAAGGCATCGTGCTGAGCAAAAGACCCAGCCCCCAAAGCTCACACTGTGAGTCCCTTTCTGTGCTTCCCCAGAAGATGGACCGCAGACTGGCAGCCTGCGGGGCCCTGGGGCGAGGGCGCCTGTGAGGACGGCCCGCGGGGGTCTGGGGTGACGGCACAGGTCTGCGTCCTGACTATCGCTACAATTAACCACCATGTGTTGACAATGCAGAGAACTGTACACCCCCCAAAAAGTTAAAAATACACTGAAGCCAAGTGCCTGGGTGGCTCAGGTCGTGATCTCAGGGTCCTGGGATCGAGCCCCTCGCTGGGCGCCCTGCTTAGCAGGGAGCCTGCTTCTTCCTCTGTCGCTCCCCCTGCTTGTGTTCCCTCTCTCTGTCAAGTAAGTAAATAAATAAAATCTTAAAAAATAAATACACTGAAGCCGTGGCCCTGGCACCTACTAACAGGAGACTCAGCTCCTGAGTGAGAGCCGCCGCCGCAGTGATCTCCAAAGCCCCCCCGTGTTCCCACGGCCTGACAGCAGCGCGCGCACGATGCGTCAGGGAAGGCTCTGCCCCACACAGGCGAGGACGCAGACCTCAGAGACCCCCTCGTCCCGGAGGCGTTTGCCACACTCTAGCTCTCCAGGCCCCTCCGCCACAGTCTGAGTGCAAAGGCCTGACGCCCAGGCTACCATCACTCTTCACACCTTTGCTTTAAACGGCTGTCTGTCCCACCAGCAACGGGGAAGCGGCATCAGAGGGGCCGCGGACGGTTCGGTGCGATCCCGCAGAACAGCATCACCCCAGGGATGCTCTGGCCAGCTCCCAGCCCGAGGCTGCTCTCCTACCAGAGAGAGAGAACGACTCCCCGGCACCCAGGGAAGCCATCAGGGAATCACCGGGAACCACGATTCCACGAGAATCTGACGCCGTGCTCCCACACCTCTTCCGAGTCCTCGGACACACACCTGCCTCTGCACCAGGCACAACGGTCCCTGGCCCCAGGGCTCGTGGCTCTGTGCCCTCACGTGGCAGAAGGGCTGGGACTCTGCGGGTGTGACTGACGTGAGGGGCAGCCCAGCATCATCAGGAGGGTCGGGCTCAGGAGAGGACGTGAGCTTGGAAGCAGAGGTCAAGTGAGGCCCAGGGATGGGTTCTTCCCCGGAGCCTCCAGGAGGGACACAGCCCTGCCCACACCCAGGTGTCAGCCAGACCCGAGTCGGACTCCTGGCCTCCAGAACTCCGAGTGAGCTCGTCTGGGTTGTCTTTCAAGCACAGGCTCTGCGGGGACGTGTGACGGCGGCAGCGACAGGGAACATGGCCCAGAGAAGTGGCCATGAGGGGAGGCCCCAGAGGGGTGAGGCTGGTCCCAGGAAGTGGGGGAGAGCCCATCAGAGGAGCTGGGCCTCAGCGACGAAGGGGCCGACAAGACCACGCTGCGTCCCCAGCACCTGACGGGCACCACGCGCGCTCACAGTGGATACTCTCCCATCTTTCTGACTGCTCACCCCCGCGCCCGCCAGGCTCCCGCCACCTCTCACCACGCGGCCACACGTGGCTGCTGAGCACCTGGAAAGGGGACACGTGCCACCTGCCAAGGTGGTAACAGGCTGGATACGCTGAGTTCAACAAATTAAAGCCGCATGTTCCTTCCACCCTTTCTAACGTGCTACAGGCAAGACTCACGTCCCATTTTCACTGGACAGCGCGGCTCTAAACCGCGGGTCAGCGGGCTTTTCCTACAACGGACCAAGAGTAAAGGTTTTCGGCTGTCTGTGTCTGCACTGCCCCACTCAGTCCTTGTGGCAAAAGGGCCACAGGCACCGCGTGAATGGACTGGCCCGGCTGTGCCCCCGGGAGGTTCTGTCACACTCCACAAAACCGGTGGGGGCAGGGTCCACAGGCTCCTGGCGGGCGAGCCCCTGCCTTTAGTAAAGCATTTGGTCTCCCCGGGAGGTGACCTCTAAGGCCCTGGGGTATCCACCCGACATGAGCGACTGTGTGCGTGGGGGCCTGGGGCCACACTGGCCAGTCCAACAGTGCAGTTTATAACGGAGGCTTTCAGACACCCAAGATGCGCTCAGCCTCCAGGGGGGCTGGAGGGCGAGGCAGGTCATGCGTGCACGGCGGAGCCCAGCAGGAACTCCGGGCACCAAGGCTCAAGGAGCCAGCCCGGCCGGCGATACCGCATGCACCCTGTCACGCTCCGTGGCCAGGAGGACCGTCCACATGCCCCCGTCAGAGGACAGCTAGAGGCTCCGTGCACAGGGCTGGGCTGGAGCCCTGCGCCTCCTCCCCCCGCAGACCGGATCCGCGTCCTTCTGCCGTGACAAACCCCAACTGTGAGCAAGACTGCTTTCGGATGGTTCTGAGTCCTTCTGAATCGTTCAACAGGAGGGCGTCTGGGGACCACCCCTCTGCACCGCGCTCCCAGCCTGACGCACACACCCGCCCCACAGCCTCCCCACGCTCGATCGTGTCCTGAGACCAGCGGCCCTCGGGAGAGCAGAGGCCAGGCAGGGAGCGGGGAGGCCGGTCTCCAGCCAGGTGAGGGGGCAGCTGAGGGGCGTGGGTGCGAGCAGGGCCCCCCACCCCGCCGACCCTGCGCTCACCCAGAGCTCCTCCAGCAGGGCCACGGCGTCCTCCCCACTCCGGGGCCGCCGGCTGCACACCCAGGCCTGGATGTCGGCGGGGAGGGCGCTCAGGAACTGCTCCAGCACCAGCAGCTCCAGCATCTGCTCCTTGGTGTGCAGCTCGGGCCGCAGCCACTGGCGACACAGGGCACGCAGCAGGCCCAGCGCCTCGCGGGGGCCCGGCGCGTCGCCCAGGTGGAAGTGCCGAAAGCGGTGCCAGGGCGAGTCCAGGGTCAGGCCCTCGGCCGACGGGCCTTCCTGCTTCACGGGCTGGGGAGACGGGACCTCCATGGGGGTCGTGGGCCCCGCAGGGACGGCAGCGCCTGTGGGGAGGGGAGTTCAGCACCGTCAGAGCCCAGCTCAGTGACTCGAGAAACCACTGCCTCCGGCCGGGTGCACCCCACGCGTGCCCACGTCAGAGGTCAGGGCCGGTGCCCTCTGTGCCTCCGTTTCCCCTGTAGGTCGAATGCTCCCCTACCTTGCACGGCCGAGGGAGGAGTGCCTGGGAAGGAAGGCGCCTGTGGGCTGCTGTGCCCAGGGCCCTGCACACAACAGGTGCCGAAGGGAGGGAGATTCGGATCCCCGTCCTGGGACGGCCCAGGCTCGGACCCTGGCTCTGCCCTTCCCTGCGGGTGGCCGCGGGCCCTGCTGTTGCTCGGTCTCCTCCCTCAGCTTCGAGTGACGGGTAAACACACAGAGAGCTGGAACAGCGCGCGGCACCAGCAAGTGCTCAGAAAGCCCTGAGCTCTCGTCAGCGCCCTCGTCTTCGTAACTGCTCGCCCCGAAGACACGCACACCCCGCGTCCCCAGCGTCCCCTGCAGCAGGTGCTCACGACGCCTACTCCAAAGCCGCCCTGCAACCGCTTCCTCATTCACGGTCCCCCGAATCCACACGAAGCTCTAACCCCAGCACCACGGTATCTGGAGGCGGGCTTGGGGAGATGAGTGGGAGCACATGAACGTCCGCTGAGCTGCTACAAGCTTCAGTTAGGAGACGAGTAAGTCGTGGGGGGCGTCGAACGTACAGCGTGGCAACTGGGGCTCACGAGACCGTGCTGTCTGCTTGGAAGCTGCTCGGGGAGTGAGCTTACAAGCGCTCATCAAAGAACAAACAAGGGTGACTATGTGAGTCAACAGACGTGGACCGAGCTCGCCGTGTCACAATGTACCCACGTCAGATTGTCACGTATCTTAACAGAACGCTGTATGTTGGTTACACCTCAATAAAACTGGGAGAAGAGACTGAGAGAAGCCATAAGGATGAGGTCGGAATCCGACAGGATCGGTGCCCTTAAGGAACAGAAATCTCCCGGATGTGCTCTGCCACGTGAGAAGATGAGCAGGCTGCCCACTGCCGCCCAGACACGGATCGTCCTGCAGCTGACCGTGGACTCTGGCCCCAGAACTGAGAAATAAGCGTCTGTTGTTGAAGCCCTGGTCTGTGGTATTCCTGCGGCTGCCACACGGCTGGGCCCCCAGTCACGTCCAGGGATCGGGAACCACGGCGGACTGCAGGACTTGGCCCCCATCCACTCTCCCCTTCCTCCTCTGTCTAATCCCCCCGCCCCCAAGGAAGCTGTGTGCCCTCCTCTTCCTCTTCCCCATTCCTGAAGGAGGGGACCCGGACGCGGCAGTGGTTCCACCAGGGGTGACGTGACCCCGGGAGACAGCTGGAAATGTCAGGAGACTCCTGACTGCTGGATGGGGGCAGGGGAACGGTGCTGCCGGCAACCAGCGGGGGGAGGCAGCTGGGAGTCCTACAGCCCACAGGCATTGGAGAGATTCGCAGAAAAATAACGCCACATTTCCAATTTTTTGTTTTGGAAAACACGGTTATTTTCCATTTAAAAAATGTTATTTATGTCAATATGTGAAACGTTGATTACTTCTATTTCTAAATGCATTAATAAATACTCTGAAATTTCTTTGGCCTTACATTTTAATATGATATATACCCACAGACACAACTACTATAAATAAAAATGCTTCAGGATCTCCAATAATTTTTAAGAATATAAAGGAGTCCTGAGTTCAAAACGCTTCAGAACCACTAGGACTGGGGTCAGCAAACAGCCACCTGTGGGCCAAATCTGGCCCGCAGCCTTTTTTTTTTTTTTTTTTTTTAAGATTTTATTTTTCGGTATTCTCCATACCCAATGTGGGGCTTGAACCTACAACCCCGAGATCAAGAGTCGCATGCTCTACCAAGTGAGCCAGCCGGTTGCCCTTTTTTTTTTTAAAAAGATTTTTTATTGATTTCAGAGGGAGAAAAAGAGAGGTAGCGAGAGAAAAAGCACGAGCAAGGGGGAGAGGGGTAAGCAGCCTCCCCACTGAGCAGGGAGCCCAACATGGGGCTCGATCCCAGGACCCTGGGATCACGACCTGAGCCAAAGGGAGATGCTTAACCGACTGAGCCACCCAGGTGCCCGCTTTTTCTTTTTAAATAAAGTTTTACTGGTACATGGCCATGCCTATTTACTCATGCACCATCCATGGCTGCTTTTGAGCTCAGAAGGCAGAGCTGAGTAGATTCAGCAGAGACTGAATAACCTGCAAAGCTGCCCACGTGGTTAGAGATATTTACTATCCGGCTCTTTCCAGAAAAAGTTTGCCAACCCCTGACCTAAAGGATGGTGGGAGACCAACACAGAAGGGATCCTGGATGACCCTGTGGGTCACGGCACTGAGCCCACCCAGAACACCACTGCACTGTCAGAAAACAAGTTTTTCCGGGCGCCTGGGTGGCTCAGTCGTTAAGCATCTGCCTTCAGCTCAGGTCATGGTCCCGGGGTCCTGGGATCGAGTCCCACATCGGGTTCCCTGCTCTGCAGGAAGCCTGCTTCTCCCTCTCCCACTCCCCCTGCTTGTGTTCCCTCTCTCGCTGTGTCTCTGTCAAATAAATAAAATCTTTAAAAAAGAAAAAAACCTTATCAGGGCGCCTGGGTGGCTCAGTCGTTAAGCGTCTGCCTTCCGCTCAGGTCATGATCCCAGGGTCCTGGGATCGAGCCCCGCATCGGGCTCCCTGCTCCGCGGGAAGCCTGCTTCTCCCTCTCCCATTCCCTCTGCTTGTATTCCCTCTCTCGCTGTGTCTCTGTCAAATAAATGAATAAATCTTTAAAAAAAAAAAAAAAAAAGAAAAGTTTTTCTATCTGACTTGAGCCACTGTGTTTGGGGCCTCCTAGCTACAGCAGCTTGCTCTCAATCACGACTAAAGGGCAGTCCTCTCGACCACAGGCAGGAGGTAGACGAGGGCTCTGACCAATGAGATTTAGGAGAAAGTCTGTGTTTGAACAACTCTCCTTTTGATATGAGAGACTTCTGTGGCCAACCGCATTTTGCAGCAGAGCACAGGAGGTCAAGAGAGAAGATCCCTGGCTCTGGGGCACAGGCCTTGAGTAGCTGGGCTGAAAGGTCCCCTGGATGCCCCAGTCCAAAGCCCTGGCTCTTAACTACTACGCCACTGACCGTGGACATCATCTCGTTGTTGGGCCGGCCACCACAGACCCCCTCATCATCTCCCTGCTCCCAAGCCTGCCGCCCTAGATGCAAATCACCCCACAGCCATCAGAAAGGGTTTTTTCCCCTCAATAAAAATCACATTATGGGGGCACCTGGGTGGCTCAGTTGGTAAAGCGGCTGCCTTCGGCTCAGGTCATGATCCCAGCATCCTGGGATCGAGCCCCACATCAGGCTCCTTGCTCCACAGGAAGCCTGCTTCTCCCTCTCCCACTCCCCCTGCTTGTGTTCCCTCTCTTGCTGTGTCTCTGTCAAATAAATAAACAAAATCTTAAAAAAAAAAAAAATCACATTATGTCACTTCCCCCACTGAAAACGCTCTGCTTCTTTGCTACACAAGGTCTCACATCTGCCTACCTTTCTTGTCTCTTACCATTCTGTCCCTGGCTCTCTCTCCTCCAGCCACACTGGCTCCTTGATTATATTCTCAGACTCAAGGCCAGTCCTACCCCAGGGCCTTTGTACCTGCTCTTCTCCCTCCCCTCCTCTTCGCTCAGCTGGCTCCTTCTCTTCTTTGAAGTTTCCATGCAATTTCCCCTACTTGGAGAGCCTCCTCAAATCATCCGATTAACACAGCATCCACACAGCCTACCGTGCAGTTACTATCCTGTCACCTTTACTAATTTCCTTTTAGTGTTTAACAAGACGGGGTGTTATATTTGTGTGCTGTCTTCCCTCATGAGAATTTAAGCTTCAGGAGAGCAAGAGACCACAGACACAGAGCCCAGCATGCTGGCTGGCACTCAAAGAAAATTTATGGGATGATCAGTCCTATGAGATTAGTATTATTATTGCCCCCATTTTGCAAATGGAGAAGGTAAAGACATCTTGCCCAAAGTCACCCAGGTAATAAGTAACAGAGCCTAAACTCACACCCAGGTGTGCCTGGTTCCACAGCCAGTCTGCAACATCACCTGCCCACCCATCCCTCCATTCGAGGACTGACAAGCCTGGGAGTGGCAGGGAGGGCTTCCCAGGAGACCTGGGCCAGAGCTGAGTCTCCAAAGATGCAGAGAAGCCCACTCTGCTGTGAGAAAGATCCCTCCGGGATGGGACTGGAATCTGACCTGAGGGAGCCAGGCCTCAGGCATCAAGATGCAGGGTCCCGCAATCTCGGGGGTGGGGGTGGGGGGCTCATGGGTAGCCACCAGCTGTCCACAGTGAGTTCCTCAGAGCAGGGCCAGTTGGACCCTTCTCTGGGTCCCAGGGTCACCACCCCTGAGAAAGCACATACTAAGCCATAAGTAAGGTCGTTCCACCACGTGAACCAATCCTTATCACCCACTGAGAGTCGTTACTCCAGGGGCTGCTAGAGTGCCGTGTGTTACCTCCACTAGAATACCTGTAACACTGCTATGTCCAAGGAGTACTGTCCAGCCCAACCAGGCACCCTGGAGACCTCAGGAGACAGCCGCGGAGTGGGATCTGCCTCACACCGCCCCACCCAAGCGTCCCAACAGCCCTGTGAGAAGGAGAAACGGACACTCAGGCAGGACTCAAACCTGGCACTGTGGGACTCCAGAGCCCACGCCGGTTGCACCCAGCACCTCTGCATGGTGCGCTCAGTTAACAAAACGCTGAAGGGCTGGGCTCTGGCCCTTGGCTGCCACGCTTCCGCTTTCAGCTCTGCCATTTATCCGGTGTGTGACCTTGGACCCATGACTTGCCTGCCCCTCTTCGGGCTGAATTTGTCCGCCTGTAAACCAGCACCGATAACAGCTCCTTCCCCACATGGGGCTGCCAGGGATATGAATTAGAAGTGGCCCAGCATACAGTAAGCGCTCAATGAAGACTTGTGTGCCTACTGCAGGGTTTCCAAACTCAGCGCTCGTCATACACAGGGCTGGACAATTCTGTGTTGTGGCAGCCGTCCCATGCCCTGCAAAAGGCTTATCAGCATCGCTGGCGGCTTTCCACCACATGCCGGTAGCCGTCTCCCCAACTCCCCAACTGTGACTCCAAACAGGTTTCCAGATATTGTCCTGTACCCCCGGCTGAGAGCCACCCGTCCACTGGACAAATATTTACTCGAAGCACAAGGGCTCTGGAGCAAATCCCAGTTCTGCAGCCAACCAGCTATCTGTCCTCGGACAAAGTACAATAGCACCTTTTATACACGGGCTCTCCATTTCCTGGGCTGCAGAATGGGGAGGAAGACCCTACCGATTCAAGAGACCCAGCGTGAGTGCGAGTTGCGAGGCAAAGCAAGACGCTGCGAGCAGGGGCTCCTGGGTGGCGCAGGTCATGACCCCAGGGTCCTGGGATCGAGCCCCGCATCGGGCTCCCTGCTCCGCGGGAAGCTTCTCCCTCTCCCGCTCCCCCTGCTTGTGTTCCCTCTCTCTCTGTCAAATAAATAAAATCTTTTTTTTTTAAAGATTTTATTTATTTATTTGACAGACAGAGACACAGCGAGAGAGGGAACACAAGCAGGGGGAGCGGGAGAGGGAGAAGCAGGCTTCCCGCCGAGCGGGAGCCCGATGCGGGGCTCGATCCCAGGACCCTGGGATCATGACCTGAGCCGAAGGCAGCCGCTTAACGACTGAGCCACCCCGGCGCCCAAGTCAAATAAATAAAATCTTAAAAAAAAAGGAAAACGCCGAGAGCAGCACCCGGCCCCAGCAAGCGCTCAGGCAGAGCGGGAGCGCGCTTACTGCCACTCGGGGAGGCGCAGGGGGGCACCGCTAGTCACCAACAGGCGCACGGCCATCGGAAGAGGGGACTGGGACCCAAGAGCGGGCACAGAGGGGGACTGGAGGCCGGCTCGGGGGCAGCTTCGGCCGGCGAACACAGCCTGGAGCACTTTGCCCCGCCGGCCAACTGCGTCCCGCGCACCAAGCCCCCGAGCCCCCGACCTGGGCGCTCTGCACCCGGAGAGGGGAGCGCGCCGCCCAGCCTGCGCCTCCGACGCCCAGAGCCCCGCACGAGTGCGAGCGCCCGCGGGCCCCCCGCGCCCCAGGGCCCGGCCCCCGGCCCCCGGCCCGCCCCGCTCCCGGCCCCTCCCCCTCCGCGGCCCTCCCCCACACCCCGCCCCGTTTTCCACCCTCTCCCGCGTCCTCCACCCCGAGGGGCCACAGCCCCCTCCCACCGCCGACCCTCCCCGGCCCCTCCCCCTCCCGTTCCCTCTCCCATCCCCCTCGCCTACCTCCCGCTTCGCTTGGCCCCCTTCTTCTCCCCTCCCCCCGCTCCCCATCCCTCTGGCCTCCAGCCCCCCTCCCCAAACCGCATCCAACGGCCCCCCCAACCCCCCTTCCCCTCGCGCTCACCTCACTCTCCCAGACGAGGCCCCCCAAGCCCCCTCACCTCGTCGCACACGCGCACAAAGCTCACCGGGACTCCATGCCCCGGCAGGCTTTGCGCCAAACTCATCCGTCCCCCTCCCCCTAACACTCAGACACCGAGGCGTCCGTTCCGCCCCCCCACCGCGCCGCACCGGCCTCACCTAGAACTACATTTCCCAGGAAGCATCGCGGCAAAAGGACGCTTCCCATTGGCCGCTCGCCGTGACGACTCTCTCACGCCCATCTCCGAATGGTTCTGAACTACACTTTCCAAGGTGCATCGAGCACGGCCCGCGGCCTATTAGCCCAGACAAACAAGGCCTCTCGGCGCGCCAGGCTTTGAACTACACTTCCCAGGATGCCTGCAGGGCTCCCCATTGGCTCGCACGCGGACGCGGGCATGCGCAGACGTGCCGACGGGGGAGGCCGAGGCGGGGAGAAGGAGGGGTCATGGCGGCGGCGTCCTGAGCCAGGTGGAGGTTGGACGCCGGCGGGCGCTCGGGAAGGGAAATCCGCGGGCCGTCGGGGGGGGCAGGCGAGAAGGAGCGGCCGCGCCAGAGCTCCGCGCCGTCAGGCCTGCGAGTGTGTCTTCCTGCGCGTTTCGTCCCCGACTCCGTTCGGGCGGCGCTGACGGGGTCCAAGGTGGGCGCGCGCTGGGACCCGCGCGCCCGGGGTCGGCTCCTCCGCCGTGAGCCTGGCGCCCGGCGTCTGGCC
>NW_023270718.1:9567972-9579432 GCF_011800145.1 Mirounga leonina | reverse complement strand
TCTGTCTCTCATGAATAAATAAATAAAATCTTCAAAAAAAAAAAAATAACATTCACTGTGGTGCAACTGTCACCACCATCTACCTCCAGAACTCTTGTCCTCTTGCAAAGCCGAAAGTCTGTCCGTTAAACAACTCCCCATTCTCCCTCCTGCCCCCTGCCCCAGCCCCTGGTACCCCATATAAGTGGGATTAGGCGGTGTTTGTCTTCTTGGGACTGACTCACGTAGCACAATGTCCTCTGGGTTCATCTATGATGTGGCGGGTGTCGGAATTCCCTTCCTTTTTAAGACTGACTAATAATTCATTATATATGTATATCACATTTTGATTTTTCCGTTCATCAGAGAGTTCTTAAATAGGAACATGTCACTCTTTTGCTTAAAATTCTCCAGTGCAAACCCTTGACTCTGGCCTGCAAGACCCCACATAATCGGACCCCTTCAGATCCAGAATTCCTCTCATATGGTGCCTTGGTGCAAATCAGAAAAGGTTGCCCTCAGAAGGACTGTGGGCCTGAGCCAGGGCATGGGTGCAGCAAGGAGATGGAGAGCAGGATTCAGCCACCTCCTCCCACGCGGCCAGGTACTTGTAGGTAGGGTGTGAGGATCACCCCAGCCCTCAGCCCAACACCACCTTCCTTCAGACGTGATCACTATGCTCCATCACAGTGGCCCAAAGGTTCTGAATCAGGTCCCAGACAAGCCACAGAGCATCACCTGGGGGCTCATTAGAAATGCAAATTCTCAGACCCACTGAATCAGAAACTCTGGGGGTGTTGGGCCCAGCACTTTGTTTTAACAAGCCCTCCAGGGGATTGTGATGCACGCACCAGCATTCTTGGGTCTGGCATTCAGCAGCACATTAGAATAGTCACCCCTTCACAGGGTCCTTGGGCGGCTCACTGCGTGAATACATGCAAAGCACCTAGATCATGCCTGGTAGAGAGTAAGGAGCTGATGAACATTAGCTTTTTTTTTTTTTTTTACTTTGCCTACAGTTAACATAACTGATAAATGCAAGCCCAACCCAGTTGCAAAGTTGAACACCGACCCCCCACCCCCCACCCCGGCCCCATATAATAAAAACAGCTTACTTTACCACAGAATGTTGTCTACTCATGTCTTGTGCAATTCATGTGTAGGGCACCTATTCTTTTTTTAAGATTTTATTTATTTGGGGGTGCCTGGGTGGCTCAGTTAAGAGTCTGCTTTCTGCTCTGATTTAAAAAAAAAAAACACAACAGAAGAAGAAGGGCCCCCTGCTCTGTTGAATGCCCTCCTGGGGCCATCTTGAGATTCTTAACTCCTTTTTTTTTTTTTAAGATTTTTATTTTTTGACAGAGACAGAGAGACAGCAAAGAGGGAACACAAGCAGGGGGAGTGGGAGATCTTAACTCCTTTTTAAATTGTTTTAAATTATTTTTAAAAGATTTATTTATTTAATAGAGAAAGTGGCGGGGGGGCAGAGGGAGACAGAGAATCCTGAAGCAGACTCCCCACTGAGCGCAGAGCCCAACGTGGGGCTCTATCCCAGGACCCTCAGATCATGACCTGAGCCGAAATCAAGAGTCAGCCACCCAGGTGCCCCAACCCCCTTTTTAAAGCATGGAGCTCTGCATTTTCATTCTGCAGTGGGCCTCACAAATTAAGTAGCCATTCATGTCATACATACCACCTTGATCATCTGTGCAGTGTCCACATACAGCGCTGTTTCTCCAGCATTCGAGTGCACTATAAATATTGCTGAGGAATGGAAAGAAGGAATGACTCCCTGGATGTCCTCCTTCCACTTCTTCACCTGGTAACATCATACATTCCTCAGCAATCCGTTCAGATGCTGCCTCCTCCAGGAAGCCTTCCCAGACCACTCCCACCCCAGTAAATCTGGACGAAACTCCTCATCTGAGCTTCCACAGTGCCCCTTCTCTCTCCATCTCGTGCTTGGATTACTTTTTGTATCTGCCCTGCTTATCCTCTGGTGAGCAGCTCAATAACAGAGACCCAGTTGTTGCCAGCTCCCAGTTTGGGGCCTGCCTCTGAGTGAGTAAATAAGGATTGAAGGAAAGTGGTTCTTACCTTACTTCCCAGGCCTGAAGGCAAAAATTCTTTTGGCAGCAAATTTGGCCCATATCCTACCAAAGCTTTTGGGCTCCTTTGTAGCACCATTATAATTATTACTCAAAATAATAATTAACGGTTTGTCTTTTGTATGGTGCTTTAAAGCAGGGAGATCCTCCAGGGTGGGGAGGGGATTTGGTGCATGCCCGGGTGTCCAGCCCCCGGCACCCTGAGGCTCAGATGATGTTTATTGGATAAACGGGTGATGGATGAGTGATTACAGAGCCAGCCAGCCAGTCTGCACCTCCCAGTGAGGGCCCCTGGGGGCTGGATTGTGAGTGTGAGTCATCTTCACCAGGCCTCAGGAAACACTCGGGAATGAATAGTTAAATTATGAATGAATTGCTTAATGATGGGCACACACTGCCTATTAAGTTATTCCACCCTACGCTCTCTCTGTGGGACTGCAGAACAGATCAAAGCATCAGCCCATTTTACAGTTGGGACAAGTGAGGCTTCCCCAAGAGACAGAAAGAGAGAGAGGCATAAGACCGAAGTTTCACAACCAGCAGCGGGTGTGGTGAGCCTGGTCTTCTGTTCTGTGGCCCTTGTGTGGCCCAGGCAGCAGGTCTTCAACTGGCCGGCAGAGCCTGGACAGGCAGACGGTGAGCAGGGCCGAAGGCCCAAGGGACCCAAGCCGACCTTACCTGCCAACCCAGAGAATTCCCTGGAAAGTTCTGCCCAGCTCTGTTTCCACACATCTGCCCAGAGCAAACGCAGCTTCTAGGCAGAGGTGATGGCCACGTGTCTTGTCTCAGGAGGTTGGAAGCCAAAATGACCTCTCCTGCCTCCTTATGGCTAGAGTTCTGGGGGTGAAGTCAGTTAGATGCACTGGGGTGAGAATCGGAAGGCCAATCAAAGCCACCAGAACCGCCTGCAGTCAAAGTCAGGCTGATTGAAGGTTCTGGAGGACTGGTCCCGGGGGAGCCTCAGGAAGCCTGGAAGGTTAGTGCAGGGCAGGGTGGCCAGGGGCTGAGGAAGCAGTGATAAAGAATAGGTGTCACTTGTGTGTCGGGGGCATTCAGGATTTCTGCGGTCATGCTGTATTAGTCTGCTGGAGCTCCCATGACAAAATACTGCAGACCTCGATGTTTACAAGGCAGAGATTTATTCCCCACCCCCCAGTTCTGGGGGCTGGAAGTCCAAGATCAGGGCATCGGCAGGGTTGGTTTCTCACAAGCACTGATTTGGGGCTAACAACTTTTAGCAAGTAGGCCAATTCTCAGGTATGGAATCCATATATAATGAGGATCAACCTTTTAATTTTTTAAATAATTTTTAGTTTCATTTTTCAAGAGAGAATTCCAGCCAAGCTTGAAAATAACACTCTTGGGATGCCTAGGTGGCTCAGTCAGTTGGGCGTCTACCTTCGGCTCGGGTTGTGGTCCTGAGGTCCCGGGATTGAGTCTGGCGTCAGGCTCCTTGCTCAGCGAGGAGCCTGCTTCTCCCTCTGCCTGCCGCTCCCCCTGCTTGTGCGAGTGCTCTCTCTCTGACAAATAAATAAATAAAATCTTAAAAAAAAAAATAAAAATAAATAAATAAATGAAAATAACTTGTATAAATTCTTGTATAAATACGAAATGCAGATCACTGTGTGATGTGGGTTTTCCCCAATGCCACTAGCCCTGGGATACTGAGGACCTCATGTGCTGTTTTGTGCCATTCCTCAGACGTCTACTGAGATTCAAAGGTTCTCCCTCCAGCTTCAGGCAGCCTCAAGGAGGAGGGCTGAGGATTAGGCCCCGGGCGTCGGAGTCGGGGGCAGTGCCCCTCATGTTCAGTGGGCCCTGCCCTCCTCTGGCCCCAGGAAGACGTGAGATCAGATCAAAACATCTGATGTCCTGTGATAATACCAGGAAAAACTGCCCGCGATAAATACACCGTTATTTAAAACTTGAATCCTGCAGCAACAAGGAGTGTTTCTCATAACCTTACACCCACTTGGAATTTATGATGAACTTTTATGGCTCTGAGAACAGTTCGCTGCCCGAAGAGGAAAGTGAACAGGTTTTACGGTTTGTTTACACCAACTGATACCGCTTACCACCTCTTGTTAATTTTCTCTTCAAGCAGGTTTTACTTGAAATGGATGAAACCTAGGGGGTCATAATATATTTTCCTTGTTAAACAATAAAGTCATCGCATGTGTTTAAAATCAAGTTTATTAAAAGCTTTTTGGCTTTGTGGAGGGTTTTTTTTGGGGGGGGTTTTTTGCGTGTTTTGTTTCGTTTTTGGTCATCTTTTTCCTCTCTGGGTGTCAAGAGTTTTCGGAGACAAAGCTCAGCGGGTCTGCGGGGAGGCTGGTAGGCTGGGAGGACAGGACAGAGCCTGGTCCAGGAGCTGTGGAAGGGGTCAGTAGCTGCTCTCAGATCCCCGTTCCCACTTGCTGCATGGTCTTGATCATACTTTTGGACGTCTCCGAGTTTCAGCTGCTTTGGTGCCAAGCTTCTCTCCTGCCCCCTTCAAGCACAACCGTTGTGAGTTTGAAGAGGAACGTCTTTGAACACGTGAAAGTCTTGAGTGCCTCCACCAGCACAGAGCTTCCCCAAATTGGGTGAAGAGGGAAATGGGTACCAACATGGCCTTGGGTGTCAGACAAAGCTAGAGTTAGGAAAGCAGCAGGCTGGCTTGGGGAGTGCAATGCTCCCCTCCTCTGTTGCCAGTTTTCTCCTGCATGAAATGGAAGCAGGGATGGTTTCTATCCACAGTAGTCAAGATGCAGTCAGCTGCCAGTCCTGGAAACTTGATTCCAACTCGCTTAAACTCAAGGGAGGATTTATCAGCCAGCAGGCAAGTCCTGAGGAAGCGACCAGCTCCAGGGTCACTTTGATTCAGTCACTTAAAGATGTCACCAGGAGGGGCGCCTGGGTGACTCAGGCCATGATCCCAGGGTCCTGGGACAGAGCCTGCTCAGCGGGGAGTCTGCTTCTCCCTCTGCCCCCCCCCCCCCGCTCATGCTTGCACACATGCTCTCTCTCTCTGTCTCTGAAATACATACACACAACTTAAAAAAAAAAAAAAGTCACCAGGGGCTTGTCTTCTCTCCCACTCTCTGCTCTGCTGGCTGTGGTGTGGATCTGTCTTCAAACTGGCATCCCCTGACGTGGGTCCGTGAGCGAATGGTCACGAAAGAATTCTTGAGATGTTTTCGGCGCCAAAAGGTGTTTTTATTATAATGCAGGGACAGGATCCGTGGGCAGAAAGAGCTGTGTGTCGGCTGCATGAAGCTGGTGTTTATAAGCTTAGTGCTCAGGGAGGAGGGGATGTGCAGGGAGAATTTGATTATAGATGTCTCCTTCAAATTTCTACTCATAAAACTACTTTCACAAGATTTCTCTGGTGCTTATCATTCAGTTTGGTATTAACTATGGGTGGGTTGTACAGACAGTCATGAGACCCTTTAAGAATGTAGCAACCAGCACGTATTTGATCCTTATCCGGACTATGCAGGTTATAGGTCAGCCTTCTGGGCTAAAGGTGAACATTTTTCTGCTTCTATCTCTCATCATCCCTCATGGTGGCAAGACGACTTGCCACCATTCCAAGCATCACATCCTGTATTCCACCATCCGGGAAGAGAGCCAGGACAAGCTTATTTGTCAGAATCCCACTGAATACACTTCTTTATCACACCGGCATGAATGGGGCTACATCCTACCCAAATATAGAGGCCACAGGACATGATTTTGCTTTGATTAGCTTGGACCTAAGGCAGGTGTTACTCCCACTTTTTAAAATCCAGGGGTGGGGGCGCCTGGGTGGCTCAGTTGGTTGGGCGGCTGCCTTCACCTCAGGTCATGATCTTAGAGTGCCTGGATTGAGTCCCGCATCGGGCTCCCTGCTCGGTGGGGAGTCTGCTTCTCTCTCTGACCCTAACCCCTCTCATATGCTCTCTCTCAAATAAATAAATAAATAAATAAATCTTAAAAAATTAAATAAATAAAAATAAAAATAAAATAAAATCCAGGGGGGTTGCCTGGGTGGCTCAGATGGTTAAGCGTCTGCCTTCGGCTCAGGTCATGATCCCAGCGTCCTGGGATCGAGTCCCACATCGGGCTCTTGGCTCAGCGGGGAGCCTGCTTCTCCCTCTGACCCTCTCCCCTCTCATGCTGTTTCTCTCTCACTCACTCTCTAAAAAATAAATAAAATCTTTAAAAAAAATAAAATAAAATAAAATCCAGGGGTGGAACTGTCCCCCTCCTTCCCATGCACCACCCCCCCGCCCCCCCTCCCTGAGATGCAAGGAGGAGGTGTGGAAATCTGGGGAAACCCATAGCGAGGAGGGTGTCTGGTGTGCTAAAAGCCCCCACAGCGTCCTCTACACAGGGTCACCAGATTTAGCAAATAAAAATACAGGATGCACAGTTCCGTTTGTATTTAAGACAAACCACAAATGATTTTTTTTGGATAAGTATTGGCACATTTTTATACTAAAAAATAACTCATAATTTACCTGGAATTCAAATTTAACTGGGCATCCTGTAGTTTATTGGGCGCTAAGTCTTTGCAAACTTTTTCGTGGGTGAGACTTCGCTTGTGGACCAGGTTAAAATGCACATTCTGACTCGGCAGGTCCGAGCAAGGCCTGGGATTCTGCATTTCTCACAGGGTCCCGGGTGATGCGGTGCGGCATCTGGAGGTCCACAACCTTGAGGAAGGGTCCACACGACCTCTTGGGGGTGAGATGGGGAGGAAGCACGTGGATTGGAACAATGCACTCAGCAATGAGTCCAGCCCAGGATGAAGACTCTAGATGGTTGTTCATTATCATAATAATGAGCATGGCAGAAGTGTGACCGTGTGCGTGTGTCTTTCTCTGTGACTCGGGGGACTTCTCAGTGATTGTACAACAGCAGCAAACTCTCTGTCCACTCTCCACACCGCAGCTGTTCTGGCTGAGGAGGTTTCATCAGGGGACACACGAGAGGGGGTTGTCTAGGGTGGCAGCTGGTGCTTGGGCCCCTGCACCCCGCGTTTCTGCGAGCACAGCCGCGCTGCATGCTCACTTATCACCTCACCCAGCCCGCCTTCATTCACTCATTTCAACCCCGAATGAGGCTTGCGTGCGCACAGTGCTTTGGTCACGGCGACACAAACCCAAGTGGCCAAAATGGGGATTTCCTGGAAGGAGTCTGGAGGGACTCACTTAGTGGAAGGGTGAGCCGAACAACCAAACCTCACGGGGGGTTAGGGGATGCTGGGGGCACCTGAGCTCAGCCAGGTCATTCAATCCCCACCTGTCATCTCTCAGGGTAGGACGTTTTCTCCTCCGGTAGACTGGCTCCCTCCACACAGTGGAGAAGAAGCAAGGCTTCTCCCTCCCAGAGACAAGACTCCCAAGGAAGGGCACGGATTGGCCTAGCTCGGGTCAGATGGCTCCCGTCTGCTTCCTTCTCTGCAAGCACGCTCCATTCTCTCTCCCTCTCTCTCTCTTCCCTCCTGCACCATCTTATTCGTTCCCATGGCTTTCGATTCCATCTAGATGCTGAGGCGTCCCTGAAGGGTAGCATGGCCATGGTGTTTGCCGCATCTGGAAACCCTGTGTTAGTTAGGTTAGAGGAACCTTCCAGAAGAAAGAAACACATATGGTTTAGTCTGTAATAAATACTGTGACTGGGGGTGCTTATGAACATCAGAAATGTATTGCACACAGTTCTGGAGGCTGGGAAGTCCAAGATCAAGGCACCAGCATGGTCACCTTCTGGTGAGGGGCCCCTTCCTGGTTCATAGTTGGCTTCCCGCTGCATCCTCACATGGTGGAAAGGGCTAGAGATCTGTCCGGAGTCTCTTTTATAAGGGCATTGATCCTGTTCATGAGGGCTCCACCCTTGTGACCTAATCACCTCCCAAAGGCCCCATCTCCTAATATTGATATCCTGGTATCATTTTGGGGGGTTACATCTCAACATGAATTCTGGGGGGACATAAACATTCAGACCAGTGATATACATATCAGCAATATACATTATAATGGCACATCATATTACACGCCTCTTTCCTTTTTTTTACTTAGAAAATTTTTAAGAGTTATAAAATATACATAGCATAAAATTTACCGTTTTAACCACTTTTTAGTTCACATTGTTGTGCAACCATCACAATCCGTCTCCAGAACTCTTTTCATCTTGCAAAACTCAATCTCCAGACTCATGAAACACTCACTCCCCCTCCCCTCCTTGCTCCTAGCCCCTGGAAATCACCACTCTACTTGCTGTCTCCATGAACCTGGCTCCTCTAGTTACCTCATAGAAGCTGAATTGTCCAGCATTTGTCTTTCTGTCTTATTTCGCTTCGCATTATATCCTGAAGGCTCACCCATATTGGAGAGTGTGTCGCAGTTTCCTTCCTTTTTAAGGCTGAATAATATATGTATAAACCACATTTCCTTTATTTCTCCACAGCCACTTCTTTCCATCTTTTGTGACTCATGCTGCTATAAACATGTACATGTACATGTACAAATTAGATACTTATTTCTTTTTTGAATTTTATTTTATTATTTTTTAAATATTTTATTTATTTGACAGAGAGAGACACAGCGAGAGAGGGAACACAAGCAGGAGGAGTGGGAGAGGGAGAAACAGGCTTCCCGCCGAGCAGGGAGCCCGATGCGGGGCTCGATCCCAGGACCCTGGGATCATGACCTGAGTCGAAGGCAGAGGCTTCACCCAGGCGTCCCTAGATACTTCTTCCTTTCTTTCTTTTCTTTCTTTCTTTCTTTCTTTCTTTCTTTCTTTCTTTCTTTCTTTCTTTCTTTCTTCTTTCTTTCTTTCTTTCTTTCTTTCTTTTTTAATATTTTATTTATTTGACAGAGAGAGAGATAGCGAGAGCAGGAACACAAGCAGGGGGAGTGGGAGAGGGAGAAGCAGGCTTCCCGCCGAGCAGGGAGCCCGATGTGGGACTCGATCCCGGGACTCCGGGATCATGACCTGAGCCGAAGGCAGACGCTTAACGACTGAGCCCCCCAGGCGCCCCCCAGATACTTATTTCTTGATGATATAACCACCTCGGGTGGGTGTTGGGCACTGGGTGAGATGTCTGTGGAGGGACCCAGTTTTCTCAGGGCTCTACCATGCCCTGGGACCTGGTTATTTTCTGCACCCAGCCAGCAGGAGGGAAGAGAGCACGGAGCAAGCATGCTTGTTTTTAAGAGCTGTGGCTTGGAAAAGGTCTGTATCCCTCTGCCCGAATCCTAGTGATAAGTACCAATCACGAGGCCACACTCAGACGCCAAGACTGGTAACTGCAGTCCCCGGATGGGACGAAGCGTTCCAGGGATGATTCTATACTTTGAAAGGGAAGGGCAGGTTTCTGTGATCACTTACCCATCTCTACTGCAGCCCCATCCTGTTTTGGAGACATGCCATCATTGGTTTGGCTGTCTGAAGAGGGACTCAGAATTATCAATGGTTTCAATCAGAGAGAAGGTAGTTTTCCTCAGGGAGGCACACAGAACCTGTTCTTCACAAAGCCATCAGGTGTCTGTCTTGCCCCTCCTAGCTTGTTACTCCACCATCCTCAATACGTAGCTTCTGTCTGGTGATCCAAGATAGCTACTCCAGGTCTCACCAGCTTGGCCAGCTGGGAGGGCGGGGAGGGGAGAGAGAGGAAGCTGTGCGCCCCCCCCTCTTCGGCCATTGTAGACACACTGAGTGATCTGAGTCAGAGGAGCACAGATGCGTCTTATACTCAGCTCTCACGATGTAAAGGTCATACCCATAATAATTAGTTTTAAAAATTTTACCTTTGTGGTTATTTCTGAAGGTGAGACACAGGCATCTTACTATTTACATGTACGTTTCATACAGTACGCTCCCCCCCCCCCCCCCCCCCCGCCCCCGCCCAAGGATGTTATTAGATCAACAACGCACACCTCACGATTGATGCAGACTGAGATGTGACCCACACGGTGGCTGGAGCAGAAGTAATAATACTAATGAGTCTTCCTGATCACTAGCATTTTCACTGAGACTTCACTATGACTCAGGTCCTGAATTAAGCACATTTGCACAGATTATCTCACTACATTGAAGCTGTGAGAGGTGTCATTCAACAAGTGAACTGTGCATCCCCATCCTCCTGATGCCCAAGCTTGGTGACTCTCTTTTCTTTTCTTTCCTTCTCAACAAAATTCGTTGTTTATATTTATTTATTTGTTATTGGTGACTGTTTCAATGAGGATGATCATAAAACGGTTATAAATAATCACAGTAAGTCATCTGCCACTTACGTGAGAGCCAGCCAAGTGCAGAGCCGACAGTGACCAGAGGGCCTTGGCCTATGAGGACACTGGAGGGCACTGAAAAGAGAGCTACCCTTCAGCGAGTGCTTCCTAAGCGCCTGCCTCACGTGGGGGAAGCAGGTGAGGCCCCAGCTGCGAGGATCGACGGTCCGCTAGGGGAGGCAGTAGGTGGAAGCACGGTCAAACACTAGAATGGGGAGCGAGGCCACGCCTGGAGCCCGGGCTCTGCGTTCTGGGCGTGGGGCTCTCGGCCTTGAACTCCGGGTCCCTTGTTAGCTGCAAAATGGGAACAGGTTATTCACGGGTCCTAAGGCATGCAAAGCCCTCGCAGGCTCACCACGTGCCACTACCCCCTGAAAGAGGAGGGCACTGAGGCCAAGGGACGGGCGAGGCTGGAGGACAGGGAGCGCTCCTAGCTCCAGGGGTGGCTCCGACCCCCGGGGAGCTTCCCAGAGGAAACCTGAGTGCAGCTCCCCTGTCCGACCCAGAGGAAAGGGGACCCAGGGAAGGAAGGGGCTGGCCGCTCGGAGCGGCAGGTGCAGTGAGCGAGGGCACTTGTGGGGCTTGCCTCGGGGGCAGCAGGACCCTCCTCCCAAAAGCCCACCCCGGGACCGGGTAGGGCTCGTCAGGGCTGTGCCCCAGAGCCGCCCCTGCGAGCGGACGCCGCGCCCGCCACGGGCCCCGGCACGGAAGGGGTTACGATGATAGAGACGACCGGAGGACCCGGGGTGGCACGAGCGGCCCTCGCCGCCACTCTCCCCCACACCTTTCCGCCCCAGGCCGGCGCGGGGCGCCGACCGCGCAGGCGCGAGCGCCGGGCGCCGGGCGGGGCGGGGCGTGGGGGGCACCTCTCGAGACACCCGGAAGTCTCCGCCTAACGGGCCGGGCCCGCGCCTCCTGTCCTGGAAGGGGGCGGGGCCCGGAGCCCCTCAGCGCACGGCGCCGTAGAGCGGGGACGGGAGGCCCGTGTCCTAGACGCGTCCGGAAGTGGCTCCCAGGGGCGCCCGCTCCGCACCGTAGAGCCGGGGGGGCGGCGGCTGGGGGGGTCGCCGGGCTCGCTTCCTAGAGCGGCGAGGACAGGGTGGAGGCCGGCGGGGGGG